>NC_056732.1:113178272-113493272 GCF_019279795.1 Protopterus annectens
CGTCAAAAGCACCGCCCTCATCTCCAGGACATTTATGTGCAGGTGGCATTCTGACTGTTGCCAAGTGCCCTGGACCGTCCTGCCCTGATAATGCCCCCCCCACCCGATCAGGGAGGCATCCGTTGTGACAGTGGCAACTGGAGGGGGGAGAACAAAGGGTCTGCCCTGAAAAAGCTGAAGGGAAACCATCCACCAGGAGAGATGTTTCTTGCAAGATGGTGTTATCAAAATGTTGTGGGTCATTGGCAGCTGTTGAAAGGACCACTGAGAAAACAGCATCCACTGAAGGAGTCTCATGTGGAAGCGGGCTAATGGAAGTAGAAGAATCGCTGCCGCCATGAGGTCCAACACTTTCAATACTAGCTTGACTTGGACTCTGCTGGGCTGAAACAGCAGCTGAACATTCCGCCTTATGTCTGTCACTCTCTGAGGTGGTAATGTTGCAGACATTTCTGTGGTGTTTAATACGGCGCCTATAAATTTATACATTGACAAGGCGACAAGGAGGACTTTGCAAAATTTATAGAAATACCCAGACTGTTTCAAAGTTGGATAGTATAATCCCTGGCCATTAAGAGATCCTGTTTGGTGATAGCAGAAATGAGCCAGTCGTCTAAGTATGGAAACACCTGGAATCCTTTCGGTCTCAGGTGAGCCGTGACCACTGCCAAACATTTGGTGAACACCCGGGGGACTGTGGTGAGACCAAAGGGCAGGGCCCTGAATTGAAAATGACTGACTCCCAGCCGGAAGTGGAGAAACCTCCTGGAGCGCCTGTGTATTTTTATGTGGTAGTACGCATCCTGGAGGTCTAACGAGCACATCCAGTTGTCTCTGCCCAAAAAGGGTAGAATGGACTGCAGTGTTACCATCCGAAATTTTGTCTTTAATACATAGTTGTTTAACCTGCTGAGGTCCAAAATGGGTCTCCAATCTCCTGTCTTTTTTGGCACCAAAAAGAATCTGGAGTAGATTCCGGATCCTAGCTGATTTGCTGGGACTGCCTGGATGACTCTTTTGTTTAACAGCTTTTTTATTTCTACCTGAGCCTGACCCCTTTGTGCGGGTGGTACGTCTGGTAGGGGTTTTGGCGGTTGTACCGGAGGGAAAGTGAAAGGAATTTTGTAACCCTCGGATATGATCTTCTGTACCCATGTGTCTTGGGAGATGGATTGCCAGGCTTCCGGGTACAGAGATAATCTTCCCCCGACTGCCTCCGAAGGCGGACAGTCGGGCAGCTTCTCAGGGATGCTGAAAGGGTTGGTCAGGAAAGATTCCCTGGAACCCTGGTTCTGTGGACCCCCTCTGCCCCTGGGGCAGCGTCTGTTATTATTCCCCCCTCTGCCTCTAGGGGGAAATTCACCACGTGCGGCAGGCGCGACTCCCTGTGGTTTGCGGAACCACATCTTTCCACCCCTCTGTCCTTTAGGATAAGGTCTAGAAGGCGTGGAAAAATGGACTCCCACGGCAGAGAGAGTCTTACCATCTTGCTCGCATCTGGTGAGGGTATTCTTCACCTGAGGCCCGAACAATTCCGAACCGTCAAAGGGGGTGTTGGTGAAGGATGCCTTGAAGGGGTCGGCAAAGTTACAGAGTCGCATCCAAGCGTGACGTCTCAACGCAATGCCTGTGCCAGCGGCCCTACTCGCTCCATCGGCTGCATAAGAGATTAGCCGCATGGAGGAGTTAACAATGGAGTTCAGGGTAGCCAGCTGAGAGTTTATTTTGTCCTTAAACCCCGCAGCAGAAGGATCCTGTACCATTTCACCCAGCTCTGTGAGCAAGTCTCTCTGAAGGCGGGTGAAATGACATAAATAGTTCAGCGATCGCATAGAAAATGTCGTTGAAGCAAAGGTCTGCTTGCCGTACCTGTCCATGGTCCTGGACTCTTTGTTAGGAGGATGAACAGATACAGAAGGATCAGCTAATTCCTTCTTAGTGGCTGCTGCTACCACCATAGCATCAACTGAAACACCTTTGGTGAGAAAGGATTTGTCATCTGGTGCAGAAATAAATTTAGAAGGCCTCCTAGGGGTAGGTTCCATTGAATCAGGAGCTGCCCACGCCTTTCTAGCCACTACCTCCATTAGTGGGTTGAAAGGGGGAGACACCTAGGAGGTGGAAGGGCGAGATCCAAAGGCGTCAAGGTAAACCGACTCGTCCTCGGAAGGTTTGAGAGTGGACCAATTTCCCCTCTGTCTTAGGATCTCCAGGATGTCTGAAAAGGAGACATCCTCAGAGGGGGATCTGGAGGAACCCTCCGACTCATCCAAGTCGGTGTCCGACGTGTCGGGGGAGTCTATGTGCTTCCTCTTGCACTTTCTTTTCCTAGGGGGTTCCTCTGAAACTTCAGGGCAACCCTCGGAAGAGGAGGAGACACCCAAAGTGGGTACCTTATGCTTTGGATCTCTGCTGTCGGGTATAGGAGGGTGGCCAGAGACCGTAACAGGCACTACAGAGGGAGGAGCCGCAGAACTTAACCTTGGAGTGGACACTGGGTCCAGCACACTCATCACCTCGAAGGCTCCCCTATCAGACACCAAAGGTAGCCCCGGCTCCGAAGAGGCCGGAACCGCCCCCGGAACCGACAGAGAAGGCTCCGAGAATGATGTCGGGGCCGAACTAACCAGAGCCGAAGCTCCGAGAGGGAGAGCGGGGTCGGACAAAGGTCCGATGCCACTCGCCCCCTCGGAGCCGACAATGGAGTCCCGGTGCCCGGACCTCTCCAAGGACGGAACCAATAAAGAGGTTGGAGCCGACGACACCGGAGCCGAAGGAGGGGGTATCGGCTCCGACGAACTCCGGCACCGAACTCGAGAGATGAGTCGGAGGAGGAATGGATAACTGTATCGAAGGAGCCACAGTCTGGTGAGATGGGCTCTGAAGCATTTGGGCCAGCGCCTGAGATTTTATGAGTCTACTGACCACCCTCTCGATGTCGTGGTCGGAGAGCCTGGAAGACCTCGATGAATGAGTCCTATGACTCCGCTCCGATAGGAGCGGGGACCTCGGAGCCGATCTAACGGACTCTAAAGAAGGGGACCTAGAGCGCTTGCGCGCTGGGGTCGGCTCCGATGATGGTTTCGAAGTGGAACCCACTTTGCTCACCTCGGAGCCAGCCGGAACCGAGGTCGGAGCCGTCTCGACAAAACCAGCCCTCGGCTCAGAAGTTGGAGCCGAGGGTTTGGCGGTTTTTGATGACTTCCCCGAGCCAGACTTGGACGGGGAGTCATCAGGCTTTAACAAGCCCCTTAGAATGAGCTTGTTACTCCTTTCCTGCAGGACTCTTGAACTAAATCCGTGACAAACGGAACAAGAGTCCTGCAGGTGTAAAGGCCCCAAGCAACAGACACAAGAAGTGTGACCGTCTGTCAGAGACATTTTCTGACAGCACGAGTCACACTTCTTGAATCACAAGACCTTAACGTCTTTGGACATTGCCCTAAAGACAGTCACTCAATCAGCACACACACTCACTCACTTACACACAAGGGGGAGATGAGGGGGCTGACTATTTATTTTATTTTATTTATTTTACATTTGTTGACCGGGCTAGTCTAACTGGATATATTTCCATTTTCAGTAGAGGCCCGGGGAGAAAAGCTCCAGTAGTAGACAAATTAATTATAAAATTTGAAATAAAAATACATGTGATGCAAATCATGGTTGATACATAGTAAATGAAAGTAGTTAAGTAAAGATACTAGAAGAAGTAAATAAAAAAAAAGGAGATAAAAGATGACATATACATTAATATAAAGTTACAAATATTATGTGCTAAATTAATTACACAAAAAAAGTGAGAAAAGGGTCTGAACAAATAATGAAAATAAGAGTGTTTTGTGATTAACAACAGTACAAAGTCCAGCAGTCTGTTCCAGACTAGAACAACAACACACACACACAGGGGTGAGTAAACAGAAAAACTAAAGCCTGTAGGCCTGATTATAAAAGTTAACTACAGGGGTGGGTAGGGCTTATGAAACAAACACTATTAAGTAATAATATCGATAGGGAACAAATGTAGGGAAAATAACCTAATAAACTACCTCAAAAAATAGAAACTTTGTTGAAAATTCCTTTACTGACCTGAGCCGGTAAAAAAGGCAACCTCGCAGCGAAGCGGCAAACGAGATCTGGGGAGTTAGCGCATGTTATTGTGGGATATAGGGCTGCCTCGAGCCAGTAAAAATAGCTCTCGAGCTATAGTATAGGCCGAGTTGGAGCCGAGGATCGGCTCCCAACCCATCCGGCGAGAATGACAACTTAACATCATGTACTACTGCACTTATGAAACAGCATGATTTGTTTTACCTCATTCAATTGGTGGAATAGGAGCTAATTAGGTGTGGGTATCACACACACTTCACACACCACTGGTAGCCATAGTGTTTAAAAACCTATATATATATATATATATATATATATATATATATATACGCGTACATTATAAATATATAAATGCACATCATTAAAAAATATGTACAAATATATTACATAGTCTTTTTCTCTCTCTCTGCTTCTCTCTACGTATTTCACACACACAAATATATATCTCTACATATACACATACAGACACACACATATATATATATATATATATATATATATATATATATATATATATATACACACACACACACACACGCGCGTGCACATAATTTGTGTCCGTTAAAAAATGAGAAATATGATTGTACTGTAAAAAAGTTATGACCTGGTGTAAACTTACTGTTTTCATATTGTATATTGCTGAATGGGTGTTCACACTTCAAGAAATTTGACTCCCAAACAAAAGCTAGTATTTTCCTTTCATATTTACAACTTTTAACGCTGGTGTTTAAACAGAAAGCTTTCTCTGCTTGTGTGAGCACATCTCTGAGTAATACTGAATTTAACATGCTAGAGGGTTTCCCAGAGGAAAAAAAAAGGTCTTTTAAGGGAAAATTTAACACGTAATTTCCTAGACGTATCAGTACAGAATAATGGATGTCTTGGACTCAGATCACAAACAAGAGCTAACATTTTCTTTTCATGTTCAGGTTTACAAGATTTAAAACCAATGCCTACGCAGAAGGCCTTCTCTGTTTACATCTGATTAAGGAATATAACGTTTTGAGCTGGAATGCCTACACCAGACATTATGGAATGCCAGAGCACACAACAGCAGCAACTAAGCAGAAACATCTGCTGTAATGATCTTAAAAGGAGAGAGCTTTATTCAGAAAGACAGAGACAACCATCTCTCATAATAGAAGGAGAATAATAAAGGAAGTAGAAGTAAGCAGCCAAACTCCACAGATACGAGAAGTAAAATTTATTGAGTATGTTCATCTCCAAATACAAGACTTCTTCAGAATAAGTTAACAGAGCACAAACTTCCCTATATATACACACACAACCTCTTGCACAAGAATTAAACACTAATCAAGTCCCCACCCTTAAATGTTATTAGTATGAATATATTTTTAGTTTTTAATAAGTGTTTTCATGAGATTCAGTTAGGATTTTTTTTATGTAACTTGTATTAATTAAGAGTGGGGACTTGATTAGTGTTTAATTAATTCTTGTGCAGGAGGTTGTGTGTGTGTACAAATAGGGAAGTTTGTGCTCTGTTAACGTATTCTGAAGTCTTGTATTTGGAGACAAAAGCGCTCAATAAATTTTACTTCTCACACCTGTGGAGTTTGGCTGCTTACTACTACTTCCTTTATTATTCTTGGTTCTTTTCCTTGTGGTTTAAATAGTAGAAGGAAAACTTTACCAGGAGTCTGGACTCTTGGTAGTTGTCAGCTATTGGAATTCTGCATGACAGAAAATTGGTGAGCAACAGGAACACCACAGAAAAAACAACAAAGACCTGGATATTATAAAATACTGTTTGAAAGGTTTGCTGGAAGTGGAAACCTGAATTAACTGTAAGAATTTATGATTTAATGGTTTCCTTTACCTGACTGTCATTGTAAATAAAATGCAATGAACTTGTGAAATTTGCCTCCAGAGTCTTTTACCACACACACACACACACACACACACACACACACACACACACACACACACACACACACACACACACACACACACACAAGCCTGTTGAGTGTGTAAGTTCCTTAGCAATGTGGAGCAAGGAAATAAATATTCTTGCAGTGGTTTCTACATGCAATAAGCCAATCACTTGGATGTTGCATTAGTGTTAAAGAGTGTAGCTAAATTGAGTAAGTTAATTTCTCACTGAATGAACGATATGAATTGCTGAAAAGATCTAGAAGCATGAATTGACAGGGGGTCCAATCATGGTTGAAATATATGTAGCTTACCACTGAAAGTACTTATCTGATGAAAGTACTTGATTTTTCAAAGCTGAGAGTGAGGTCAACGAGGAAGATCTTCAATGTGGAAGTGTAATGCTGTACTACCCAAATACGGAACTGAGAGTGAGGCCTAGGAAAGAGGCCTATAGCCTGGCACTTTCATGCTACTTCTAGGAAACCTGTATCCTGTCAGGGCTTTATGGACTGCTGTATTATCTGAAAGTACTATCATTAGTGGAGCTGTGGCGACCCCTAACCGGGAAAAGCCGAAAGACACAACAACAGCAGCAACTATTTATATTGTGTTTTGCAAGGCCACATTAAATGAATTAAAAGTTTGTGTACATCATGCCTCCATTGTCTTCATACTTAAGAAAAGTGCACATACATACAAACACACACCCATACACTTAATACTTCAAATAAAAGCTAGAAATACCTGCTATGTTAGGAGTTAAAAATCAAAATGCCATAGCAATCCCCTCCCCAACCTATTGTACTAGATCCAGAGATGAAACAGAAAAAATAAACCATTCTTCCCTACAACTTCTCCTTCATGTAGGCAGTCAGATATGGAGCAGAGGAAAGAGACACATGCTAGCAAAGGTAACATTGGAGGAGGGATGGGTTCGGAAGGATACAACAACATTTCAGTTTTACAATTCTTTAATTAAAACAAAGCAATGAACAATACAAATAAATAACACAGAAGCTATCAAAAATATCAGGCACTGATACAATCTATCAATGTGGCTGTGATCTGTAAGGTCACCTATATCAGTGTTGGTATACTTGGAATAGATCAGAACCATCTACATCACTCACAAACATTTCCATTTTACTTGGTTATCTTGTTCTTCAGGGCTCCTTTAAGTCTTCTGACCAAGGCCAGAAGAACAAGGGTATAAATGATACACATATGGTTACAAGACATTTTAACAAAATGTAAAAACATCAAAAACATTTATGTTGATTTAAAAACACTGAAGATTTCTGCCAAATTCCTATACAAATGCAGAAAAGGCAATGCATTAAGTTTTGAAAACAATAAAACATCTTTAACCAACAAAAACATACTTGGCCTGAATTCGACCGCAACATTTTTCAACCTATAAACATGCATTCATAAGCACAACTTAGAACAGCAAAGCAATTAGCACTGGTTTTGGGAGGTGGAAGAAAACTGAAATGGAGTAACAAAATACTCTAAAGAACTCCCAACTGTCAGGGAATTAAAAAAAAAAAAAAAAAACCTTTGACAAACCATGCTTTTTCAAGTGATCTGCGAAGTAAAACAGATCACATGGCATTCCCGTTTACATAATGATCAGTTCTTAAGGCCACCACATTTCAGTACTGGTTTCAGGCCAACACTGCTATTTAAACCAGGCAGTCTATATCAGCCCTTAATGCAGTAATCCATTAATGTTCACACAATTTAGTTTTGTTAAAACAGATCTCCATTCCTGTTAGCTGGAGCAAGAGCTCATGATCATTCCCTGCTTCAGACATTAGCGTTTATATAAAGCATTTAACACAACTCCTCGCTGAATTTCAAAATTAAGCCGTTGCATTTTCCTATATAAATAGTTGTACATTTTTACAATGTGCTAAATAAAACTATGCCTTGATTTATTGTCAAAAAAATGCACTCTCTTACTGACCCGATACATAAAGCTGTCTTTATCTGATATGCATTTATATAGTGAATAATTTCAACATGGAATAGTTCCTTTAGGTCTTATCTAAACCCCATTCACAAAATGCATTTCCTTATAGTACAAATGGTGAATCACATTATTTTCAAAGTAAAACTCAGTCTTTCCCCAAAAATACCATTTAGACCTTCAATGAAGTCAAAATCCTTGTCTGTTAAAAACTTCCTCTATTAATCTAGCATTTTTGTTATATAGTACCCAGCAACATTCTTTCCCTTACTATGTAATTTAACATTATTTGGTACCTCATTAGAGACAAATTCTGTTTTCATCCTTCACCCTATTCCATATTCCTTTCAACATGAGCTTTGAAGATGTAAATCCACCTAACTAGCAGACATTTGTGTTATGTCACACTTGTTCACTCTGTTGCACCGAGGCCCAATCTGCCCATGTTTGTGGTAGCTCAGGTGGATGTAAGATCCCATGGCACTTATCAAAAACAGTAGGGGAAGCTCCCTGATGTCTTTGGCAAATTTCATGTAAATACCACCTCAGGTCTCCAAGGAAAAGAGGGCACTAGCACAGTGAGACTAACACAGTCAACAAAATGTACATAAAATAAATAGTAGCTTTCTTATCTTCAAAACACGCATGCATGTCTAAAAATTCTATACTAAGGATTCCAAGATGGAGGTGGTAGTATAAGAAGGTAAAAACAGAGTTCTGGACTGAGAATCATTAAAACAGCAAAAGGCTGCAATTACTGTTAACATTATTAACATAAATTAGTAACTGAAGTGCCTAGGATACCCAAAAGTTCAACAAGAAAGAAAAAAAGTAAAGTAAAAGAGAGAACAACTGTGAAAACTTAGAAAAGTTAGTGTAGCAAATGGTTAGAACTAAGGAAATTATTTTGAGATGGGATATAGAATCTGAATTTCCTAGACATATTAAGGTTTTATCAAGTGTAATGTTATTGGCTGCCAAAAAAGCAACTGCTAAAAAATAGAAATCAAAATTTAAACCAATATTGTAAAGGAGATAAAACAACTGGAGCAGGAATCCTTAGAAAAGGGGAAGAATGAATTACATATGAATAAATGGAATTTGTGGGAACAATACATGCAGAATAGTTCTCAGAAGGAGTAAGGTTTTAGGAAAAGCAGGAATTGTGTAATTTACGTAATGTTGGAGTGAAGAAAAAAAAAAAAGAAAACATACACATACTGTATGAAAAATAATACAGCAATAACCCACCCTGGGTGTGGGTAATGCTGGATTTACCCACGGTTGGTATGGTTTGGTCAGGAGGGCGAAGCCCGAGTGGCTAAACAAAGACAACCGTGGGTAAATACAGCATTACCCACACCCAGAAGTGGGTTATTGCTATTATACAATGACATTATTTAAGAAAAAAAATACTTAACTTTTCTTAAATAATGGCATTGTATAATGCCTCCTTGCTGTCCTTCCGTAGCTGTCTGGTATTCTGCGGCAGTTATGATATACTGCGCATGCGTATGCTTACGCAGTACATCAGAGCTGTGGGTGGAAGCAACGGAGAAAGCAAGATCTCTATTGCTTTTTACAAACTGTCTCGCTATGTTAAAGGAGCTTAACATAGCGAGACAGCTTTGAAAAAAGCAACGGAGAATCTCTGTTGCTTTTTTTAAAGCTGTCTCGCTATTTTAAACTCCTTTAACATAGCGAGACAGTGTCTAAACAGCAACGGAGATCTTGCATTCTCCATTGCTGTAAAAAAAGACTTATACTAATGGAAAAAGTCTGGGCGACCGGACCTTTTTCCATTAGTATAAGTCTGACTTACAACATGCACGCTGACCAATCAGCGTACACGTTTTGGAATATTAATGGGGGGGGTCAATGTATAATGGAAATTCTAGTATGGTTTGTTGCCTTTTTCTTCTATTAATGTATGTGCACCTATGGTCACCTTTTTAAAATATCATAATTTAATAAAGAGGTTTAAAAATAAAAGCATATAAAGTAAACAGTTCTAATCTGAGACTTATAAAACAGACAAGATTTATACTGATATAAACGTACCAGCAAAAGGAGGAAATTCTTTTTATTTTGTGGAAGAACAGAACAATTTTTCTGATTGGTACATGGATAATGAATTTTCATTACAAACATGAAAAAATAGAAATGCTTTACTTCTTTCCATAAGAATGCAGAGAAATTAAACTTTATTTCAGGTTACTGCATCCTGCATTACTTACCAATTGGATTAAAAACTTATACAGACCTTTGACAGGCACAACAACAAAAGAAGAACTGGATTTTGGGGAAAGTGGTAAAGGGATGAACAATCAGTCTACATATGCAGAAAAGCAAACTATGGACACTTCAGTTGAGAGTTTCCTGAAAAGCCTTTTTCTGTTTTACAAACTAAAATGGCAGATAAAACAAAGGAGATGAAAAAGTTTTCAAATAGTGAAAGAGTCCATAAAAACAATCCACGTGGAAAAGAATAAAACTTGAGGAGCAAATAAAGTATAAGCAGAGAAGATTTATAGTGGTGAGAGGTTGCTGATAGGGTATACGAATTACAGCGACTGCAGTTTACATTTCACTAAAAGCGCTAAGAGAAGAATATTAACACAGAAGCTACACCCTTTCATTGTGGATGTATGGTAGTGGCTGGACATTGGAACACAATAAGAAAGATGTCTCTGAAAGGCCATGACATCATAAAATACTTGAGGGCAGATACTTAGATAAATATATGCATGTACTTGAGCTCATCCATGTACTGAAAATAAGAGAATGAAGTGAAATGTGCACAAATTTCAGTGAAATGTGATTCTTGGGTAAGGTTAGCTAGACATTACATATCCAAAGAAAACTGTAACTTGGTGCAAACCATGAAAACAAATAGTGCAGACCATGTATCTATGCAAGTCAAGTTTTGTAAGCAAGTCTACTGAGACAAACACTTGCATTTTCCACTATTTCTAAATTTTAAGTGAAATACTGTAATATTTTAAACTAAGTAATAAAGAGTTTGCAAAGAATTGGGATAACTGAAGACTAAAAGTATAATCACAATGGAAACAAATTAGACATGGAATAATAGTCACAGTAGGTAGCTAGACAGCTTATGACATAAGGAATTTATAGAAGTAAAAAAACAACAAGTGCATAAGTGGCATATATAATGGGTTGAACAGCAACTGAAAGAACCAAGAAGGCCTATGAAAGTGTTCAGAAAATATAAATGAACAAGAGAGCAATAGTTTTAAAACTATTTTTTGACAATAAACCCAGTGCAACTAAATAGCTGAACCAATGTTTGACTGAACAAAAGGTTGGAAGGATAACAGAAATAAGAAATTAAAAGAATAGCATGGGGGGAGACATGGGTCAGGAAAAATTATGAATGTAAGGACAAATTATTACAGTACACCATATAGACACAGTTTAGAGACTGAATGCACACATAAAACAGTAACATTCTTGAGACAATTACAGCTCCCTCAGTTAACAGAAATAGAAAGCAGAGTATTAACATCAAAAATAAAGAAAATTAAAATTAAAGAAACGATGAGAAACCATAATACAGACTAAACTCCTCAAGTGGTAGGATTCCAGTAGAAGTGTAGAAAAAGAAGGAACATGAAATGACAAAATGTCTGGCTAGTACTTTTTAATGATATTTTTTTCTGGGTAGGGGTGTGTTCTTGACATGGAAACAAGCAGTAAAGGCAGTTATAACAAAGGAAGGGAAATAATTTTCTTGATCCAAGGTCATACAATGTCACATTGCAACTACAACGTCTTTAAAACAATTTTGGCAAAAAAAGAATAGGAAAGATATTGCCATGGAAAAACAGATCACTACTAATAGATTGTGCTATATACGGTAGTAAGAAAGCCACAGAAGCAAAACTAATGAGCATTTAGAAAAGAAAGAGCGAAGAACCAATATTTGGGGAGCAGATGATAAAAAGAAGAGGAGGTAAACTATGAAGAAGCTAGACAAACGTTTGGGTTAATGAACTCAGATCAACTTGCATATACAGGTCTAATGTTGAAGCTGAAAGAAAACAAGTGAAGGCTGGATAGTAAATTCTTTAAATTGCAAATAGTAGGTTTTATAATGAAGGCCACAACAGAAATGGCAGATCAGAGAAAAGTAATACGTACATCACATAATGTAATACTACATTTGAGAAGACTATACAGTATACAATTAAAAATGACATGCAGTGAATTATTAAATACAGTTATTATAGATGATCAATGCGGAAAATATGTTTTATCCCTAGATATGTAATTAAAACAAGAAATTTAGAATTTTTACATGGAAATGTTCACATATATTTCTATACCTCTATGAGACTTGAAAAAAATGTTCCCACAAACAAGAGGCATTTGTTGGAGATGTGATGATTCAGAAAAAGGTTCTTGGGAGCATATATTTTGGGAAGAGAGTTACTTCATATGCATTTACTTAGCTATTCTTTGCTGACCAGATTAGTTCCACTAGGCTATTAGCCCATTTTCAGGGGAGACCCAAGGCGGTATTTAAACTACTAGGAGAAATTTGACCAGGGCATAGAGGAACTTCCCCTACTCGTTCTTGTGAGCAGAGGGGCATGTTTTGCCCGAACACTTCTTGCTTCCACTCTGGGTGCAGTGGCAGGCTGCAGAAGGAAGGTCAGAAGAGATGGAGGTGCCTTTGATTCATGAAAGCTTAAAGTTACATGTAGAGAAGACTTCTGATTTCTTGAAATCAGAAGAGAAAAGAAGGTGATCAAGCCTTCTACAGAGGTACTAGTATGTGAAATGGGAGCAAAGGCAGTCAAGTATTTATGGGAGGAAGGAGGGAGTGGATTGATGCAAATGAAGTAAGGCAGCTGAGCCTTCACAGGATGTGCTCAGATTCGTAGAGGGGAAGAAAATCCAGCCTTCCATGGATTCGGAGGATGTGTTTAGCAAACTTTATTGAGGGAAGAGAAAACACATGGATGTGTTCTCACAACTCTTCAGTTGGGAGGGTTATGGAATGAGATACTTACAGATTTAGTGGATGCTAGAGATCCAGAAAGTGGCAGGAACATATCATGGGGAGATATTATGGACAGGATACAGGAGGAGGAAGCAGAAAATATACAGGAAAATGTAGCATCACAGAAGAAATCATATGCAGACATGGTGAAGATTAAGAAGAGAAAAAAGAAAAAAAAAAGAAGAAACGTATGAAGTGACAGCAATACACAAGAAAGGTTTCACAGTGTAGATTTCTGGAAAATAAGAAACATAAATAAACAAAGTAATAGTACCCCTGGGAATAAAAGCATTGGAAGTAAGATCTTTTATTCATATAAACAGACACTTTTTGTGACATTATTTTTGAGACTGGACACATAATGGAAAAATTTCTTGGGGGAATATGAAAAAAAAAAAAAAAAAAACAAGGACTGTTCTTATTGGAGCTTTTATGTATTTAAAACATTCTATAGAGAAACAAAGAAAAAGATGCATATTCAGTTTAGAACTGGAGTTGCAAAAGAAGACTTAAAAAAACAATTAAGTAAAATATAACACAGTCTTGATATTTCTGAAGTATACGTTAATAAAGAACAGACTAGGGGATGGGATTGTAATGTGGTTTTGAACATGGAAAATGAAAATTGTGTGTACATTCCTACTGTTATAAATGTTGAAGTGGATAAGGGTATGGTTAAATACTGGGGCAACCAGAGGCTTGTTTTTTGGAAAAACAGCCCATTTGATTAGCAAATGTGACAAAAGAAAATGTTACATTTGTAGGGAAACAAGACATGACTCAAAGAAATGCGAGTTGAAATACTGCAAATGTAATAAAAAAAGGCACTTATGGATGGATTGTGGAGAAAGTAAAATAGAAATATAGAATAAGGTACATAATACACTAAAATAAGAGCAACAAATAAATAAGTAGTAGTAACTGGAATTGTTGAAGAAAAAATATAGAGAAGGGAGGGTATTATTACAGAAAAAGGGAAAGGAGGAGGATCAGAAATAACTGAAGGTGAAGCTGTAAGATGGAGCATAGTTAACGAAAAGAAAAATTCAATTAGTAAAAGGGTCAAAGAAAAGAAAAACATGAAAGAAAAAAATAAAGGAAGGGGATGATGAAAGTATCTAACTATTACAAAAAATATACTAATAAAAAGAGACAGGAATAATTGTAAGATACTTGTTAAATGTTAATAGTATAAAGAATCTGGGGAGAAGATTAGGCATTTTAGAATGGTGTAAGAATCCTGACTGTGATTAAATGTTTGATTTTCCACTGCAGCTGTTGAGTTCCTTGGCATCATGTACCCCAAAAATTAAGTTTGTAAGCATCTAGATGGTACAAAAGTGTGTTTTCAAAATGTACAATGCCTATATCATTATTGAATTTGAAAGGCCTTCCCTTGTACCTCAGATTTAATTGATGAATGAAAATGCATTTGTCTTATGAAAGGTCCAGTGAATGTATTACAGCAAATGATTACTCCAGTGTTGTTCTATCTCACATTTGATTGAAATCTAGGTAGTTAATAGAAGGGTTCTTCTGACATATTACCCAGGATCAATACGATGACAGATTTTAGAGCAACAGCAAGGAATTAATCAACTCGTTGTTTTAAGATGTTTGCGATATTTATATATAGCAAGAATCATTACAGTCGACTCCTAGTACGGGATATTTGAAATCTAATTACTTGCTGTTATCTGTCTTACTCTGTTTTAAGTAGACTTACTGCAAAAGACTTTTAGTAGAGAACTGACACTTCTTGTATGTGGATTGCAAGTAATTCTGCATTGTTAATACATTCTCTGCCAATATTTAACCCTCTAACTGCCTTCTTTTTACTCCTTTAGTAATCAAAGCAGTAAATTTAAGGAACGGACCAAAAACAGACAAAAAACTCCACTTTTAATAAAGACAGAAAAAAACTCCCAATAACTAAGCACTTTTGCCAAGTAAAATGTTTTTTTCAGACTTAATGAGAGTTAACAAAAACACATCTTAAATAATCATGACACATTGATTGACCAATCACTACCACTCTCTTATAATTAATTACTCTCTGTTGTTAAAAATTGTGTGATGAAATTTCAACAGCCATTTGCTTTAAAACTGACATAAGAGATATATTGTCATTCAGTCCAGGGGAGTTAGTCGCATTAACTCTAATTTGCCACTTGTATTCCATTTTCTCAACTCTAAGTTTGTCATCCCCACCTCTTTCACCTGGAATAACTTGATTAACAACAAAGAAAATAAATTTCTTAAAATTGGGGCAAGTGGTACTGTGAATAAAGAAAGCGTTACGTGTGTCCTTGGTTTTAATGGCTCCAAGATGTTCGGCTATTCTACCTCTGAGCCTCCGTATTGTTTTGCCCAAGTAAAACCCAGTACAGCTGGTACAAGTAGCCAAATAAACCAGCATGGATGTATTGCAACAACATCTACCCGGGCATGGTAGAGGCCCGTCGTACCCTTGTTCTACAACATATGGGTCATCATTAATATATGTACAGTACTTGCATGCCCCACATTTGTACATGATCAAAGTTTGCCTTTTATTAACTGGCCTCCCCAATATATTTTTAATATTCTTACCCCTACTAAACACCACTCTAGGGGTCTGCCCCAATCTTTCTTTCATCCTGTCATCAAAACTTATGTCCCATACTCTCTTGATCACATCCAGTAATGAAGGTGCCTGATGGTTATATCTCAATATAAGGGTGTCTGATTTTTGAAATACAGCTTTCTTCTGTAAAGGATCACCCATCCCCACAATATAGGGGCAAAGGATGTACTTCCCCTCTTTGTCACCTCATTATGCACCTTCAAAAGCAATTTCAAGGGGTAACCTCTTTCTAGGAACATACCAATCAAAGTATACAACTCCTCTTGGTATACCCTGTTGTCACTAACCAGGCGTGACAACCTAACCATTTGGCCCTTTATAATACTTTTTCGTTGGTGAAATGGGTGGCAGCTATGGTACAGCAAAACAGAGTTGGAATAAGTTTTCTTCCTGTAAATATTGCTCTGTAAACCTACCCCATTTTTTGTAAGAATAATGTCCAGGAAATCTATCATTTATATATATATATACATACATACATGCATATATATATATATATATATATATATATATATATATATATATATATATATAGGGTACCTGTCAAATCTTCGAACATTCAAAATTTCGAACGTTACATGGCCGAGACCAAACGTTTGAAATTTTGAGTGCTCGAAGATAGACTTTCAACGGCACTGTACGGTGCAGATAGGGAGAATTTCCCTTTTCTGCACAGTGTGGTCTCGGAGTTGGTATATTTAAGTAGGGGGGGTGTGGGTGATGCAGGGGTGCTTGCCCCCCTGCCTGAACTGTTAAAGTGTTTTTTTTTTTCTGTGTTTTCTTTTTTTTTTTTTTTACACGTTCGAACATCCAAATGTCAAACATTTGGTCTCGACCATGTAATGTTCGACATTTTGGATTTTCAAACATTTTCATCTCACAATTTTTAACATTAACAGAGAGTAATTAATGATAAGACAGCGGTAGTGATTGGTCAATCAATTTGTGTCATAATTATTTAAGATGTGTTTTTGTTAACTCTCATTAACTCTGAAGAAGCCATTTTACTTGGCGAAAGCGCTTAGTTATTGGGAGTTTTTTTCTGTCTTTATTAAAAGTGGAGTTTTTTGTCCGTTTTTTGTCCGTTCATTTTATTTTCTTATCAGTACTGACCCTTGTTAGGTTGATGTTTGTTTTAAAGCAGAAAATTTGCCCTAAACAGAGATTTCCTCCCTGTGTTTCTACCGTGACTGCAAAAAAAAAAAAAAAAAAAAATTGTAGGTCGAACTCAAGGGAATTCCATATTCTCACAAACCTAACTACTGTTCATTGCTACAGAAATAATGCAACTGGTGTGTACATTGTCAGGGCTGACAGCTGCTGCTTCTCCTATACCCTTGCTCAGTTCCCCCCTCCCTAGCTAGTCGTTCCTGCTACCCAATTTAACTGAATTCTGTAAAACTGCTGAAAACATCCTAACCTATACCTAGCTCCCTTTGACTTACCTAATACTGCTGCATTCTACTTTTAAATGTAATCCAACTATGTTTGTGCTAAAAGTGACCTTCTATTTGGGTTTTAGGAGCACAATCCTTCTAATCACTCTGCTTCATATACAATCACTCCAATGTATTACTTTCTAAAAACACATCTAGGAATTATTTCAGAAACTATCTGTATTAAACTACTAATACAATCAATCTTCATAACCGTTCACTACCCATAGTTAGTTCCACCAACAAACAATAGTCACAGAATCACCTTTACACATAACTCACTTTCTAAACTCGGCGCAGGCATTAACTATATTTATTAACTAATTCTCTCCACTAATTGAATCAGTACACAACAAAATGCTACCACTATATATTAAAACACTCTTAACTCTCTCACTAACAGCCCATCTAACCTCTTAACATTCCCAGCTAAACACCCAACTATCTTGCCATGGAATTCTATCCCCTTGTCCACACCAGACTATATACACTTCAAGATACCTCCAGCTATCTGCAAACGTCTACTCTTCAATCACCTCACCTATACCATACCACCCCTTGAGGTCTCACCACACACCTCCTTCAGGTATGATAAATTCATAGCCAAATTCCTTAACATTCTTCTAAGTATAGCATCACATCTTGCAATTAGTGGTGATGTCCACCCCAACCCCGGCTCCATACTCTCTACACTACAACCTATTAACACATTCTCCTCAATGTCCACCCCAACCCCAGCTCCATACTCTCTACACTACGACCTACTAACACATTCACCTCACTGCCTCAGTGTGCCTAGAAAAGGATCAGCTCTATTAATTCTAAATATAAATATCAGAAGTGTACTTAATAAAATCCAAGAACTACACACTACCTTCTTACTCTACTCAGCAGATATAATATTACTAACAGAAAATTGGCTGAAGCCACATACTGATAACAACAAAATTATTCCTCCAGGTTATAATATTCTTAGAGCAGACAGAAAGGGCAAAAGAGGTGGAGGAATAGCCATACCGTTTAAAAATAACCTCATACTGCAACCATTAAAACAAACTACCCCAAACTTTAATAACGTTGAAATACTCTACATAAAACAAAAAATTAATTCTAAAAAATACTTAGTCATAGTAGGAATGTATATTCCACATGGAAATAACCTGACCACAACAGAGCATATCCTCCACTGGACCTCAGAAACATTTCCACAAGAAACAATCATCATTGGGGATTTTAATACAGATTAGTTCACTTGCAATTCACAGAATCCCACTAATCACATCAACCTTCAAGGCTTTACCCAAATCATTCGGGTCTATATTATATCATTGAATGCTTAAAAAAGCGAACGATGAATAAATCGACCCCATGTAAGTGAAAGCTTACAATCTCGAAAGCTCAGAACAGCGATTTTTTTCCAAGGGGAAAAAAAAAAAAAAAAAAAATCGCTGTTCCAAAAAAAAAGAAAAAAAATTGAAAGAATACAAAGTGGGGGGCTGTGCCTCCCACAGCCCCCTACTTAAATATACCAACTCCGAGATCGCACTACAGTGCCGAAAATGGCAACGTAACGGAAGCAGCCAAGAGAATTCTTTCCCTGGGAAAGAATTTGCTAAAAGCCACTTTGCTATTTTGCCTTTTCATTGTTTTAAGTTCGACCAAGATGGACTCGATAGAATGTGTCTTCGGTCATCTAATAGGAACCCAATGATTCAACCCCCCACCAGAAAAGATAAAATTTCTAACAGTCTATACTAGAGGGGATTCTATCTAGTAAAGTATCCCACTCACAATATTCTGGTTGTCTACCAGACAAGTCTTAGTGATCACATACCAATCTACTTACTTAGGCAACATACCTACAATCTTAAGCACACCATTTACCATCATATCAGAAATAAAAAGGTTTGGGTGTTGAAGTTTTTCTTATCAGTCCTCAGCTACTGCACTTGGTCTCCTCTAAAACTCTCACCTCTAGATGCAGCAATGGAAAATTTCAATTCCACCTTCCTCAGCATACAACACAAATTAGCACCACCTAGGACAATTCGGTCAAAGTCAGACTACACCCCTTGGTTAACTAAGGAAACAAGAGCACTACTTAAACTGCGAAACAAGGCCTGGGAAATGTGGTACGGAAACAAATCTCAATCTATCCAACTAGCATATCAAGAAGTTGGGAACAAAGCCAAAAACAAATTAAACAAGATAAAATAAATCATTATATAAACATCTGAATAATACATAAAAATAACCCCCAAAAATCTGGTCAGCAATAAAAACAATCCTACAACCCACTGAAGCTTCAACTCCACACCCCCTTCTTCAAACAACAATTTAATAAATAATTCACAGAAAGCATACTAATCACCCACCAAAAATATTTCCTCCTCCCCAACACATCTCTTAACAGCAAACAATGAAAATACCTTTTCCTTCCAGCCCTTTCCAACAAACACCATAAAAAAGCTACTTAAAAAACTTAAACCCACAACAATAGCAGCTGACAGCTTTAGATATTTGGTTGGTACGTTATCTGCAGATGCTATTTCTTACCACATCTCAATTCTTAACCACTGTTCTATCACCGAGCAGCAAAGACCATCTCTATGGAAAATTTCAAACATAATTCCTCTTCATAAAGGAGGTAACTCTACCGAGCTTTCAAATTATAGGCCCAATGCCATCTTATCCTCACTGTCCAAAAGTCTGGAAAAGTGTATTCATTCACAACTTCTGGACTACCTCTCTACTAACAGCTTATTTGCCACCTTTCAACATGGTTTTAGACCTAACCATAGTACTGCAACTCCCTCCTGAGCTTCACAAACATTGTAAATCAATTTAGAAATTAAGGTAAAATAGTTTCAACCACCTTTCTGGATCTGTCTAAAGCTTTCGACAAAGTCTCCCACCACAAATTACCGGCGACACTCTCTGACCTAAATCTCAGCCTCTCTGTACTTACATAGTTCAAGAACTATCTAACAAGACAACGACAAGTTGCAAAATGGGAAAAAGACCTCTCTCCCTACTCCCAGTCACACTAGGTATACCTCAGGGTTCTATTCTTCATCCTCTTCTCCTTATTCTCTTTACCAGATAATCTTAATACAGTCACTTTTTTTGCCTCCCTAGTCCAATACGCTGATGATTCCACACTTATATGTGCCACTCCTTCTATACAACTCCAAGAAATAACCCAGAATTCCTTCTCTGCAACTAAATCCTGGCTTACCAAATCCCAACTCATATTAAACCCTAGTAAAACAAAACGCATTACTTTTTTTATACTACCAGAGCCAGTGACCCTCTCCCTCTTTCTTCATTAAAGCCATAAATAATACAACTATTACACCAATAATGTCTAAAAATTCTTGGGTGTCATGACTGGCAACATGAAATTTGACATACACGTATCCCAAACTACAAAGAAAGTACATAAAAAAACACTTTATAGAAACAATTTCTAACTCAGAATACTAGAATAGCTATAGCAAGAACACACCTTCTCTCAACACTTATGTATACTTCCCCCATACCTTCTTACCTGAAAAACACTGATCCAGGAAAACTAGAAGCTTGTTATAACAAAATAGCAACATTTTCTACAGACTCTCTGTATCGAACACATCACTGTTTAGCCCTGAAACAATTATCCTGGATGGAACTATCCTGGATGGAACTTCCTCACCTACTAGCGTATAACCATCTGACAACAGCACAAAAACTTATTTTCCACTGAGAAAAAACACCTGTTCTCCAAAATGTAACTGAACCATATACCAAAGTATTATTCTCCGCTAATAAGTCACTACTAAAAGTAAGCAAAGCTAAGAATACTGCAGGAGACTCTCTCTTCTCAAATCACGTGACCAAAATCTGGAACTCACTCCCCCAAACTGTTAGACCCACTTCTAAAACTACTCTTTTTAAAAAGTTACTTAAAGCCCATTTATCTAGTGCATGGCTATGCTCATCTAACAATCCAGTTTAGCGTAGTCCTTCTGCAACATACCTCAATTCCCTATACAAACAATACTGTGAAAACTAACTTCTACCCGTCTTATTAATTTACATTTATATCACCATATTTTACCATCCTACTAACTACTTCTATATTCCCCTCACTTTCTCTAACTCAAAACATGTATTCACTTGTAATTCAAAATTGTTATCTCATTCTTATTCTACAATAATCTCAGAGGCAAAACTAAGCTCTACTGCTGTATTTCAGACTTCAGATGTCTTAATTCAAAACACTAAACATTCTCATCCTACTTATACTTCAACCTTTCTGTCAATCGAATTTCCTAAAATCTTTAGCTAAACTGACTGTATATAACAAAGCATGTATGAATGAATGCATTTTGCCTGTTAAGCTTTGTACTGACTAAATCAATAGTGATGAGTGCCTAATTATGTGTAATACATATATTTATTTGTACATATTGTATTTATACCTGTTTTGACATAGTGCATCCTATGAATTGATTTATCATCTGTATATGCAACCTTTTCTATGCCCTTCTTACACTGTTGTTGATTGTATGAGGATCTTTTCTTCCCGGGTCTCTGCTGAAAATGGGTTTTGCTCAGTCGGACTTTCCTGGTAAACAAATGTAAAATAAATAAAAATAAATATTAGAAGACTCAAGATTTTTAACAGAAAAAGAAAAACTACAAACTAAGTTATTATGGGGAATAATGTTATTTGGAATTTGGGGAAAGATACTTGTTCATGGATAGCTATTTTATACAAGAATACAGTTAAAGTTGTTGTTGTGTCTTTCAGTTTATCCCGGTTTGGGGTCGCCACAGCGGAACTCCGGTCCGCTAATGTTTGGTAGTGGATTTTTACATGCCAAGTTACCAGCCCTGACACACAACCTTCAACGAAGGCACGCCCATTCACGCATGCCTCCACACAGAAGACGCTCTGAGAATCGAACGGGACAACGTCTTGCTGTGAGGAGACAACGCTACCGCAGCACCACTATCGCGGGCAGTTAAGAATACAATTAAAGTACTGGGTGTTAAATTAGTGGCAATGGGTAGAATGACTATTATTGTCGTAATGTAGAAAGAACATATATACAGAGTAAATGAAACATATGTATATATAACAAAGAAAGATAGGGAACATATGTTTAATAAGATTTTGCACTATGTGGTAATAAATATGGAAATAACAGTAGGAAATGTCAATTGTAGTTTGAGAAAGAACAAGAATAAGAATAATGACCTAAAATATAACAGACCTAATTAGGTACTGTCAATTGCATATATGGAAAACAAGTGAGTGAACATATAAAAGAGGAGACACAAAACAGAGATAAACTATTTCTAATCTCAGCTGGTTTACAAGCAGTGGAGGAGGAAGTTACAGATGCAGGTTTGTCAGACCATTGGGTTATTTGGTAAAAGTAAAAGAAGAATATATAAATATTGAAAAGGGAATAAGAATAATGAAGGCAAAATGAATGACAAGGGAAAACAAACATATTGAAACTATTGCAAAAATCATTTGGGCATGACAGAATTTTATTCAGACTGGTCGGAATGGTGGGTCTCTCTCAAAAAGAAATACCAACACCAAAAATTGTTATATGGAATGGGATAAACACTTGAGTATAGAAGAAAAAAGAAATTATGAGCAATTAAGTGATGAAGAATTTATTAGCTTAGAAGAAAATGAAGAAGAATATTTTCTTAAAGAACAAGAATTATATAAATTAATTCAGTAAAAAAGAAAAATATTTATTGTATAAACAAAGGCATTTTTTACAAGGAAGAAAGAATTAATTGCACTTATTTGAGTAAACTAGTAAAATAGAACAACAGTATAATGAGGTAGATGAAAGGTAACAAAGGTATAAAATATAATAAACAAAATAAAACAAGAGGAATAATAGTAGAATATATTAACATGCATCTGAAGGAAACACCGGAAAAATGGTATGAAATGTGAAAACATTTTCAGAACAGAATAATAAGGATTTAGAAAAGACAACTGCTGTGGATGAATTAGACATAATATTGAAATTAGTAAACTTAAAATCAGAAGCAGGACCAGATGGAGTAGAATACGAAATCTATAAGAATGTGACAATATCACAAAATAAATGTTTTTTGCAGTGTTAAATGAATGGTTAAATGAAGGATTTAAATACAAAGAATTTTGAAGTGATGATAAAGGGAGAAAAAAATGAAATACAGAATTGGAGATATACAATCTTAATGAAAAATTTACAGAAAAGAATGGAAGTCAAAGTAATATTATAGATGAAATTGTATGTATTGTTAAAAGTAAATGAATTCAGGAACTACTAATGACAAAGTTAATAGATGACAATATAAACAGGAAACAACAAATGAAAGTCATTACAGGTGACTTAAGTAAAGTAATTGATTCTATACAACATAAAATATTATGGGAGATACTATAATAAGAAATGTATGTATTATAGCATATGAACAAAATAAAGTTATAGCTTTTGTGAATGGCTGGTTGAGTGAGGAAATTGTGGTTAAAATAAATACAAGGCAAGGATGTCCACTAAATAGTATAACATTTGCATTAGTAATGAATGTGATACTGAGACAGGTAAATCAAGATATGAAGGATATGGGATAACCTGCTAGGTTATTGTATGTGGATTATATTATAATTATTACAAAAAAATGTAGAAGGAATGAAGAAAGCTTTGAACTCTTTAAATGAATATTTAAAAGCAACAGTTTATATTTGAATAAAGGATTAGGATATGACAGTATAATAAGGGAGACTGAATTCAATACGGAAGAAATAAAAAGTTTTATAGGAGTTTGTTTCGGGAAACAGAAAATTAAAGATTTACAATGGAAAGAAAAGTTAGAGAAAATGAAAAATACTAGTCTATTCTGGAAATCTTTTAGGTTATTAGATAAGAAAAATATATGTAATTAATTTGATATTACTGGCACAAAATGGCATACTGAGCAAGTGTTTTTAGTTTACAGTTGATATACAAGAAGGAAATGTATTCTACTCTTTTCTTTTATATGAGGATCCAGGTTGAACCCAGTAAAAAGTGGTATACTGTATGTTTCAAAAGAAGAAGGGGGTTAGGATAAATCAATCCTGTAGTGTGTGCAGCGTCAATGAACTTGTATAAAATTTTAAAATGGCTGAAAGATAATGACAAATGACTACTAACACAAATGTTAAAATATAAGTATGAAAAAGAGTGGAGTTCACTTCAAGGATTTAAAAGAGAATGAGTCTGTGTGAATGACGAAATGAACACTTATTAAGAAAAAAATACTGCTGTAGAAATTAAGAATGAGTGAGACTAAGAATTATATGAAAGACTGGTATAATAATATTATGTGCAAATATTGAAACATATACCCTTTGAAAGTCTTGCAGGAGCAGATATTAAAGCAAGAAAAGAACAATGCAAAAATATATTAGAATGCCAGGACTTTTTTGTGGAGGATGACAATAAGGAAAGTAGCAGTTAACATGAACATGCCATACAAAAAAAGAGGTGAGAGAATATGTAATTATTGTAAGGAAGTTGAGATGGGTGAACATGTACTTTTGGAATGCAAAAGAATTGTAAAATTATGGAAAAAGAACGCAAAATATTTAGAAGGTATTAAAGAAGTGGAAAATGCGACTGTGGATATTAATGAATATGGATACTATAAAGAAAGAAACAAAGAAAAAATTGATGAAATAATGTTTTGTTTAATATAGACAATATGGAATAAAAGAGTGAAAGAAATAATGTTCAATAAAAAATGGGATTTACCTATAATGTTAAAAAATATGATTTTGGCTGTGGAAAATGCAGTGGGGTTCCCAATACAGGAAATAATACTAAGTTGATGTGATCAAAATGTATTCATATAGAAACATGTACTATATATAATACTGTAAATATCGTACATATTGCAAACATAGTATAAATTACTGTAAACATGTCATTTAAATAAAGAACCCCTCCTCTTTTCCATGGGTGTCGTGGGATTTTTTTACATCTATCTGAGCTACTACTAACTCAGGCTTCAGTTTAATGGCTCACTTGAAGGACAACACACTAAGGAATGCAGCACTCCCCTTAAACAGCGCTGCAGCCTCAGCAGTTGATTTACCTACTGTGGGAATAGAACTCACAGACCAAAGGCAAATGTGCTACCTGTTGTGCCACTGTCGAACATTATGCCAAGTCTTGTACTAGGATAAATATTTAACCTCAGTATAGAGATAATTTTGTCACGTTGATATAAAATAATATGAACCAATGAGGTGGAAGCACTGCTACATCTAGTGTTGATAATGGCTAAGAAAGCTATAATTAGAAAATGGAAAAACAAAGACAAACATTCAATATGAGAGGTAAAAAATATATAATTGCAGAGATTAAAAATATGAAACAAAGAACCATTAGAGATCTGAAACAAAACTCACTAATTAACAAACAGGCAGTATGAGATTCTGTAATGGAAAAAGAGCTTGAAAGGGACTCCGAGAAACTAAGTACCCAAGATGTACATTTATTTAATAAAGCAGGTTGTAGTCACTGGTCCAATTGTTAAATTTATAATAAAGCAAAAATACAACAAAATGAAATTCTAGTCAATTCCTGATATCAAATTATACTACAAAGAGTTAACTTGTGTGTTTAAATGTTTTTGTTTAAGAAACAATGTTAAATCAAACTACAGATTAAGACTAAATAGAATAGTTGTGGTATGCACTGATCAATACTATCATAAATAATCCTTGACTTGTTCTTAAGACAAACAGTAGCATACTGAAATAAATAGGACATACTGGAGGGACAGATTCATAACCCAGAGGCTCCCTTCACTCTGGAATAAAATCCCAGTCCAGGTTAGGCAGAGTCCCTCATTGACTCTCTTCAAGAGGAATCTTGATGAGTGGATCGGAGATCGTAGGTTTTCCCCGGGTATCACTTCTGTGTCACTGTTAGACAGAGGCACAGTATACTAACCTCGAAAAAGGGCATAGCAAAATAAATTTAAAATGGGTGGCGAAAGCCAAACACATTCTGGCTAGGCTTATAAATGCCCTAGGGCAGATAGCCTAGTATGAACCTATGAACCTATGAAGGAATAAATATGAAGCATTCCTCGATTTCTTTCTACATCCCCTCCTCCAAATCATTAAGATATCATCCACAAAACAATAAAGGAACTTTTCATTCAATATCCATTTTTTTGTTCATTTAAAACATTTTTATGCTCACAACATGATATTACTGTTGAATACAAAAATACAAATTCACAAAAAAATATTAATTTCTTTTGTGGAAATCTGAGTATGTTCACATAAACTCGGTTTAAGAACTTCAATACCATATTCACAAGGCATTTTTGTAAACAAGTCTACATTCAAGGTGACAAAGTAGTACTCTCTAAACTCTGTTCATTTCCACTAATCAACAAACTGGAAAATGGAATGCCCAGAGAAGAAAACACACAGATGAAGCAACATACAAATTCTAAAGAGACAGTAAGCTGGGGGCATGACTGCACCCTAGAGCTTAGAGGTGTGAGGCAGAAAACCTTATCCATTGGAGACTGCAACAGCATGCCTGTCTAGCTATCTATGACTCTTCACACTATGTACATTTTCTGTGCAACTGCAAGTAAGAAAACTGTAAAGACAAACAGAATGTCCTTTGCTATCAGTTTAAGAGGATCTTTACTGGATAGTAAAGGTCTAAACACAACAATCCAAGACCATCACAAAGGGAAAGTAATGCAAGGAACATACACAAATAGACAGTTTTCTGCTTGCACACTTAAAAGTACTGAATGAAATTAAATAATGAAACAGGACAATTCTGATGAGAAAAAGAAACAGCACAGATCTGCATTAACCCACCTTCCTGGACAGCATCACTACCCAATATTTATTTCATTCATTCTGACAAGCTACAGACCCATGCTCTTCATCTTAAAAAACTTGCATCCTGTTAATACTTGACTGCAACAGAAGATCATTAAGACAGATAAACAGTACAAGGCAAAAGAAAAGTTTACCATTTACACACACAGCACTCTCGTACTGTTATCATTCTGTTCATAGCTGCAATTATCTTTACTAATATGTCACCCAACTTTTTCTACTGTTTAAAACATAGCAGTGTTTACTCTGTCTAACACAACGGATACAAAAAATAAGGCTGCGATTCCCTGATGATGCTCCTGGAACACAGTCATCAGTCCTACAGATTTTTACTACTCGAGTTTCATTCCTTGTCCACTGTCATATGTGTATCTGTTAGGTCAGCAATGCTGTTCAAAACCAACTACTGAAGAAAATCAATCAGGAATGTGTTCTAAATATTGCAACACTAACGTAAAGGTCTACAAAACACACTGCTGCACAATGAGTGCAGCCATTTACTGTAACGAGTAGCTCATAAAATCAGCTCACACAGACTACTGTTGAAAGAACATTAAAATGCTGTTAATCTACCAAATCTAAATGTATTTCAGCTGCAAAATAACAGACACTACATTTTGTTTTGCCTCATATTCATTCAATTTTAGAAAAATCAGTTTAATACTTAATTTAGGAAGTTGTGCTCTGCTGCTTTCAGTTTTTTTAAATACTGTCACTTTGCCCCAATTTCTTAATAAACCTAACGATGTTAAGAAATCAGAAACATAAACACTAGTAAAAGCTTTCCAACGAATTTTCCTAGAATACCGTTGACATTCTAAAAATAATCAAACAGCAACAATGTATTACTCAATCCCGTACTCTTATGGAAAACGTAATGAGGAGTTAGTAAAATTGACTTGTAGTAAATGCGCCCACCCCACCCCCAACACACAAATACCACTACCATAATACTACACAAACCGCAAAAATTGCATCGTACAAAACGTTATATACTTTGAATCAGCCCGCGATTAACATATGCAGAAACAATAAAATGTCCGGAATCAAAGTGCAATTAACACAACCAGGAGAGTAGCAGATGCTGCTGCTTCATCTTCCCCGTTGTGAAGCTGACCTGACCTGACTTACCACAGACGAAACTGAATAAAAAAAAAATAGACCCCCAATAAACCTACCAAACGGGCAGCTTCGGCCCAAGTGCGGTCCTTTTTCTTCCTTTTGTCTTTCATATTTGGATTTCATTGATAAACAGGGTCTAATTTGCAGGTTTCAGCGAATGAAACCTAGACAATGACACACTGACATAATGACACACAATACATTTCAACTCACACTGCAGCAACAGCAGCTGACAGCTGAGACTCACAACAATACATTCTGACGTCATAAGGAATGGCGACTGTGAACGTCGAGGATGCCCTAACATAACTCGCGAGATTTCAGCTCACCCGCTCTTAAAAAAATTCCTGCCTGGCTGTCTTAGTTATTGCTATGCAATGTTCTTCAACTTTATATGGGGTATTCATTTTTGAACTTTTGTGCTATACATTGAAGTAAGCAACCATCGGAGAGGATGGTTAATTAGCTAATGTTTGTGTTAAACACGTCGATTGATGGTAATGAGGTGAAGTTCACCTGCCATGTAACTTCTCAAGTATTGTGTTTCGTAGGAAATGAAGAGACAGTGATGAGTGAACTTATTACGTACTTTATGAACATACATACCTGTCAACTCTCCAGATTTTTTTCCTCATATTTTTGGTTTGTTCCGCATAAAAATTCTGTTTTTCTTGCAAATCACTGGGGATTGAAGGCATTAAGTAATGTCAGACTTCATATCCTTCATAAAAATGCACGCTAACACGTAATATTATTCTAACAACCGTCTAAGTTTGTAAGAGGAATATTTAAACTCTGTCTTTGTTGTGGGGCCTTTGTCCAGATGTGTTGCTCTAAGAGGTTGAGGGGTGTGTGAACATAGTGTACAGCTAAGACTTTGTCCATCTTTTCTCGTAAGGGTGCAAGCCTCAAAATGCAAGGGGAAAATTATACTTTCACATTTTGTATGACAAAAGCAACAATTAAGGTTACCATGTTCTTATTTTAAAGGTCCTGTTCAGTGCTTTCCAGTAAATGTACATCGTATTCAGTGGTTCATTCAACCTGCTCTGATTTTTTTCTTAATTGCCGACTGTGTGAACAATATGTAATGCACGTGTGTGTGTGTATATAATATATATATATATATATATATATATATATATACACACGCACACACCATAAAACTAACCCTAAAAAGATATGGAATAAGATCACTACCCTCCTCCATCCAGTTAAAGATGTCCATCACTACCCTCCTCCATCCATGTAAAGATGTCAACCCCTGCCCTGATCCTAACACCCGAGACTGGAGCGACCTTAGGTCAACTGGTGCCCTAGGCAAAAGGGCTCGATGGTGCCTCCCATCACATCACTTGGTGCCCCCATCCTGCTTTACTTACACCAAATAAATACTGGAAAAGTGCCCCTGCTAGAGCGGTGCTCTTGGTGGCCGTCTAGTTGGCCTATGCTTAAGGCCGGCTATGACCCCAGACCTCTCCTTAGCTACCCAATTTAACTCCTTCATTAACTCAATCACTAAACTTACTACATCTATTGCTAATACTACACTTAACCCACACTCACCTACCTCCCACAAAACACTCAAGCAAGGAATCCTCTCAACCCCATCCCTTTACACTCAAACCTGTTTATCTCTACCATAAAAAAACTCTTACTCAATTTGAAGCTATGTTCAAATGCCCCAGACAACCTTCCATCTAACTTCCTTAAGCTGGCTGTCAATGACATAGCCTTCCCCATCTCCATCCTAATAAACCGGTCAATCCAAGAATCTTACGTACCTACACTCTGGAAGTAAGCCTATATCATACCCCTTCACAAAGGGGGAAACAATACTGAAATCTCCAACTTCCAGCCAATTGCCATTCTCTCCCCTATCTCCAAAATCTTAGAAAAATGCATCCACCTACACCTACTACCCTACCTGCTTGATAACCATCTGATTACCCATTCTCAACACGGCTTCAGGCCTGGACATAGCACCACTACTGCTCTCCTCTCCTTCCTCGAAACTGTCAATTCTGCATGCGACTCAGGCCATATTCTTTCTACCATACTGCTTGACCTATCTAAGGCTTTTGATACAATTTCACACAACCTCCTCTTGTCTAAACTCTCTCATCTTAATCTATCCACCTCCTCTATCAACTGGTTCTCCAGCTACATGTCTAATCAGCAGCAATCTGTCAGAAAAACTGTACTTCCTCATTCCTCAACACTCTTACAGGAGTACCACAGGGGTCCATATTAGGCCCACTGCTATTTAATATTTTTATAAATGACTTCCACCAGTGTATTTCTGATGCCAAGCTCGTCCAATATGCAGATGACTCTATAATAATCTGCTCTAAATCCCTCCCCATGCTCCAGACAATTACCCAGGAAGCCTTCCTAGCTACTGAGAACTGGATGTTTAACCACCTAGCACTAAATGCCTCTAAGTCCAAAATCATGATATTCACCCCTTCAAAGAACACTAATATTGTCATGAACTCTTTCTCCATAACTAGCCAAAACAATACCCCTATAGAAGTTGTACCTCATACAAAACTACTAGATGTCACTATTGACACACAACTTAAGTTTGAAATACATTTTCAACGAAATATAAAGAAAACACACCAAAAACTAGACTTGCTCTACCGCTATAACCGCAACCTTACTCCCGCTACTAAACATCTTTCTACCACCTACCTCACCCCCTCCCTGCTATATGGTGCCTCCTCCTTACTAATCTCCAAAGCGGTCTAAAGTCAAAACTAGCTTCCTATTACTACAAAATCTCTAAATTTGCCACTGGTGCCAAATCCTCCACTTACCACTGTAATGTCCTTCAAAAATTAAACTGGCTTGAACTATCCCACCACCTCTCTTTCATCCAACTTTCTTATGCACATAAACTTATCTTTAAACCCACTCTCTGCCCATCCCTTAACACCTCCCTCAAACTTCACCAGCCAGATAGACTACTCAAGTCAAATAATAAGAACCTACTCGAAGTATATAAACCAGCTCATACTCCAGGCAAATTCCTGTTATCCTTCTCTCTATCCAGACTCTGGAACTCCCTCCCTCCTCATATTCGTACCACCAACCAATCCACCTTCAAAACCTTGCTCCACTCCCTCCTCTCACTCTGGGAATGTTCCAGCTCCCATCCCTCCTGAGCTCCCATCCCTCCTGACTCTCCTCAAGTTGTCTATAGCCTATCTGCCTCTCTTCTCTATTCCTCATATCCTAGCCCCTATCCACTACTTCCACACACCCCACCTACCCCTCTTCTCTAATTCTTATATCCCATCTCTTCACTGTATACCCTCCTACCTAATCTCCTCCTACACCATTCTTCCTCACTTCCTTCTATTATACTACAACCTCATTCCTCATATTAATTGCTCTATTCCATCCTTCTTTCACTCACTTCTTTTGTGAACTTTAATTCAGAAACAACTATTGTAGACCATGTAATATATATATATATATATATATATATATATATATATGTATGTATACATACATACACACACACACACACACACACACACACACACACACACACACACAATGTCAATTTCAGTATACACACACACACACACACACACACACATGTGTGTGTGTGCACCTGACAACTTTAATACTGTGGGATAACCTTGTCCCTAACCTTTCCCTTTAGCCATGAAAAATCCTTTCCATAATACTGCTATTATCCCGACAAACTACATACAATGGTAGTGATATCATTTAGTTCTTTGTTTTTGTTTCATTCTAGTGTAAATTGATCCTAGATGTGGACTGCCTTTTTTTGGGCGGGTGGTCTATTAATTTCATTTGGGTTTAGGTGTTTTTTGTTTTTGTTTTTTTTTTTTTTTTGTATTTTGATGTATCTACATTATGAACTAATTATTTTACAATTATACACAAACATTATATATACAAAGTGTATGTGTGTGTGTGTGTGTGTGTGTGTGTGTGTGTGTGTGTGTGTGTGTGTGTAGATAGAGGAGACAGATAGGTATAGTTTTATTTTTTTTAATTATTCTTTATTAACCAGGTTAGTCCCACTAACTAGTGACTTCTTTTCAGGGGAGACCTGTGGTGATATTTTACTACTAGGGGAAATTTGGCCAGGGCATTGGGGAACTTCGCTTACCTTTTTGATAGGTATTGTGGGATCTTTTACATTCACCCAAGCTACAACCAACTAAAGCAGATGGGGGTCTTGGTTTAACAACTTATCTGAAGGACAGCACTTTGAGGAGTGCAGCACCTCTTTATGCTTCAGTATCAGTCCATCTACCTGGTGTGAGAATAGAACCCACATCCTCTGCACCAAAGGCAAGTGTACTACCTGTAGCACCCTGTAGATCAATATGTATGTATGCTTTTAAGAAGCTTTCCAGGGGCTTTCACAAGTGTATAAATACTGAGCATGTGCAAGCCTGACTGTCATTTTGTAGTAAGCTGTTGAGATGTAAGCATGTATATCTGTGTAGGCTGTCAATGAATCTGTTTGTTTATTATTTGTAATACTGCTATCCCTCCTGATGAAACTACCCCATCTGTTCATCATCTATACTAGAGAGGGACAAGTGACTTGGTGTCAGAAGTGGGATCCAGATTCTCTAAAATTGAGGCCAAGGGGTACTCAGTTAAGATTGGAGGAATATACAGGAGTGAGTCATCCCTACTGCATGTATAACTTGCAAAACAGGTCAAAAACGAATTTCAGGTATTAAAAACTTGCTGAAATGGTTTCTTATTCACAAAATATGAAACAAAGCATTCAGAATGCTCTAAACGAATTTCTAAGTAAACAAAATGTCAGAAACTGTGACATATTAATAGAAATATTCAAAATAACTACAGAAAATGTTTGAAATAAAGTCTGAATTGCATAAACAGTATAAAATAAGGGAACAACCACATTTTTTTCACTAAGCACTATGTTTTTGCATTAACCAAAGCTACTCGAGTTGTCTGGTGCATGAAGTGTTCGAATGTTTGTGCAGTATTACAGTACAGTTATTTTGCAAAATACAGCGATTTCAAAGCATATTTTGCAAAGTACATTATTTTGAAGAGTTTATTGTGCATTTGAATGCCATTACAAGCACTGGCTGTCTGTGCATGTTCATATATAATTACAAGGCCCATCTTGTTACAGTGAGTTTGGGCATAATATGTTGGCATGGCAGATGGATTCCAAAAACCAAGGCCCATTTGTGTTTAACAATTATATTGTTTAGAATTGAAGAGTGTTTGAGCAAGAGTACAATATTTTCATACAGGCTGCATTTTCTGATAAAGATGACCGTACAAAGGCATTTATTCTTTAGCTGGGTCAGAAGCCACAGAAAGAGAGCGTTCATTTCTGTATGCACCTGCTGTAGTTGCAGGAGAGAGGGAAAACCATCATATAGTGGTACCTGCTGAGTCAAGGGAAGACCCGGAGTGCCTAAAACATAAATTTAGAGAAATGTGTAACTCTCAAAAAAATATTACAATGGAAAGCCACTTATTTTACACAAGGGATCAAAACCCTGGTGAAACATTTATAGCATATATGACTTGAGAAACAAAGCTAAAACATGCAGACTTGGTGATTTAAGGGATGAGTTGATAAAATACAGACTTGTGTGTAGTATTAAAGATGATGCTGTGAGAAAGATTTTGCTTTGTGACAGTGATTTAATTTTGAACAAGGCCATTGAGATTTGTCAGATATATAAGCTTACAGAAAAGCACACAAACATGCTGACAAATGAGAGATACATGCTTCCAGTAACTTCTAAGGCCAATGTTGATAGTATGCAGCATGTGGTTAAAAGAAACAGGCCCAAGCACATGGCAGCAACTGTAACCCCTGCAACAGTCACTGGTAAACCTTCTAGCAAATTCCATAGTATGTTTAGTCTCAGTGAAGCATAAGAGTGAGTCAGCAAACTCAAAGAATGGGCCACCACCCAGTTTTATTGCTAACTGTCATAATTGTGGTGGAAATCATGAGCCTAAAAGAGAAAAATGGTTAGCTTTTGGTCAGCAATGTCAGAAATGCAATAAGTGGAATAATTTCAAAAGGTTTTCTAGATCAAAAGGGACACATTATTTTATTAAAAGAGAACATCCTGAGAAACAAGTTGATCAGTTACAAAGTTGTGACCCTACTTTTTTTGTTGTTGGTGTGTCTGTGCTTCATGAAATAGTCAATGCAGTAGATGTATGGGCAATGAATGAAGTATTTTGTACTGTTCAGATAAATGGAAGACTCATAGAGCTCAAAGTTGACACAGGTTCAAAGTGCAATGTTATGTCTGCAGAAACATTTGCTAGAGTATGTGCTGGTAATAAGCTTGATTTATCTAAGTGTGCAAAGCTTGTTGCTTATGGTGGTGAAGAAATTCAAATTGAAGGCTCAGTAATGCTTTCATGTTACTGTGCTGGGAGAAGCTACAACTTGTTATTTTATGTGGTCAAAAGGCACTTACAGTCATTATTAGGGCTCAGAGACAGTTTGAAAATGGGACTGCTTTCATTTAATAAGGAAGTCCATCATGTTAGCGTAAAAGACAACTGTTCTAATTTTGCCCAGTATATTTTCTCTACCTTTGCTGATCTTTTCAAAGACACACTAGGCAAGCTTCCAGTTGTGTACTCCATGAAGTTAAACCCAAATGTCAGGCCAGCCTGGAAAGCTCCAGTCGCTATGCAGAACAGAGTCAAAACTGAGCTAGACAAAATGGTGCAACAAGGTGTGATTTGTCCAGTAGATGAACCTACCGATTGGGTATCTTCCATGGTGATAGCTCACAAGAAAAGCTCAGATGATATCAGAATATGTACTGATCCATGAGATTTGAACAAAGCACTGAAATGACCTCATCATCCAATGCATACAATCAAAGGAGTCGCAGCTGTTATGCCAAATGCCACTGTTTTTTCCGTCTAGACTCAAAGAGTTAATTTGGCAAATTTTGCTCGATCAAAAATCCTTGTTCACTACTCTGTTTGGCAGGTACAGATTTTTGAGAATGCCATTTGAAATAAATTTTGCCAGTGAAATCTTTCAGCATGCAATGCAGCACATTTTTTCTGAGTATCCTTGGGCTATTATAGTAGATGATATTCTAGTAGGAGGTAGTGGTGAAGCTGAGTATGACAGAAACCTCAGGAAAGTTCTGGAAAGAGCTCATGAAGTGCATCTTAATCTCAGTCATCAGAAGTGCAAATTCGGGTTACGAGAAGTTACTTATGTTGGTCATTTGTTTACCACCACAGTCTTGCTACCAGAACCTTCCAAGCAAATGGCTATTCTTGAGATGCCAACTCCAGGCAATGTTCAAGCCCTACAACATTTTCTTGGCATGGTTAATTATCTAGGCAAGTTCATTCCAGATTTGAGCCAACTAACAGCGCCACTCAAAGAGTTAACATGTAATTATGTATCCTTGTCATGGCTGGAACAGCACCAGAGAACAGTTGATGTCCTGAAACAAAGAATTGCCAGTCCACCAACTCTCAGATACTGTGATGTTCACAAACCAGTTACTCTTTCCTGATATTGCCTCAGAATTTGGTCTTGGTACAGTCATTCTTCAAGAGGGTCAACCTATTGCCTATGTGTCCAGAACTCTAACCCAAACTGGAATGCAGTATGCTCAGATAGAGAAAGAACTTTTGGCAATTGTGTTTGCATGCTCAAAGTTCTATGATTACATTTATGGTCAACCTATCCAGATGGAAACTGATCACCACCCTCTAGTCACTATTTTGGGAAAGCCTATGCATACAGCTCCTGCCAGAGTACAACATATGAGGTTGAGATTGCAAAAGTATAATTTCAATCATGTCAACAAGAAAGGCAAACTTCTTTATGTTGCTGATACATTATCCAGATCACCCAGAAATACCACTGAACAGAATGAGAATGAGCAACTTTATTGAAGTTCTATGATTACATTTATGGTCAACCTATCCAGATGGAAACTGATCACCACCCTCTAGTCACTATTTTGGGAAAGCCTATGCATACAACTCCTGCCAGAGTACAACATATGAGGTTGAGATTGCAAAAGTATAATCTCAGTCATGTCAACAAGAAAGGCAAACTTCTTTATGTTGCTGATACATTATCCAGATCACCCAGAAATACAACTGAACAGAATGAGAATGAGCAACTTGACTTTGAAGTCATGGAAGTGAGAAGTTTTGCTTCCACACATCTTGATGAGCTAAAAATCATACAGCCACAGATACAGTTTTTCAGAAGCTCAACCACGTTATCAATCATGGATGGCAGTCAAAGTAATCTAGTTTACCTGAAGAAGTGCAACTTTATTTTCCTTACAGAGATGAGATTTTGTCTGACAGTATCATCATGAAAGGCCCAAATGTCATTGTTCCAAAGTCCTTGGAACATGAGTATATTACTATCTTGCATTGTGGCCACCCAGGAAATGATTATACCAAAAGAAGGGCGAGATGACTAGTATTTTGGCCTTTTATAGCACAAGATATTGAGACAGTACTTTCTTCTTGTTCTGTATGTAATAGTACAAAGCCACATGAACAGAATGAACCGCAGCTAAACCAGATTCCTGAACTACCTTGGTCGACAGTAGCCACTGACATTTTTGAATGGAATGGTCAACATTACTTGGTGTTAGTAGACTCTTATTCCAATTGGTTTGAGATTTCATCCAGTAATGGCATTATTAAGATGAAGCTTCATTTTTCAGTGCATGAAAGTTTGCACAAAGTTATTTCTGACAATGGTACGCAGTTTACTAGCCAGCAATTCAAATGATTCACCGAAAAGTGGGACTTTATCCATGCTGTGAGTAGTGTACCTGCAGTTAAATAGTTGGACAGAACGTGCAGTTCAAAGTGCAAAGCAGTTAATAGAGAAGTCAAAATGAGACAATAGTGATGTTTTCTTGAATCTCTTAAATCTCAGAAATGTTCCTTGTGATAAACATCATGGTTCACCTGCCCAGAGACTTCGGTCAAGACAAACCAGAACTACATTAGCAATCAGCAGTAGTTTATTGGTTCCAAGTGCTAAGAACAACAGATCAGTGAAAGCCCATCTGTTAACGAAGCACCTAGCCCAGAAGTCTTATTATGACAAGTCCAGTAAACTGCTCTATCCATTATGTGAAGGAGAGACAGTGAGAATGCAAATGTGCAAAGGTTATGATCGGATTGGAGTCGTGAAGAGTATTTGCCCAGAGCTGAGATTGTACATTCTGGACTCACAAGGAGTAGAGTTTAGGCGGAATCCGAAACATTTGATGCCAGTGTCCGAGCCTGTACTGCAGCATTTAGCCTGTGACAAAGACTCTTTACTCAGAGTGAGTTGTCCAGTGTTCCAGTTACAGAGGACATTCCAGTAAATATCCCTGTTCCTGAGATGAATTCCGAAGTTCCTGATACGAATTATTCACCTATGACAGTACCTGTTGCTAAAACCAGTTCTGATTACTATATCACTAGATTAGGTCGCATTTCCAGACCATGATACAGATACATGGCAACTTGGACATGAACACTGTGTTTGTTTCTAATGTCTATATTATTGCATGTCTTATTCTAATGTTATTTCATTGAGGGCAATCCATTTAAGAGGGAAAATGTATATCAATATGTATGTATGCCTGTAAGAAGCTTTCCAGGGGCTTGCACAAGTATATAAATAATGAGCAGGTACAAGCCTGATTGCCATTTTCTAGTTAGTTGTTAAGATGCAAGCATGTATGTCTGTGTAGTCTGTCATTTAATCAGTTTGTTTATATTTTGTAAAGCTGCTATCTATCTTGATGTGTTTCTATGTAATAAAGCATATAAATGAGCTACCTGGCCTGTTCGTAATCTATACTATCTATACTAGACAGGGATGAGCGACACACCCTATATATATATATATATATATATATGTGTGTGTGTGTGTACTGAAATTGACATATCATGTGATTGCAGGGAAGGGAAAATCCCCTTTCCCCACTAATATGTGACCACAGAGTTGGTATATATAAGTAGCAGGGAGTGTGAGCAGCCCTCCACATTGTTGATGCAGTGGTGCTTTGTCCCCCCTGAAAAAATACTTGTTCTGGATTTGCATGCTGTCTTGGAGCATACTCAGTTTCTGTTGATATTTTTTGTTTTACATATTTTGTGGTCAGTGTATTGTGGTAGATCAACCTCAGTGCATCCATATTGATATATTTATTTATTTTACATTTGGTAACCCGGAAAGTCCTACTGGACACAAGTACTTTTTCAGAGGACGCCCGGAGAGAAAAGCTCCACAAGTAGTAATTACAAATACTTGACAATATACAAACATATAAAATACACAATTAGAAATACAAAATAGATTTGTTTTGAATTGGGTGTTAGATAACTTATTATAAAATATAAAATGAAACTAAAGTTACATAACAATACAGGTAGCACCTTGGCATGCTTGTGCTAGGCAGTCTTTTGTGAAGTATTAAAAAACAGTATGACAGACAACTGAAGCATAGCAAACTTATTGGATTCTAATATGTGTCAGACATTTAGAGGTATATGTATGTTAAAGAGCAAGAAAAGGAAATCAGAACTGCCTTACTGTGAGAAGTAAGTTGGTAAACAGAGAAAGTGAGAGTGGGACAGATTAGGTTTCTCTATTTACTACATTATATTTATATATATTATACTGATTTTATTAGTTTGAGGGTGGCCATGGTGGTGCAATGGTTAGCATTGTCGCCTCACAGCAAGAGGTTTGCCGGTTCAATTCTTGGCTGGGGTGCCTTCTGTGCGGAGTCTGCATGTCCTCCTGTGGTCGTGTGGGTTTCCTCCGGGTGCTCCGGTTTCCTCCCACATCCCAAAGACATGCTGTAGGTGGATTGAACACTCCAAATTGGCCCTAGATGTGAGTGTGTGCGTGTGTGTGCCTTCCGTGGAAGGTTGGGCACTGGGCTGGCAACTCGACACTGTAAAACTCCACTGCCAATCATGAGCAAACAAGTGATCCGCTGTGGCGACCCCTAACCAGGAAAAAGCCGAAAGAAGAAGAAGATACTGATTTTATTAGTTCACCAAATATCTTGTCACCCATTCCTGTCTGTGCAAACTGTGACATTTGGGTTCTGTGGTGTTTCGCTCACGTCATTTTAGCTGTGTGTGTGAAGTCCATCCCTTGGGTCTGTTGTTAGTTCACATGTGCTCTCTCGACATTCAGGAGATAGCTTGAAGGTATAGACTTGCTCTTTCAAGCCACAGAAGAAATAGTTTCACCGTTCTGATATGCTGTGGGTTGTCTTTATAATATGTGTATAAGTTTAGAATATTAGCACTGTTTACCTCTATCAGTTTCCCATATGTATATTTTGTGGTTTGATGTTGTAGGAATCCCCACTGCCCTATAACTAAGTTGAATAAGCAGCATTAGAATTATTTTGTTTGCTATCTACAACTCCAAGCTTAAGACTTGCAAAACATAATACAACATCACTTTACTAGTCAACAGATTTTTTTATAGAAATCTAATTAAGTACAGACATAAACTTGGTTGCAGATAATGTACTGGTCAGATTAGCAGAAAAATGACTGAATATAAAGAAACCTGACTGTGAATAACAAAACTGCAGTAAAATTTAACTGGACAATTTTATCTGCTATTTCTAGAATTCCTTTTTAAATAGCAGACATGCATGCAAAAATGTAAGTTATGCACGTAGTAACTTGTCAACAAAATACAGAACTAAAAATGCACCTCCTGAAAATGTTAAATTGCCAATGTAATAGCACAAATCACATAATCTAATCAAGCCATAAACTCCCACTCTCTTACAACTTCCATTTTCCCTCTGCTGGATCCCTTCCATAATTAAAACTCTTGCATTATTAATGTACTGCTAAAATAATTCAAACTCTATGTCTGTGTTGTCAGCAACAATCTCAGCCATCTGTAATACACTCCGTTTAACACTATATTAGTTTGTCTTTAGCAATAGAATGCTTGCTTTATAAACTTGTTTGCCTGTTAATGTGACAGTGCAGAAAATTGCATATTATGTATATCTTTTTTATTGTATATAATTTTGGTATTTCCTCAACAAGTGTATAATTATACATATATATATATATACTTTGTCTCTTGGAATGCATCTCTGTAATTGTCAGACTTTTATGCCTTCCTGGGATAAGACTGAAATTGGTTATTTGTGATCAGTGAACTATTCTGGTTAACAAATTTAAATATATAAATAGATATATAAATCCTAAACAGTTTATGTGTTTGAGACATGGGTAAGGAATGTCAACTTGAGATATTTGCGTTGAGAGCCCCTAATAAGTTAATTATGAATGGAGAAACTTGATCATAATTTTTTGTAGTAAGTAGAGCCTCAGCTGCTCCAATAAACTGCCAGTTACTAAGGAGAAAAGTAGGGCTGCAAGGTATTTACAGCTGTGAAAGCTGCATGCAGAAGCTAAGTGTAGTTCTTGACTAACAGGTTTAAAAACTTCATTCTTGTGCATGTTCGGTTAGTGGACAACAAGAAGAGTTTAGCGGCTTTTAAAGCTGTTATTTCCAAGTGCTGTTCAATGGTAGCTGCTGTATGTGCTCTAGCAATGCAAGAGCTCTGAAAGCAGTATATAACAAAACATGTTAAGCACCTGTTTAAGTTCAGGTCTACCTTTTTCCCTGTTTTCAGCACATACTCAGTATGCTACATGTTCTACACAGCAATTTAACATTTATTTATTTATTTTATTTTACATTTGCGAACAATGCTTAAGTTAGATGAATTAGAAACATTTTGACAAAAATATAAGGACAGTGATAAAACTGAAACAAATAAGATTCAGTACGCATGGTCTACCCAAAGTATGGAGCAGTAGTAGCACCAGTTTTATATTCTTTCAACATGAAAAGTCCTACTTACAGTTAAGATCTGATTACAAAGTGACAGAATAACTGTAATCTTCATGGCATAGGGCATATTCTGGAAAAAAGACCCAGGACCACAATCTTGTCCTGTAAAGTCCAAAGAAAAGGTGCCTTGTCCCTGGTATAAACACTGTTCAATCTTTTTAATGTTTAATGCTACAGCTCTGGTGATGTCATGTGGCATTTCTAGAGAAGTGATCTTTTCAGATTTTGTCATTGTTGCAGTGGAATCCCCCTGCCTCCTAAGCCTTCTGCTTTTAAATTTCATCATCAGTAAAAGAAACATCTCAAAAACTTCATCCTGCTAAGTGACTTCAGTCTCAGCCTTCTTTACCCTAATCAAAAGAATATCTTGGAAATTCATATTGACTTCAAATTTACACAACAGTTCACTAAACCCAAAAGACAAAAACTCTCACTTCTCTGATCAATGACTTCTTGATTTCTTATTATTAAAAACCAGCATTATCCAGGGTGGCACAGTGGTGCAGCGGTTAACGTTGTTGCCTCACAGCAAGAGGTTCTCCGGTTCGATTCTCTGCTGGGGTGCCTTCTGTGTGGAGTTTGCATGTTCTCCCTGTGTTCGCGTGGGATTCCTCCGGGTACACCGGTTTCCTCCCACATTCCAAAGACATGCATCTGGAGCATTTCTCCCCGGGCCTCTGCTGAAAACAGGCTCTGTGGAACCTAGTCGGACATTCCTGGTCAACAAATGTTAAATAAATAAATGCATTTCTCAGATTCTCATTTACCCTCCTCCCTTCAGTGACCGTTGTCAAATCAGCTCCGATATATCTTACCATATAAAAAAAATCCCACCCTCACTCATAACGTTCCAGAACAAATCCAAATCCAACATTCTCAAACTAAAGACAATTCTAACCTAATTAGATTGGTCTCCTTCTCTTTCTCTCTCTCTTTCTACCGACCCTAAACACTGCAGCATTCTCATACAAATTCTCACTAACCATCAGGACTCACTGTTCCCTAAAATCACACTGCTTTATAAATCCTCCCATAAAACAGCTGGCTCACATACAAACTCAAATGCCTCAGTCTTGGGGATGATGCCTGCCATACTTGGGAAAAATAACCCCTCCCTGGCCTCCAGGCAACATTATACTAAGAAATCTAGCTAAACAGGTAGTTTGGCGATATAAAAGTCACATTATGAAAAAAGTATTTCGCCTAAAAATCTGGGAAAAAGTCAACTACCTAACAGGCTGTATTAATCCAGCTAACATCTACTCCTCTTTATCTCACCTCACAGCCACCAATTCTGACTTCCATTTCAATGCACTATCCATCCCTGATTCCATTAATAATTCCTGCTCTGCCTCAAACCTCTCTCCTCCCCTAATATTGCCACTTAACATTTCAAAGCAAGCAAAGCTAAAAACATAGTGCCACTACTTGAAGAACTAAAAACTGACTCGCCTGCTAGTCCTGACAATCTTCTCCAGTGGTACTTATTCCTATATAAGAACTTCATAGTCCCTCCCCTTCTTCACATTTATAATCTTTGCCTAATTGAAAACATCATGCCTGATATCTGGAAAACAGCCATTGTTAAACTCCTCCCCCAAAATACTAACCTATCCCACGCCACTGATTTCCTTCCAATCTCCATTCTTCCCATACTTACTAAAATCCTTGAAAAATTAGTTTGCAATAATCTCGCCCATTACATCTTCCATTATCATCTACTATCCTCAAAACAACATGGCATTTGGGCAGGTAGGAGCACTTCTACTGTACTGTGGACACTTGCAGATATCCTTCTGGCTGTGGACAAAAGCCTCCTAAGTGGAGCCGTCTTTATTGACCTCACCAGCACTTTCAGACTAGTTGATCATAAAATTCTTTTCGATCATCTAACTAAAATTGTGATTAGCCCAGATTCAGCTCCCTGGTTTAGAAATTATCTTTCCAGTTGGTACTTCTCTGTGCAGTTTCAAAACATCCTCCCTTCTTCTACCTCTCTCCTTAAAGGAGTCCCTCATCTCTCATTCTGACTCGCGTCTTTTTTTTCCCATTTTCATTAATAAACTACCACTTGACTTTCTTCACTCTCTTTCTCTCTGTCTCACACACACACACACACACACACACACACACACACACACACACACTTTATAGGTAGGTACTAGGTGATCTGCCCAAAGGCATTTATAAGCCTAGCTGGAATGTTTTGTCTTTCGCCGCCCCCTTAGATTAGTGCCCTGTGCCTCTGTCCAACAGAGCTACTGAAGTGATCACTGGGGTAAACTTCCTGTTTCCCATCCACTCGTCAAGGTTTCTCTTGAAGAGTGTTAGTTAGGAGCTCTGCCTAATGTAGATTGGAATCTTGCTCCAGAGTATGGGAAGTCTCTGGGACAGGAATCTATCCCTCCAGCATGTCCTATTTATTGTTGTGGTGAGGTTTAGATCCCTAGAGCATGTGGCTTGAGGGGATATAGTTTTCTTTAGGTGGAGCATGTCCATCAATTCTGGGTTGGACATGGCCTTGTATGTCAGGCAGAGATCACCTCTGAGTAGGTGCTATGCAATCGAGTAGAGCTGGAGTTTCTTCAGTTGAGCTGCATAAGGCATCTGTTTGAGGCCAGTGATCCTCTTGGTGAGGTACTTCTGTGGTCTTTCCAGCTGTTGCAGGTGTCTTGTAAGGTACATCCCAAATGGGGCATTGTATTCTATGATGGGTTTGATGAGTGATGCGTAGAGGGGCACACCCGGCACAGTGACCTCTTTTGATCGGGATGCAAACACTTTTGTGATTAGGTGGGCCACATAGAAGGATTTTCTAACCACTTTGGCAATGTGATTATCAAAGGAGAGATTAATATCTACTTGGGTCCCTAGATCCCTTGTTTCGTCTTCTGTATTTAGGGGGCTACCACCTATGTGTTAATTTGTGGGTACTTTGTTTTTTACAGAGCGGATGACTATGCACTTTTTGGCATTTAGCTTGAGGCCATGGTTTGACATCAGGTATCTGTCTCAGTGAGACCCTTTTGGAGGATGTCTGTGTCAGCCAGAGAGTCAATTATAGCCCCTAGTTTGCAGTCATCTGCAAACTTGGTCAGCCATAGTCCTCCTGTGCTTGCCTGTACCTCTGAGAAGTATATGCCGAACAGGAGGGTTCCTTGGACTGACACCTGGGGAACACCACTTATAACCAGTTTAGAGTCATACCTAGTTCCCGCAACTCTTACCATGTGGGTTCTGTCCGTGAGTACATTGGCAGCCCATCTTGTGATATAGGGGTTTATGTTCAGGCTGGTGAGCTTGTCTATAATACCAGAATGGGGAATGGTGTTGAAGGCCTTTGCGAGGTCTAGGTAGGCTGTGTGGACCACCTTTCCCTCATCTATAGCCTTGGTAACTATCTCAAAGAGGTCCACCAGGTTTAGGAGGCATGATCTGCCCTTAACAAAGCCGAATTGGGTAGGGTCCAGTGTTTGGAGGTTCCCAATGTCTCTGTTAATGAGATCCATGATGATGCGCTCCATAGCCTTGCAGAGCAAGCTAGTCAGGCTTATAGGGTAATAGTTCCCGGGGTCTGTTGTGGCTCCACCTTTGTGGAGTGGAATAACCGTTGCTGTGCGCCACTCTATGGGCATGTAGCCTGTGGAGAGGCTGAGTTTGAACAGTGTGTTTAGGTGAGGGGTTAGTTCATCTTTGAGCTCATGTAGGACGCAGCCTGGGACACCATCCGGACCCATTGATGCTGTGTTTTTGGCTTTGGAGAGGGCTGTTTTAACCTGAGTGTCTGTGATTTCAGGGGCACTACATTCATCTGGTATGGTTATGGGCCCTTCTGGGGGTGAGAGGGGATGAAGTTTGCACTGAACCTGTCTGCCAGGATGTTGGCGATATTGGTTGGTTCAGTGTATTTTGTGCCATTCTGCACTAACTCCAAGCAGATCTGGGAATTGCCACTTAGATTCTTGACACAGCTAAAGAATGCCTTGTGGTTATTTTCAAAGGAAAAAACTTCAAAGACCAATTCACGTTAGGTTCAAGCAAGGCACCCTTTATTACTTGCAGCAAGGAGACAAAGCATGTATGCACAGGGTTTGTCTAAATGATTAATGACTAGTAGGTTATACTTATACAGTTCTCTTCCTGTCACATAGAAAATGTTACATTCTATTGCTGACGTAGTTAGACACAGCTTTCTGTATGTTCTACAGAAAATATTGTTAGACTTATTGCTGACCAAGTTAAAATATCTGTCATTCTGCAAAAACATTTTGAGAAAAACAACCTGGCCTTGGGTTTATGTCAGTCCATTTCAGCATTTCAATTCTTCTATTGTACTGTTCTAATACATGTGTTACATTTTACCTAGATTCAAGGTACATTTCTAGCTTCAGTACAAGTAATGCTGACTACGGTTTAAACTTTCAAGCATCTATTGTTTTCTTTATCAATAGCTTCTAGCAGCTGCATGTTTTCTCATGGCATAAACAGAAATCAATATCCCTTTGTTAATTTTCATGACATTAGCAGAAATGATTTACTTCTTGTTATTTGCTGACATTAGCAGAAAATAGAATGCGTCTTGTTAAGTTCTAATGGCTGTGCATATTCATGCAGTGTGAACAGAATAAATGTATTAACCTTTTTAAATCTCGAATGCACAAAATGCACTAAGCATGCATATTACTATTACATATTTTTCTAACATTTCCCCCCTTTTAATACTTTTATTCTACTTTTAAGATAAGCATAAACAGTTTTTCTTCCCCTAACCTCTTCCTACTCAGGATTTGCAGTTAAGAGAGTCATTCAGTTTAAACTTATGAAAGCATTTTCAGATTTTTAACAATTCTTCAAGTTCAGCACCTTGGTATAAGGTTTCTGAAACTGACATGTCTATAAAGTCTTTAATCAGTCTTTTTCATGCAGGGGATGCAGCAGCACACACATACCACCAGTAGGATCATTCCTACACAGATGGCAATCAGGATGTTCATCAGGATACTGCCCCTCACCCCAAACAATCTCTGGAAAAAGTCCGTCAATGGATTTGGTCCTGGTTTGGTCATGGCTGACACCTGCTGAATTACCTCAAGATGATTGTCTATCTCGTGTTTGTGGTCAGAAATATACGAACAGCACTCCTCCTGGATTAAAGCACACATACCTCCTCTCACCGCTAGGGTGAAGTCGAGAGCCATGCGGTTTTGAAGCACTACAGTTCTCATGGCAGTCATTTCATCAGTCACCAATTCTAGGGTGGAATTATTTCGAGAAGTTTAGACAATTTTCTCAGTTCCCTGATTGATTTCATTGCTCCATATGCTGGCAATACACCTGCCCACGAGATGATGGTATCACCCAAGTCCATATGTGACAGTCCATTTTTCTGTAAGCTCACAGTATGATGGTTTTTCCAACCCACATTGATTTTCCCCACTGGATTGACAGGCTTCTTGATTTCTCATCGAACATTTTGAATTTTCCCTTGAGGTAAAACTGCTGTGTGTCGTATGGCCGGAACCAGGTACCCCAAATAACAACTGCCGGACCAATTCTCAGGTAACCACTTGTATGCTTTCCTACCACATGCAAAATAACAGTCTTCTACTTTGGTAGTAACTTTACTATGTCCTGGCTCTGGATGAAACATTTTTTTGTCTATCATAGACAGTTGTCTATAAAGGTCAGCATTATGTTTTACTTCATCAGTTGTCCTATGCATCAGTTCAACAAATGAATCATAGCTCGTGTTGCAATAGGACCCTGTGTTATCAGTCTTATTGTAGCATCTATAAGGAACCGTCACATTGCAATTGCTCCAACCCACCTGAACTGTATCATTTTTGTAAAAACACACAGTACCCTTCTGTTGAACAGACAAGTGCAATGCTACTTTATCTTGTGATGTGACATCTGATGTATCATAGACTAAGTTTTCCCAGGTCTTGTTGGCTCCTAGGGGGACTGAGGTTAACAATAACCCCCCGTATGCTGTTGGCAAAGCTGTGCAAATCCAGCAATTCGAAACATTGAAGGTCTCAGCATACACATATTTGATTGCCTGGTAAGTGTTGAAGTTTGGGTGCCACTCTGCGTACAACTCTGCACGCTTGTTCAGTCTAGTTTGTGTGGCTGAAAAAAGGAATGGCCACACCAAAAAGATTATTGCCACTAGTACAGTCAACAGGATGGTTATGTAATACTTCCGAGGAAACGGTTGTTCAGCATTCTTGTTTTCTCCGACTCTTCCAAATAGGTACATTTGGATCTTACTGGATCCTGTCATCTTTATTTCAGACATGTGTTCTTACTCTCTGCCCTAATAGGACCTTCAGCACCGATGGTTTCTTCACTGGGGTTGAGACGGATCAGTCCTATTGATCTGACCCACCTTTGTAGCCAGACTTTGTGCTGAGGGCCCCGATGGAGAGGTAAGATTTTTGTCCAGTTCAAAGTTCTTAACAAGTTTGCAGTGCATCAGGTGGATCCACGAAGCTCGCTCTGCTATCTTGACTGCAGTGGGTGTCGAAAGAAGCACCTGGTAGGGACCTTCCCACCTTGATGATAACCAATTCTTCTTCTTGATAACTTTTATCCACACCCAGTCCCCGGGTGTCACTACTGCCACTTCTGATGTCTCGGTTTGCTTTCTATCTGAAACAGAATTTGACTGCAACAGATGTTTAGAATTCATGACTTTCTTCATATATTCAGCTAGTGTAAAATCAGCTTCCTGGTCTGATGACATGAGAAGTTTCCACTGGGGTGTGTAGTAAGCCCTTCCAAATAATTTTTCAAAAGGAGTCAATCCTTTTGCTGTAGGGACAGTTCTCATGCTCAACAGTGCCAGGGGTAAACAGTATATCCAATTTTTTCCTGTCTCAGCTATCAACTTTCTCAGTTTGTTTTTTAATATACCGTTATGCCTTTCAACTAGCCCTGCAGATTGTGGATGGTATGCACAATGATTTTTTAAAGAAATACCAAAATGCTTACTTAACTGCTGTATGGTTTGGTTTACAAAGTGTGTACCATTGTCACTGTAGATCCTTTCCGGAATGCCGAATCTAGGGATGATTTCTTTGACAAGTACTTTTGCCACCGTGGCTGCATCTGGATTTTTGGTTGGAAAGGCTTCCACCCATCTGGAAAACATATCTACAATGACAAGACAATACTTCTTATTTTCACATTTGTTCAATTCTATGAAATCCATACAGATAGTGTGAAATGGATATGGTGGTGTAGGGAAACTCCCTTGCTTGGGCTTTAACGCCCCTTGTGCATGATGTCTATTACAAATCTGACACGTCAAACAATTTTTTTTAGAGTAGTTTGTAAATCCGTACGTTGTGAACACCTGGTTCACCAGCTGTACCATCCCCCCTGTTGAGACATGGCACTGCCCATGGCTCAACAAAGCTGCATATCTAAACAAATTTGATGGTAGTATCGGTTTCCCTTCTCTAGAGATGTACAGCCTCTTTTCAAGAATTGCTCCTCGTTTTACCCATCGTTGTTTTTCAGCTTACGTAGTGAGTGTCTGCATTGTTTTTAACATTTCTAAATCTAAAATCTCAGAGGGTTGTAATTCCTCATTTAAAAGAAATACTTCTGTGGCTGCTTGTTTTGCAGCTGTATCAGCTCTCGCATTACCTTTTGAAATCCTATCTTGTTGCTTGGTGTGAGCTGTGCATTTACAAATGGCTACTTTCTGAGGTAACTGAATAGATTCTAAAAGATCTAAGATAAATTGTGCATGATTGATAGGTTTGCCAGTAGATGTTATCATTCCCCGGTTTTTCCACTGTTGCGCAAAAACATGTACAGTAGAAAAAGCGTACTGGCTACCAGTAAAAATGTTTACACATATACCCTTTGCTAAGGTACATGCCCATGTCAAGGCAATCAATTCTGCTGCCTGTGCAAATAAGTTGTGTGGTAAAGGTTTTGCTTCTATAATTTCAGTATCAGAAACTACTGCATATCCTACTAGTTTCTGTCCTGCAGGACCCCTTTTGCACGAGCCATCCATGTAGTATGTCACCTCAGCATCATCCAAGGGGACATCCGTGAGATCTTTTCTAGGTAGTGCCTTTTGCTGAATCACCTGCAGGCAGCGGTGCGGTGTGCCGTCTGCAGGGGTTGGGAGCAGAGTGGAGGGGTTTAAAGTCATGCATCGCTCAATTGTCATATGAGGTTGGCTCAACAATATAGTTATACAGGAAAGATGCCTAGCAGGGGAAAGATATGCCACCTTTTCTTGCAGTAAAATAATCGCGACTGCATGAGGTACTCTCAAAGTGAGAGGGTGGAATAAGACTACTGAGGCCGAAGCCTGTACTGCCATTGCAGCTGCAACTGCTGCTTATACACAGTGGGGTAAGGATCGTGCCACTGGGTCTAGTGGTGATGAATAGTAAGCAATGGGGCGTTGCTTATCCCCATGCTGCTGTGTTAATACTGATGTCATGTAACCCTGCTTACAATCTACAGTTTGGAAAAAAGGTTTATGATAGTTTGGCAATCCCAGAACTAATGAGGATGCTATTAACTGCTTCAGTTTGCAGAAAGCAGATTCTGCTTCTGGTGTCCATTGCAATAAATCTTGTGCTGCCATAGGCTTCTTATATATAAGGTCAGTCAGAGGTGCAGATTCCAAAGCATAGTTTGGAATCCAGCTCCGGAAAAAATTAGTTGTACCCAGGAAGGACATCATTTCCTTCCTGGTAGTGGGATTTGGTGCTTGCAAAATTGCTATTTTTCTGTCCTCATCTAATGTTCTGCCTTCCTTGGATATTACATATCCCAGGTATTTAACTTGTTTTTTTCCAAAGCTGCAGTTTACTTTTATTTACCTTATGTCCTTCAGCAGCTAAGAATTGTAGAACTGCTATGGTATCTTCTCTACAATCCTGCTGGGTGGGGGCTGCCAGCAAGATGTCATCCACATAAAGTAAAATCTGACTGCCTCTTGGTGGGGTGAATCCCACCAAGTTGCTTGCCATTTCTTGTGAGAATATTGTTGGACTTTCACAATATCCCTGTGGTAGTCATGTATATGTATACCTTTTCCCCTGAAATGTAAATGCAAACCAATACTGGCTGTCAGGGTGTATCGGTATCGAAAAGAATGCATTGCTAATGTCTACCACAGAAAACTACTTCTGTTGAGGTTTTAAATCATTCAACAGGGTGTGTGGGTCTGGCACCGTGGGTGCCCTTGGTATTACTGCATCATTTACAGCTTGTAAATCTTGGACCATATGCCATTCTCCATTTGCTTTTTTGATTGGAAACAAGGGTGTGTTACATGGTGAATCGGGAGATTCTACTAGTACCCCTCCTTTAAGTAAGGCTGCTATAATAGGCTTTATCCCTGCCTCTGCATCTTTTCTTAAGGGATACTGTCTTTTTGTGGTCTAAATGCTGACTTTGGCGTGATAGTAACTGGTCTGCTGTACGAATAAGTCCTACATCTGACTTTCCTGTTGACCAGAGAGTCTCTGGTATATTTTGTAAGGCATTTTCTTCCTCTTTTAACAGGAGTGTCAATCAGCTGCCCTCACCAGACTGTAAGTGCACAGCTGGGTTGGTCTGAGTTATCCAACTCAACTTCTGTATTTGTATTCCCTGTTCTGATAGTTCTAGTTCTGTCTGTTTCTCCCATCTCGTGACTTTTTCTCCTAGGTCTGCCCATTCTATATTTCTGTTTTTGGTTAAGCTAACATGTGGTAATCGATTAGATTTATAAAGTGCAAAGAACTCCTGGGGCAATGAACAACTGGCTACACTGTTCCCTTCTGTGTCCCAGTACAGGTTACGCAATATCAATTTATTTGCATGATTCATAAACAATTCTTGCTCATATTCCTTATCAGGTCCTGGTGTGTTACAATAATACAGGGTACAGTGCAACAGGTGTTGCTTATCAATGTCAAGGGAGGGGAACTTGCTGACAGCTATATTCATTAATTCTTCGGTTACAGTCCCTGGACCAGTCGTAACCAAGTCCTGGCTTACCAATAAAACATTTCACCCTCCGATTGCACTGCAAAGGTATCAATTTGTTGCTGTGCTTCCATACCCTGCATAGTTGGGACTACTGCTATACCAAATAGCTGCATGAGGTCTCTGCCCAAGAGGTTTACTGGGCATTTTGCAGAAACAACAATTTTGCTTTTTTGTGTCAATCCTGAAACTGGATCAGTTATTGCAATATCACAGGAGAGTGGCTCCCGATACAGCTGTCCATTAGTTGCTTTAACCAGCATGTACTCAGGTGTCTCTGTGTTTTCTGGTAGTTTGGAGGGATGTATCAGGGTTCGTGATGCCCCTGAGTCACACAAGAATTTGACTTCCCTCCCTTCTACCAAGAGTGTAACTTCTGGTTTTGTATCTGCTAAATAGAGCTCCAAGCTCAATAAAGCTAGGTCTAATATTTCATCTTCTTCATTGTCACTAACTTCCTGCACTTCCTCTACTCCCTCTATCACATTCTCATTTGTCCCTTCTTCGCTAGCCCCTTCTAGTGATTCCTGACTACCATATAGTCAGTCCTCACCCTCCTTGTCTTCCGTTGTTGCCTTCTTATTTTTCCTGCAATTCTTTGCCAAGTGTCCCTTTTTACTGCATTTAAAACATTCACCCCTTTTCTTTCGCCCTTCAAAGTCCTCTGATTGTTGATCAGATTGTTTGTTTCCCTGTGCATTTTTCTTGCCCTTTTTCCCGGACTGTACTACATAAACTTCTGCTCCATCTTCTACAGAAAATATTTGAGCTTTCTTTTTCTTTTTGTTATTAAAATGCCTTTCGGCATGCCTAGCATATTCAAGTAATGATTGTAACCTGCTTGTACGATGATCTACCATGTGTTTTGTAATAAAACTGCTTATAGGTGCAATACTGCCCTTTAAAAATGCATTCTTTAACTGCTGTTCATATGGGGAATCTTGTGTTTGATCTTCAGGAACCTGCATTCCACAGTGGTTATTAAAACACTCTAATAGTCTGGCATAATACCAGTCAATAGTTTCACCTTCTTGTTGGATGCATTGATTAATGCAAGTCCAGTCTGCCCTAGGTTTCCATTTTTCAGAGATGCGGTCTGTAAGACCTTTTACTCTGGTGTCTAATTCTGCGCTGCTATGTGGGAGGGGTCTTTGTGCAGTGTCACAGGGATTCCAGTTCCCACTAATCATATGCCAATCTGGCCCTACAATTTGTCTAACTACTTTTTCTACCTCGTCTCCATTTAAGTTATAACTCAGCCTCATTCCTTCTAAATCTTCAGAGAATTTTCCAAAATTAACCTTTGGATGGGAGATTCCCTCAGTGGCTTTCCAGATGTCTTCCGGAGTCCAAGGTATATACACTAAAATAGTTGGGTCCTGATTGTCCTGACCTGCCTGAGGGTTGGGTACTTCTATAAGTGGACATATTTCTTCTCCTTTACTTATAGATCGTGAATTCTTAACCATTCGCCATAACTCGATGTCTTCATTTGAGTTACCTGCCTTTGTTCGAGACCTGGTCTTGATGGGATCTCTAATATACGGTTTTATTTTCATAATGCTTCTATCTTCAGTGACCACAGGATATCGTGGGGGTGGACTAACCTGTTTACTTGCTTCATATTCCAGTAAGGGAGGCGGAGGTGCTGATGCTATTACTAAGTTATTGTCCTCCTTATCTAAAAACATTGCTTTTGAATTTTTGTTCTTTTGTTCCCTACGGTTTACTTCCTCAATCCACCTGTGTGCCTGAGGAATTCCTAATTTACGTTGCTTTTTTACCCGACCTTTGGAATCGGTTTTGAGCTGTTTGATAAGTTTGATAAGCGAGGATTTTTCTAATTTCCGTCTAATTCGTACTTATTAACCCATTTTGAATAATATTTAATATTGTCGGCGCACTGCGACTGCAGGTATTTTGCATCTTCTGTTAATGGCGGAATTTGGGGTCTTTTTGTGCAATTATTACCCATTTTGTTCTAACCTTTTATCGTTACGCAACCTTTCTTATTTTTTAACGTGGTACCACAAATTTTGTTATAGTCACTTCAGAATGACTGCCTACTTATTCTGTTTCTCCTGATATATGACAAGACAGTAATCTTTTTTGCCCCTGACTTGTAAGAAAAATACAGTCTAACAAAAACAATACATATCTAGTCCCTGATCTAAAACAGAAAACAGAAAAAAGTAGATTCACCTTACCTGTGCCCACGTGATTGATCACTAATTTGCGGAGACCCGTCCTTCAGTCACAGATCAGAAAGTGGCTGGCCTCTTTTGAATGACAATTCAGATGGAGGGCTTTTCAGATAAGAAGAACCGATTTGGTTTCTTCCCCGTACGGTTTCAGCCACCTGGCCCATCTGATCCGAGGTGAAGAGAGGGTTCCGGTCCGAAGGACCAATCTGTCAAAGGAAAAAACTTCAAAGACCAATTCACGTTAGGTTCAAGCAAGGCACCCTTTATTACTTGCAGTAAGGAGACAAAGCATGTATGTACAGGGTTTGTCTAAATGATTAATGACTAGTAAGTTATACTTATACAGTTCTCTTCCTGTCACATAGAAAATGTTACATTATATTGCTGACGTGGTTAGACACAGCTTTCTGTATGTTCTACAGAAAATATTGTTAGACTTATTGCTGACCAAGTTAAAATATCTGTCATTCTGCAAAAACATTTTGAGAAAAACAACCTGGCCTTGGGTTTATGTCAGTCCATTTCAGCATTTCAATTCTTCTATTGTACTGTTCTAATACATGTGTTACATTTTACCTAGATTCAAGGTGCATTTCTAGCTTCAGTACAAGTAATGCTGACTACGGTTTAAATTTTCAAGCATCCATTGTTTTCTTTATCAATAGCTTCTAGCAGCTGCATGTTTTCTCATGGCATAAACAGAAATCAATATCCCTTTGTTAATTTTCATGACATTAGCAGAAATGATTTACTTCTTGTTATTTGCTGACATTAGCAGAAAATAGAATGCTTCTTGTTAAGTTTCTAATGGCTGTGCAAATTCATGCAGTGTGTACAGAATAAATGTATTAACCTTTTTAAATCTCGAATGCACTAAGCATGCGTATTACTATTACATATTTTTCTAACAGTTATCTTTGGAGTCCTTGGCAATTTTTCTTTCGAAGCTAGCCTTGGATGATTTTATGAGGGATCGTAGTTCTTGCTGATACTGATCAGGGCTGTCTTCCCCTCTTGGGATTTTACCCTTTTCTGTACTAGTTTCCTCCTTCTTTTGTAAAGCTTGTTTATGGCAGGCGTCCACCAGACTGGTTTCCTTTTCTTGGAGGAGTGAGTCTTGGTTTTGCTTGGGATAGCATGATCCATGCTTTCTTGTTGGTGCCCGTAGAGTGCATTAGTAAAGGATTTTGCAGCTTGGGCAGCATTATCCTTTAGCATGGGGGATTTGCAACTTTCCACCTCGGTCTTAAGTAACATGAAGTTTGCTTTTGAAAAGTTTTTCATGGTGGTTTCTTTGACCAGGGGTGGGGGCAGAATGTGGATATCCAAATTGTTTAGTTTATGGTCAGATCTAACCAGCAAGGGGTTGTCCTCCGGTGTGGAACACCGGTCGCCCATGTTGGTGATGACCAGGTCCAATATGTTGTCACCTCTGGTGGGGGTGTTGACCAGTTGATCCAGGGTGTTTGAGTTTATAAATTCTAGGAAATGTTGGGCAAGGGAGTTAGTACTTGAGTAGTTCTCCCAGTTAATGTTTGTGTAATTGAAATCACCCAATACCAGGGTGTTTGTTAGGAATTTTATGTTTCCCAGTATTTCCAGAAATGCGGAATGGGGGTCCTGGGACATGGTGGGTGATCTGTAGCAAGCTACAATTTGAATTGCAATTCTGCCCGTTGTTAGTTGCACGTGAATGATCTCTGAAGCATTGTGCTGTGCCACTAACCTGGAGGTGTGTGTATCCTTGATGAATATGGATAAGCCCCCGCCTTTTGTATTTCGGTCTGGGTTTTGTGGCAGAAATGTATGGTATGAGTTGTAGCCTGGTAGTGCTGGGGTGCTCTCTGGAGCCTTAAACCAGGTTTCTGTTAATGCACATATATCGATTTTCCCCATACTGAGGAGTGCCTCAAGTGCATGCATTTTGAGGTTTAGACTTCTGGTATTGAGTAGCATTACCCTCAGTTTTTTGTTACTTGTGCTATTTAAGGCGGTGGGTTTGTCTTTTGAGCCTTGCATAAAAGAGGCAGTATGGGGATGGCAAGAGCCTTGGCTAGTATTCGAAAGCCTAAGGGTGACAGGTGCAAGCCATCTCTAGCGAAGCAGCATGGTTTGTCGAGCATGTCAACCCAGACTGACAGACACTGGTTCCCTTTGAATGACACCAGAAGCTTAGCCAATTGTTGAAATTTGTAATTTTTTCTTTATATCGTATCATTCTTGGTGAGGGCGGGATGCTACTCAGGGTCAGGGTCATACCGGCCTGGGCTATGTGATCAGAGAGCTCTTCCATGTCTCTTTTCATGTAGTCCAGGGAGGTACGGCTCAGGTCATTCACACCAACATGGACAATGACAGAGTCATATTTGTACTTGTTCTGGAGTGACCGGAGTGCTTGTGTTATATGGTGGATCCTGGCATCTGACAGGCAGCTAACAGTAACCTTCTCCTTGTTCAGCCTAGCAGGTGGGACGTCAGTGTGTCTGACTATAGAGTCACCTATTACTAGTGTGTTGGGTATATTATTTTGCCTTAAGGGCTGTGATTGCATGGCACACTGGTTTTGTGAAGTATGTGTTTCATGGTTTGTGTTGCGGGGTGGAGGTTGCTTAGATGTCTACTTTGGAGGTCGCTGTTGCTTTTGCAGATTTTTATTTAGAGCCTCTGATTATGTTTTTGTGTATTTGTGTGTGTGTTTTGCCGGTGCTGGTTTCAAATGTCTGTGTGAGACTGGTGGTGTGATGCAAGTAATTCCCTTCTCCTCTTGACTGTCTGGTCCAGTCTTGGGTTGAGAGAGCTTAGCCTCCAGTTTGGCTGTATAATTGCATCTTTCGCATGTATTAGTGTTTGGTGGTAGGAGGAGAGGGTTGTCTGTGTACATGAGGCAGTTGTAACATTGCCTCAACATGCCCAGATTCACCAGTTGGATCGGAGAGTACACCTGAAACTGCCCTTTGGACATGCCTGGATAGGTACAGTGAGCTGTTTTACTGATTGGCTGGTAAGGTCGAATAGAGAGCCTTGTCTTTCTCTACAGTATGGGGGGGGGGGCTAGTGCTAAGGTTTATTGGTGCTTGCTATGCGTTTTGAGCAAGTGCCAGGCTGAGAAGTGAATGGTTTGAGTGCTTAAGTTGAAAGTTTGTCTAGTTCCAAGGGAAAAATTAAAGAGTAGACTTTGTGGAGCCGGGAAAAGTTATACCCTAGCTAACCGGTGCTGCTCAGTGCGCAAAACCACATTAATGCGAGTTTTATAGCAGGGAAATGAAAGAGATAGAAATTAGCCCAAAATTGCCAATAAACTACTAATTTCTGGGCTGAAACCACTCCTCCAGGGACAGATAGGCTGCTCAAAGCTCCCCTCTTTCACAGGTGAATAGAGAAACTTCCTTCTATCCAAGTAAGGTATGGGCAAACACAGAAACTTGTAGCACAGCCCTGAATTCAGCACTAACCTGAAAACTGGACTATACTAGCTTAGAAAGGCAGGAAAACAAGTATATATATATATTTTTTTGTTTGTTTTTGTTTTGTTTTTCTTTTCAGAAAATAAAGCAGATACAATCAAAAAACACTTTAAATGCACAGAAATGGCTTTCAGACTTGAGTGTGTAGCCTACAACAGTTAAACAGGTAATTTAAACACAAAAATGACTTTGTTAAGGTGCAGGCAGTAAAATAAGTACAATATGTAGCTGAAACAAGCTTTTTAAATCACAGAAACGTATGGTGATGACATGGTCTTATTTTACTCAAACCTGACATCTTCTGTAATACAACAACTACAAGTGGATTTCCTTTCTGTTATCAAATGGCTTAATAACAAAAAACTAATTCTGAGTACTTTCAAAGCCAAAACAATGCTGCTCTCCTAAATGGCAGAATAACTCTCAATCACTTCTTATCCATGACCATCTTGACAAACCCATTGCTCAAGTTATCTACTTAATGTACCCTGGTATGTGGCTTGATCCCGCACTGAACTTTTACCCTCACTTAGAACAAACATGGAAGGAAAAATTCTGTCTTATTTTGGTCCTATAAAATTTTTCCCTTTCTCTCCAGACCAACCAGGAGTACCACAGGCTTCCAAGAAAAATTCCTTCACCATGCAAACTGTAAGGAGCTCTACCTGCTGTTTCATTACTCTATCCCTAGAAGTGAGCATCATTGTATCGCAGTTAATAAAGCAAATTGGCTACCTGTCCAACAATGTGCCAGTCTGCTTCTTGGATTCTAACTCTACAAGCTCCTCAAAGAATACTTTTGCCCTTCTCTTGCATCCAACCTATTCAGTTGACCCCCCCCCCAGTTATAATTTAAGAAGTCGTAGCCACTCTGGTCCACTTCTTCAATGTCCAAGAACGAGACTTTGTGATATCTCTTCCACATTGTGTATGTATATATATATATATATATATATATATATATATATATATATATATATATATATATATATATATATATATATAGTTAATTTCTGTGCGTCCCTGCCTTACTTTTGCTATCTTTTACACTTTGTGCTGTATCCCTTCATTATTTTGCTTTCTTCTTCATCTTCTTTCATCCTTACTTCAGCCATCCTTTACTATTGCCCCTTATACTGTGTACTTTATTATTATTACTGTTACTGATTCATTGCTATCGTAATACAACACAATATTTTGTTTGTATTCATAATATTTCTTGTTAATTTGTTTGTCTACTGTTATTTATATTTGTCAGGGCTGAAACTAAAATAGGTCCATTTGGATCACTGCTCTACTCCAGTTACCAAACTGAATAAATAAATAAATAATCTGTTCTTGGTTTGCATAAGCTTATACTTCCCTGGAGATGTTTAAGTACTTGATGCAAGTTTCTGACAAGAAAGACCAATTTTATTTGCATTTCCAAATAAAATATGGACTTATATTGTGTGGTTATATAAGCAAGTTTAGTTTATCCCTCTTGTAGTTTTTTTACTTATATGAATGATTTGATATATATCCTTGCAGTTCATAAACTAAGAAATGATACAATTTAGAAGAGATTAGTTTTTGTAAGCATTTCCAAGAAAACCATGCAGTAAAATTGTTTCAGTATCAAGATTGTGTGTAATTAAAAATGTGTGCATTTGTTGTATGTGCTTATGTCCTCTCCCATTCAAAATCTATATTTATTCATCTCTACTTGCCAGATGCCCACCAAAAATTTATGTTCTTGGCTTACACCCTTTTCTGGAGTCGGGGTTCAGTTTTAGTTACCATTATAATTAACCCAAATGGGCTAATCTTCCTTCTTCTCAGAGTAAGGTTTAATTTGTTTAAGAACTGTAATCAGCTCCCCATACATCTCTTTAAGACACATCTGTCTCACATCCATCTTCAGACTGCATCATCTAAAAGCCATCTCTGCATTTATAATCTGCTCCCAATGTAAGAAATCTTAACAAAGTTTAATTTTCATATTCATGTTTATCCTGAGGTAACAGCAGTGCTGATTTATAATTATTAGTGATATTTTCTCTCTGTCCTATTTTTGTCTCTTTCTTCACTAACCTAGTTCCCCTTAAAATCTCTAATATCTCCCCTGATTTCCCCCCAGTTCATTCCTCTCTTTTCCATTCAACATCATATACTGTTCTCGAATTCTCTTATTTTCCTTATATATTTCATGGTATGCTAAACACTAAAAACTAAAACCCATGTTTGCTCTTGCTGCCATTGTGTATAATTCCATATTGTGGACTACCACTAAGTCTTGGTTTCTTACCCTGACTGATGACTGTTGCTGATTTTTTTAGACAGTGAATTTGGTAGAAGGAGAACAAGTAGATCTTGCTTGTGCAGCATAAAGAACCAGTAGTAAAACAAAGCAGTGCAAAGCTTGTACTGTTTGCATTAGTCCCAAACACATCCTTTTCCATCTTCAAAAACAATCCAAACTCTTGTCTACAGTGCACTTATAGATTAATTCCGTTGATGCTGCTAGGGTTACTGGCCTTCCATCCATGAAGACTATATAATTAGAGTCCTTCAAAATGTACATTCAATCATTATTTCTGGTCCTGGTCACTAATTACTTCATATAGCTTTTCATGTGCTACTTTTGCAGCCCAAAATCTCTCTAAACATCTTAAATTCTGAGAACTCTATCCATGAATCTTCATCAGGTTCAGGTGGATATACTAAGAAATCATCTCCATATAATGACATTTTGCAGTGCTTATCTCCTTCTGTGGATCCCTCGAAAGCATACACTTTTAGTTTCTCATCCAGTGGTTCTAAATATAATGTCAACAGTAAGGAAAAAACTGGACATCCCTGTCTTGTATATCTGCTTTTGCTTATCAATTCTGAACCCCCTGTGTTCATTTTTATTCTAGCTTTATCAACCTTATACATTGCCATCACTAACTCCATATGCCTTAAAACATACAAAATTCCGGTTTGCACAATCAGATGCTTTTTTTTGCATCTCTGATATCTAACAATTATTATTAGCTGAATTGTTTTTGTTTGTTTGTTTGTTTTCTTACGTTACAAAAGACATTTTAATCAAATTGTCAAAAGGTTTTCTTCCAGAGGCAAACAGTCTGAGCATGGTGCATAAGTTTAGGAAGTGTACTTGCTATCCTTTTAGCTAATAATGCTGTAAATAATTTGTAATTGTGCTTCAGTATTAAAATGGGTCTGTATGCACCACTCTTAGAAGTGTTCCCATCAGGTTATTGCAAACATGCCCTTATTTTATTCACAATAAACTCCCCATCAGTACTTCTAAATCTTTAGTCATGCTTCTAAGGGACTGGCCAAAAGTTCCTTGCATCATATTTCAGATCCCATTGGGAATAGTACCCATTCATAAGACTTCAGAAATATTTTGGAGATATACTTGGCAATTCTCTGTCTCCTGTCATCAGTATATTGGTTCTATAATCTCTAAAGTTTCACTTCAGCTCATGGTGATCTACACATTTTCTGATCTACATAGCCCAGAGGCTCATCCGACCATTAATTTCTTAATACTAATGTTCAGATATGTTCCTACTATTATAGTACCCCCATCTCCAGTCAAAACATCTAATCATTTTAAACTATGGAAAATAAGATACTTAGATTTTGTCAATCTAGCCTGCTCTAGTGAGCATCAGTGGTCCACAAGTTTGAAAAACAAACAGTTCTCAGTGCCATCAGGGATATCCTATCAACTTAATACATTTACTTTAAAACTTCTCAATGATAGATACTGCCATCTTCTTGCTAATAGAATTGTGAACAATTAAACTTATACTTTAAATATCATCTTATTCCTAACACAGTACAACAAAGGTACCTAGGTATCAATATCACTCTGAATCCCTCTTTAAACTTCTCCATTCACACTGACATTATTGCTAATGTTAACTCACAAATAAGCTTTTTATGGGACCTCCCATCACGTGTCTCTCATTGCAAGGTCAGTCTTAGCTAAATATGCATTATTATCAAAACTTGAGAATGGTCTACTTTTGTGTCTAAACTCACCACAAAACATAGACAAACTGAAAACAGCAGAAGACAGACTCTGTAAATGTACTATATTAGCTGATATGAGCATGTATCAGTGTGATCTCAAGTGGTTATCTATTAAACTCAGAGTTACTCTGCTCCTCAGCACTTTAATATTTAAATTATTCAACTAGCATACTGCTCCCCCAACACACACACTAAAAAAAATTATTTGCCAGAGAACAAAGTTATTTCATAATAAACAACCAAATTGATTTTCTATTCTGGCCCAACCAAAATTAAGAACTATAACAGATGAAAATACCTTTTCAAAATTAGGACCTTCTGAATGGAATCAGCTCCCCAGTGAAGTAAAACACAATACAACACTGGAATTATTCAAAACATCACTACACAAACATCTACAGAATGATACTAAATGTGCCTGCTTTCATGATTCTGGCTAAATACCACAAATAGTATGCCTTTTAGTTGCTTGGCATCACCTGAAATTCATTGGAGTCCTCAGGTATTTTTACCTCTATTCCATTTATGTATATAAACTCTGCTGTATAATCTTGTTTATGTATTCCATATTATTCTCAGACATAAGTACTATTTCATATGAATGCATGCTATAGAAGCTACCATGCTTAAATATTTTCATGGGGTGTCTTGTTCAAAGTTTGTCTCTGTTTCTTGTGTGTGTGTGTGTGTGTGTGTGTGTGTGTGTGTGTGTGTGTGTGTGTGTGTGTGTGTGTGTGTGTGTGTATGGGTGTATGTATGTGTGTATGTATATATATATATATATATATATATATATATATATATATATATATATACGTGTGTGTTTATATATCTATATCTATATCTATATATATATATATATATATATATTTATATATATGTATATAGTTGGACATCTTGTTTAAAAAGTTAATCTCTGTTTACTTGTATACATTCAGATATGGAAATATAACACTATATACAATAAAAATAATTGATTTTATGTTCTGTACTATCAGTACGTAGGTCATGTCTGAAAAGGGTCAGTAAACCAGATCAACTATGTGGTAAACAAATGGAAACAAATACATAAAAAAGCACATGAATTAAATTAATTAATATTCATTTTGCCATACCCACATGCAAAAAAAAAATAAAAAATTAATTCTTAAGACTTGACCTAGCATTTTGTAATAGGCTTTCATCCAATATTATATTCTTACTGGGTCTTCCTCCAGTTAAGAGAAAAAAAAAAAACAAAGTGATACTTGTTGAAAGAATATACATGTTCCTATTTCAAGAATGCTAGTTAAACTCCCTCCTTTGCTACCTATTGCAAAATCTGCTTAGACCTATCTTGCCAGTTTTTTAATCTGCAAACCTACAATTTATTTGAAATTGTAATATAATTTGACTTTTATTGTTTCCAGTTATATTTTTAAAATACCAATAGTTTTTATTGCCTCCATTTATGTTTTTGAGAAATGTTTGTGTTTTTTTTAGCTTATTACCAGCTTCACTATTGTGATTGATATTGTTTACCTTGTTGTATTTCATTACATTGTTCATAGGTTGAAAGGGTAGGTATTTGAATGAAAATAATAATTATTATTAGTATGTATTATTATTTAACGTTTGTTTACCAGGATAGTTCGACTGGACAACTGGTGTCCATTTTCACTGGAGTCCTGGTGAGAAAAGCTCCACAAAGTTACAGAGTAATAAGTAAAAAACATGATAAAGACAGTAGTTAAAATTTAACAACAGTTTAAGATAACATGTTATAGTAAGGTTAAACAAAACAAGATTGTAGTAGAAGTGTATGATCACAGCACATTTGTAGGGTGAGCATAAGTACAGCATATGTACAACTGACTTCATAGTAAGCCCAAATTTAAAAGATATTTACACTAGTCTATATACAAATAGCATAGGTAGAGCACAATGTCAGTGAAACAGTGTTCATCAGAGTCAGCAATGAATAATGAATTTGAGGAGAAAAGTTGAAAATAATCAGAAAATAGATAAAGTAGATGCTTTTGATTCATCAGGAAAATGAATAAGATGGAATAATCAAATTACAAATGAAGTTGGTCAACTTGATGAAATAGGGATACCAGGAAAGAGAAGAAGGAGAGATATAATGTATTTTAATTTAGTATTTTATTTGATGCAAAGGTATTGATAATAACACTTATCCATTGTAGGTAAAATACTACTAGGAAATGCCTTTATTTAATTAGCACAACCTAAAGACTTTTAGAAAGACAGTGTAACAGCAGAGATGAAATGAAATTGAGAAAATTGGGTTGATAAATGCCAATGCTAGAAGCTGAGAAAGATAACTGGCATAATAGCATCATACAATATAACATGGACTTTGTAGTTGTTACTGAGACCTGGTGTCAGGGTACTGACTTGATTTCCAAACTAGATGGGTATCAACAATTCCATTATTCAGGTGGTCAACAAAGGGATGGGAGAAGGAATCAGTATTAACATCATTAGCACTTAATTTTCTATTTATCAAGTTTCAAGAAATAAAAACAATTTGATTAGCTATTTAATTATAACATTGAAATAATATGATGGAGTTGCCAATTTTGGGGTTATATCTAGGTGCTTAAGAACTAACATCAAAATGTTTGAAACCTCTCTGACCAATCTAACTCAAAAATGGAGTGACAGTATTATAGCAATGGGGTATTTTGACTTTCTCCATCTCTTTAACCTATCCAGCTGAGAAAGATAAATAGTTAAAAATGGTTTCACAGCCTATTAAGTAATGTTTTACTCCAAATTGTAAATTGCAACACTAGGGGGAAAACATTTTAGACTTAGTGTGCTTAAATTTGAATTATTACAGTGCTTCTTAAAAACATCTTCTGTATTCACATGCCTGTGATCATAACATGATTAAGGGAGTTACATACCTCTTACATGTTTTTGTTCATAAGTTAAAGGAGAAACTAAAAATTAAATACTGGATAAGCTAAAGCTATCAAAGATTCATTAAGGAATTAGTACCTAGATATTGACAGCCTAAATTTCTAAAGAAAAACAACAACAGAAGGTTGGGGGTTGTTACAAAAAGTGTCAGGAAAGAGAAAATGAGAGATATGTTGTAGTTTATTTTCATTTGGTATTTCATTTGACACCAAGGTATTGATATGGATGGCACAAAGCAAAGACATGTTACATCAAACACTGTAAGATCTTCAGATATTATTATAAAAGAAACAATGACATTAATAAAAACAGAAAATAAAGTATAAACTGGAGTATTATAAAACAGTATTTCATTAAAATTAGTGATTAGATCATTTGTAAACAATTTAAAACACCTGTATAAAGAGATATCACAACTTTTGAGAACAATTTATTAAAGAATTGTAAAGACAACAGTCTTTTTATAGGTGCATAGCTGATAGTAAGTCTAGCACATCATATGGATTATAGTTTCATGGGGATAATAAGAAATGTTAGACCAAGGAGAAAATTAGGTTGAGACCCAGTTTTTGAATGCCTTTGGCCAGGATAAAAAATATTACATTCTCATAAAATTTTGATGACTGAAAAAAGAAAATAATCTGAACTAAATAATGACAAATTAGACAATGTTATTAACAGCTAAAATGCTCAACCTAAAGTCCTCTGTAATAGTTTCTTTAAAACTTATGTTCAAGAAAAGTTTTTAGATAGGAATTATACCTGAGGATTGTAAACCTGCAATCATTAGGCCATTCTTTAAGTACAAAAAATAATGTCATAATAGGAAGAGCTATTGACCTATTAGTCTACTGTCTTGTATGGGAAAACTAATGGATGCAATGGTTTGAGAAAGGCTGAACATGGAACTACTGGAGAATGGAAAATTCACCATATGTTAACATACTTACCTACAGGCTAAATTGACTGTCACCTGCAATTTGAGTTTCTGTCAAACCATTATAGAATATATTGAAAATGGACTGCAGGATAATGCGATTTATATATTTCTTCAAGTGCAGCTCATCATAAATTATTACAAAAATGTTTAGTATGAAATTGAAACACTGACTGGATGGGAAAGAGGGTGTCTATTAAATATAATATGGTACAAACACTGGGAAATGGCTGGAGTTCTGTACAATAAATGAATCAAGGCATGCCACACTGATCTGTTCTTTGACAAATATGTTTAAATTTTATCTATACTACATCAGTTCTGACAACTGTATATTTTTGTTATTTAACCAGATTACCTTAAATTGAGAAAAGCGATTTGTTCAGAGTCAAAAATAAGAATCTTGCTGAACAGACAAGAATATTTAGATGAATAGGAACAACAGAATGAGACACACACGCGCACACACACATACACACACACACACACACACACACACACACACACACACACACACACACACACCTGGGAAAGGCTGGCAAAGGTTTACTAGGTATGCCCCCTTCTGTCCAAACTATAAGGTAGTTATTACTGCCACCAGCCACCTCTTTATCAGGTTCTTAACAAATGGTTACTGTGTAATGTTACTATCAATACAAATGGTAGTTTGACCAAGAGCAAGGCTATTAGGAGTGGCCTATGCAGTCTCACCAAATAAATATCTAAGTACTTTCAGAACTTAAATATATCTCACAAAGTTTAGCCACAACTAAATGTCTAATTATATTTAATAATCAATAATGAAAGAACAAGAGAATACTAAATATATATGTACAGTGATATAAGAGTTCAAAATTACAGGAAATATTTTAAACAATATTGCAGGACAGTTTCAAATAAATAAAGAAAAATATCTAAGCTAAGCTTCGCTATATTCCTGACAATATCTAAAAGAATTATACTGTACCCTAGTACACTTACTCATAGCAAGACAGATGTGTGGTGAATGAATCTTGTCAGGTCAAAGACAAAAATACAGAATACTGTCTCTCACTTAGAGACGTCTCAAATTAATATCTCAAATATTACTGCTGGGATAGCTTGCAGAATGACATCATTTCTTATCATCTGACTTCAGTTCCCAGGTTCAAAACAACAACTGATGCCAGCTGGTTGCATTTAGCATCTACCTGTGAAAATACACATACAAGGGCTTTTCCCTCAGACGTAGGCAGATACTGGAAGTCATAAAACAATTACCTTCCTACACATTTCAAAACTAGTAATTATTTCACAGTAGAGAAAGCTCCCTAGTGTAGACATTGTGTCTGTTACTGCACTGAAACTGAAAGATAACATCTTTTTATGGCCCAGCCATAAATAAATTTAATTTCAACTATTTTTTTGAAGTTTCACAAATTAATTCCCGTGTTCCAGTTTCCCCTGTTAAAATATATACATTGATACAGTTAGAATAGTGTATATACATTTCTGTTCTTTTCCAATAGGCTACACTGTGGATATATCTTTATGCTCAGTACTTTGTAAAATACCTTTGCAACACACACTTCTGTACCAGAAGTTTGATATACACATAACATACAGTTCTAATACAGTTGTAACACAAACATCTTATATGAATCATGTTGATATTAACAAATAATACATAATTATTTACAAAATTCGAGATAGATGGGCTGGCACTATCTCCCTTCATGACATTTCTCCCCCCTCAAAGACTCAAGCTAGTTTTTCAAGTGACCCTTGAGAAGCATTGCTTGAGAGGGGTGAGCCTATCTGTGAATACATTACCCCATTCCCTGTCTTGAGATCCCATCTGTGTTGGCATTGCTAACTCCACTGTGGTGCTGCACTGTCATATCATATGCTTGCAACCCTAGGCTCCACTTTAGTAACTTGACATTTTGCTGGCTGGCTCAATGTAGCCATGTTAAGGGATTGTGCTCTGTAACTACAGTGAGTTTCCTTCCATACAGAAAAGGCTGACATTTCTGCAGTGCCCATACTATGGCTAGACATTCCTTTTCTACAGCTGCATATCATTCCTCCCTGGGTTGGGGTCTATAGCTGAGATATACCACTGGATGCTCTTCTCCCTCTGAGGAAACCTGGCTGAGCATGGCCTCCACCCTATGGTTTGAAGCATCCACCTGCACAACAAATTATTTGCTGTAATCTGGACTGGCTAACACAGGAGGTTTTCCCAAAGCTCATTTAAGCTTCTGGAATGCCTGCTAATGTGCTGGGGTCCACACTTCCTTATCTGGCCTGTTTTCCTTGTCAGGTCTGTCAGGGGAGCAGCTATGGTATTATAATTGGGGACAAACTTTCTGTAGTACCCTGCTGTCCCTTAGGTGAATTCCTAAAAATTGCTGCCCCATCCATCACTTACCCTGTAGCCTTATTAACCACTCTATCTCTGAACCATATGTTCCTCTTCATTGGAAAATATCTCATGTCATACCCCTTCACAAAGGAGTTCCCTCTACTGACCTTTCCAACTATAGACCCATAGATATTTTTACCACTTGCCAAAATCTTAGAAAAATGTCTACATAAACAGATATTAGACTACCTCCTTAAGAATAACCTACTATCTAATACTCAGCATGGCTTTCACCCCAAACATATTACTAACACTGCTCTGATAAGTTTTCCAATACTGTAAACCACCTTAAAAACAAAAAAACACCTTGTCTGTGCCACCTTCCTTGATATGTCAAAAGCCTTTGACACTGTATCTCATCAAATTCTCCTCAACAAACTTGCCTCTCTTAATTTCAGCTCTGAAACCTTATGTTGGTTTTACAGTTATCTCTCTAACCATAAATAAGCCACATTGTGGAAAAATAAACTTTCGTCCCTATTACCCATTGGTGTTGGTGTGTCACAAGGCACTATCCTGGGCCCACTTCTCTTTATTAGTTTTACAAATGATCTTTATTCCACAGCTAAACCTCCCACCATCATTCAATATGCAGATGAGGCTTCCCTTATCTGCTCCACACCTACCTTAAATGAACTCCAAGAAAAAATTCAGACTGCTCTTCATAGCATCGTAAAATACCTATCAGACCACCAAGTCATTTTAAACCCTAACAAAACCAAACTTATTGTATTCTCCAGTTCCTCCAGAAAAAGAACACAAAGCCATCTCTCTGTCTTTTTCTCCAGTGGCACAACAATTGAACCCATTGAAGACACTAAACTCCTTGGTGCTTCCCTAGACAGCAACTTAAAATATGACAGACATATTGCTTTAACAATCAAAAAAGTCCATATAAAACTTGGTGCACTGTACAGGGCTAAACCATATCTAACCAATAATGCCAGAATAACTACATCTAGGACTCACCTCTTATTCACCCTTCTCTACTTCTTACAAGTTTTCACAAACCTTCATAAATCAGACTTGAATAACCTTGAATCTTGTTATAATAAAATAGCTAAATTTGCTGCAAATCTCCCCATAGACCTCATCATTGTACTGCCCTACAACAACTTAACCGGATTGAACTCCCTAACTTACTCACCTTCAACCAGCTAATAGTAACCCACTCTGTTATCCATAAGCCTGACTACTGCCCAGCTCTATCTGACCTTGTTCAACAATATTCTAATCTTATCTCATTCAGGTCAGCAGATAAAATATTGCTCAAGGTTAACAAAACCCACAAGTTTCATGGTGACTCATTATTTTCTCATACTATAGCCAAAGCTTGGAATTCTCTTCCCCAGCACCTTCTATCCATTCCTGATACACACAACTTCAAACAGATCCTAACAGAATATTTCTCAAATCACTGGCTATGCTCCTACACTTCCTCTGGCTAAGCAATTCCTACCCTGCTCTTCCATCTCCACTTACAATTACTCTCCACTCTCAACCTGCTTGTAGCAACACTACTCTTTTGCCAATCGAATAGCAAAAAAAAAAAAAAAAATTTATAATGCTATGACTTTAGATGTTGTTTCAATGGTTTAGTCTTTTACTTTATAGCACCTTTGTGTGTATTTTGTCTTTTGTTATTTAAACTGTGATAAAGATTTAAAGATAAAACTCTTACTCTTTTTCAACTTTGTTTATAGTTTGTCTTTTTAGCTAGTCTATACTGGACTATAGTCCAGTGTTTTACCATTTGTAGCCTACTTTATGTATGCTGTTTTATTACTCTTTAACTATTGTAACTTCTCTTGGGAGCTTTTCTCCCTGTCTCTGCTGAAAATGGGCTTCTTAACCAGCCAGACACTACCCGGTTATCAAATGTAAATACATAAATAAATAAATGCCTTACCTGCTTTTTGTTAACAGGGGCAGACCATGCCTGAATGGCTTCCACTTTGGCAGGTTCTGGCCTGATCTTACCGCTCCCCACTTTATGTCCCAGGTAGAAGAGTTCTGCCATACCCACCTGACATTTACTGGGCTTAGTGGTCAACCCTGCCCTGTGTAGTCTGCCCAGCACCTCCCTGACATGCTGAAGGTGCTCCTACCAGGAATGACTGTATATGGCAATATCATTCAGGTAAGCAAGGGTGACATCTCCTGCTCCTGATAGGAAACACTCTACCAGCCTCTGGAAAGTCGCTGGGGCATTTTTCATCCCAAAAGACATCTTCGTGAAATCATACAAGCCAAAAGGAGTCACAAAGGCTGACCTCTCTCTGGCGTTGGGAGTCAAGGGCACCTGCCAGTAGCCCTTAATAAGATAAATGGTGGTAAGATACTTAGCCCCACCCAGCTGCTCTAGGGCTTCATCTGTCCTAGATATGGAGTAAGCATCTGACTCTGTGTGACTATTTAATTTCCTGTAGTCCACACAGAACCTGGTGCTGCCATCCTTCTTTGGTACCAGCACCACTGGGGAGGCCCAAGGATGGCTGGACTCCTGGATTACCTCTAGTTCCAACATTTCCTGTATCTTCTCCTTCAGAGTCTGTTTGACTCTCTCAGGCACCCTATAAGGGTCCTGAGTAATAGGCTTCTAGGGTCCTGTATCCACATGGTGCTACACCAGGTGGGTGTACCCTGGTGTCCCAGTGAACATGCCCCCAAATTCCTGTAACACTGTTTGGATTTCTTGAACCTGGGTAGGGGATAGTTGCTGGGACATTGCTACCCCTTCCACTGAGGTATCAACCTGAGCCTCACTAAGGAGATCAGTCACCAGATCCCCCTCAGACTCTTCCTGCTATCCACTACAAATACTTAGCACAAGGGCCTCTCTATCATAGTAAGGTTTCATCATGTTAACATGGTACAATTTGTGCCCCCGCTTCCTGGCTAGCAGTTCTACCATGTAGTTAACATCACTGACCTCCCTTACCACCTTGAAGGGTCCCTTCCAAGATGCCTGGAGCTTGTTGTGTCTGACAGGAATGAGAAACATAACCTGCTGCCCCACAGCATACTCTCTAGCTCGAGCATTCCTGTCATACCAGATCTTTTTCTGCTGTTGGGCTTCTGTCAGGTTTTCCTGAGCCAAGCCCATGAGTTCCCTGAGCCTTGTCCTGAGGTTTAGGACATATGCCACAGCAGACTCCTTGTGGGATTCACACTTACCCTCCCACTCATCACAAATCAAATCTAGAGGTCCCCTCGCCCTATGCACATACAGTAACTCAAAAGGCAAAAAACCTGTGGATTCCTGGGGAACCTCTCTGTAAGCAAGCAACAAATGGGGCAAATATTTGCCCCACTCCCTCTTAAACTAGTCTGCAAATGCATGTAGCATGGTCTTTAGTGTAGAGTTTAATCTCTCCACCAGCCCATTAGTCTGGGGATGGTAGGGGGTGGTCTTTAGGTACTTCACCCCACAGTGCTTCCACAGACAAGCCAGCAGGTCTGACATGAAATTGGCACTTCTGTCAGTCAGTATTTCTGTTGGGAAACCTACCATGCTGAAAATCTCTAACAAAGCATTTGCCACCTTTTCTGCCTCAGTGAAGGATATGGCCACTGCTTCAGTATGTCAGGTAGCATAATCTGCTACCACTAGGATTTACTTTTTCCCTGTGGAACTTGGGGTACTCACAGGCCCCACAATATCCATAGCTACACTGTGAAGTGGCTCCTCAATCACAGGCAAAGGCATCAAAGGAGCTTTCACCTTGTCTCCTGCCTTGCCTACCTTTTGGCACTACTCACAGTTCCTGCAGTACCATGTTACATTCCTGGAAATCTCAGGCCAATAAAGGTTTTGCAAAATACATCTCTTTGAATGCTTTATGCCCATATGACCTGCAGAAGGAATGTCATGGGCTATGGCTAGAAGTGCCAGATGGTAGGTTCTGGGCACTACCAACTGCTGTATTCTCTTACCCTCTAGCCCTCCATCAGGGGTCCACTCTCTATACAGTAACCCTTTGTCCCAGTATACAGATTCCCCTTTTCCTTGACAATCAGATGCCTCACTGGCTACCTTCCTCAGACCTTGTAATGTAGGGTCTGAGAGCTGAGCCTGTCTCAAATCTCTCTTTGTAACCCCTCCCTAGCTCCCCTTCCACAGGAAGTCTGGCATCCTCTGACAGTGGCGCCTCACTGTCAACCTGGGTAATACTACAACTCACCTCTGCCATTGCAGTCACTCTGTCCAAGGGAACATCAGTACCCACAAGCAGCTGTGGCTCACCTTCAGCCTCACTGCTACAATGTAGCTTCCTTCCTGAAGTAACCACCTCACCAGTCCTGGCTTCAAGTGTGTGGTCTGTCTGGGTCCCCCCAGGCTACTAGACCCACATGCTTGTCTCCAAGCCTGACTGCATGTAACTGCATTATCAAAATCATTCCCTATTAGGACATCTGCAGGGATATCCTCAAACACACCTACTTGCTTGGTTCCTTTTTCACCTTCCCAGCTAACATGAACCCTAGCCAAAGGTATTTGGAATGGGTTCCCTCCTATAGCCCTAACTGGAGTAGACTGCCCAAGCAAGCAGTGCTCCAACCATTGCAGGCTTCATGATGGTTAGATCAGAGGCTGTGTCTCTCTTAGCAGTGTCCTGTTGCCCATCCACTAAGAGAGGATATAAACTTTTGTAGTAGTTTGGTACCCTTGTTGTCTCCAGATAACTTACTGCTGGCATTCTGTCATTCCCAATTACTGGCTTTCCCACCTTTTCTTCCCCACCTTGCATCCATGGACATCTATATGCTACATGGCCCCAATGGTTGCATATAAAATGTTTAAGCATTGGTCCTGGTCATGTACCTGAACTAGTGGCTTCCCCTGCTACTGGTGGACTCTGTTGTGGTAGTCTAGGCTGCCCACCATGGGATCCATTAGACGCATGAGCAGCACTTGGTATTCCTTTTCTGTACAATGATGCCCTGCTTGCTAGGTATAGGTCTCCCTTTTTCCCCAAATCAACTGCTGTGTTACATTCTCTATCCACTAACCAGATTCTCTTGTCCTCAGGCAAAGTGCTAAAAAAAGTCTGCCACCCCTTTAAAAGTGGTGACCTGACATCCACTCACCCATCTATAAAAATAAGTGCTTAACTCAGCAGTATATTCACACCCACTTTCATCTGCCTTCCATCTATGCTGAAGAAAATTTTTCTATAAGCTTCAGGTGTTAACTTAAAACACTCTAACAAAGAATTTTTAACTGTACTATAATTTAAGCAGTCAGTATCAGACAATTTAGAAATAGCAGTTGCATATTTACCATGGAGTCAGGAACCATACACAGAGCCCTTGGTTAACATTATACTGTTTAAATACCCTTTCAAACATAGGAATAAAACTGTAAAATTATCATCCTCTGTAAATTGTGGAAGAAATTTACTGACCTTTATTGCTTTTGTGGTTCGGTTGTTCCCTTCCCCATTTCTTCCATGACCCTGGCAAAGAGTCAGAATCTCCTTTTCGTGATGCCTCTGCCTCTCCTTTTCATCAGCTTCCAGACATCTCAGCTTCTCATTTTCTTCAGCCTCCAGACATCTCAGTCTCTCTGCTGATTCTATTTCCAAATATTTGGCCTCCAGTTCAAGTCTCTTTAACTCCAGATGGATTTTTAAGTCCTCTGTGGAAAGGTTGAACTGTCCATTTTCTGAGAACTGTATGTTCCCAAGGCCAATCTGGTTGTCTTCCTGGTTGCAGGTCTGTGATGCAGCTGTGACTAAGGCTGCAATAATTTCTGCTTTAGTCAGGTTGACATGCACCAATCCTTTGTCTTGGCACATAGCCAACTGGCTCCTTCTCAGCTTGGCATACTCCTTTGCTGACATCCTTCCCGGTTCTCCCTGACTAACTAAGCTAACAAAAAAAATAAGTAAAACTACTGAGATGTGAAACACTGAATGTTCACTGTGTGGCTTATTGAGAGTACAAACATGTTCTTCAGTGACCAATGTTTACAGGCTACAGGAGTTCAATATCCAAACCACTGAACCCCAATACATGATGTGGTGATCCCACTACTACCAGCCAATATATGTGCCACCCCACCTCTGGCCCCATAATCAAGGAGCCTCAATCCTCACCATTAGCACCAATGGGGGATGTACACTATGAGGATGACAGGTACACAGACAGCATCAAGTGCAGTTTCCCTTAAGAGCACACAGAGACCACAGTCAGTCTGGGGCTGGTTTCTCCCTCTTTCTCCAGATCCCAATAATATTCCCCACTGGCACAGCTATAGAGTTGAGATCTCAGCTGAGTGGCTAAGTGAAGACCTCCAACAATCTCTCTGTCCAACCAGTGCTTCATGTTCCTGCCAAAGTAGCTGACACACACACTCCTGGAGATTTATTTCACACACACGCGCACACACACACACACACACACACACACACACACACACACACACACACACACACACACACCTGGGAAAGGTTTGCTACATATGCCCCCTTTCTGTCCAGACTATAAGGTAGTTATTAGTGCAACCAGCCACCTTTCTATCACCTACTTTAAGGCCCTTAACAAAGGGTGTCCAATCTTACTGTGTAATGTTACTATCAATACAAATGGTAGTCTGACCAAGAGCAAGGCTATTAGGAGTGGCCTTCACAGTGTCCCCAAATAAATAAGCAAGTTCTCTCAGAACTTAAATATGTCTCACAAAGATCAGCCACAATGAAATGTTTAAATATATTTATTAATAAAAAATAAAAGAACAAGACAATACTAAATATGTATGCACAGTGATATTAGAGTTCAAAATCACAGGAAGTATTTAAACCAACATTGTAGGACAATCTCAAATAAATAAAGACAAATATCTAAGCTAAGCTTTGCTATATTCCTGACTATATCTAAAAGAATTATACTGTACCCTAGTACACTTATTCATAGCACAACAGATGTGTGGTAAATGGATCTTGTCAGGTCAAAGACAAAATACAGAATGCTGTCTCTCACTAAGAGACTTCTCAAATTAATACCTCAAATATTACTGCTGGGATAGCTTGCAGAATGACATAATTTCTTGTCATCTGACTTTAGTTCCCAGGCTTGAAACAACCATTGATGCCAACTGGTAGCATTTAGCATCTAGCTGTGAAAATACACATACAAGGGCTTTTCTCTCAGATCTACGAATATCCTGGAAGTCATAAAACAATTACCTTCCTACACATTTCAAAACTAGTAATAATTTTACAATATAGAGAGCTCCCTAGTACAGACCTTCTGTCTGTTACTGCACTGAAACTGAAAGATAACATCTTTTTATGGCTTAGCCATTAAGTAATTTAATTTCAACTATTTTTCTGAAGTTTTGCAAATTAACTTCTTATGTTCCAATTTCCCCTATTAAAATATATACATTTAAACAGTTAGAATAGTGTATATACATTTCTGTTCTTTTCCAGTAGGGTGCACTGTGGATACATCTTTAAGCTCAGTAGTTTGTAAAATACCTTTTCAACACACACTTCTGTACCAGTAGTTTGATATACACATAACATACAGTTCTAATACGTTTGTAACGCAGACATATTATAATAATAATGTTGATATTCACAAATGACATATAATTATTTACAAAATTTTGAATAGCTGGGCTGGCAGTATCTCCTTTCATGACACCTGCCTTGGTCAAATTGAAGAAAGTAGCATGGATGATGTAACCACTACAACTACCTGAGTTACCTTCTCAAAGAAACTGACAAGATTCAGTATGCAGGATCAGCCGTTTATAAAGTCAAATGGCAGTGGGTCAAGCTTAGTCTGATTTCTTATGTAATGATTTATAACATTGATGAAGATGAGCTCCATGGCTTTACAGGTAAGTCTTGTAAGACTGATGGGTCATCTGTAGTTGCTGGGGTCTGTGATGGGTCTGCCTGTATGAAGTGGCATTACTACAGCAGCAGCGCACCAAGATTCAGGGACAGGGAATGAATGAGTGCATGTTTAACTCTGTTTGTTCACAACCCAGTATGTTGTCTAGGCCCATGAAGGAAGTGTTCTTGATCTTTGAGACTACTTTAGAAACATGTTCCTTAGCCATACTGGGAGGGTGTTGAGAGTGACATGGGATGCTTTGAAATAGGACAATAGTTTTACAGGAGAAATTTACTGCAAACTTGCTAGACAGCATGCTTGCAAATTAGTTTGGGTTTGAACAGGAGACTCTGTTGTGGAAAAAGACTTGTAGTTATCCTTTGCTTCAGGTCCTAGTCTTAATTCATATAATGCTTTGCTGTTCTTCATGGTTTCTTTCAGTTTTCTTAATGAGGTTGTTAATACAATTGTGGCCACGGTGATGCAGTGGTTAGCATTGTTTACTCACAGCAAGACGTTCTCCGGTTAGATTCTTGGCTGGGGTGCCTTCTCGGTGGAGTCTGCATGTCCTCCCTGCTGTCACATGGGTTTCCTCTGGGTGCTCTGGTTTTCTCCCACATTCCAAAGACATGCATTTGGTAAATTGGATACTCTAAATTGGCCATAGATGAGAGTGGGTGTGCAAGTGTGTGGTAGGAATGAACTACCATTGCAGAGCTAACCACCTGGTGGTGCAAACATTGGCTCAAGATGATTGTCACTGCTGAAGTGACACCCCGACCCCATGTGCAAAATGGAAAAGGGGTTGAGGATAGATGGATGGGTTGTTAATACAATTCTTATGGTATGGGGTCTGGCACTTCAAGGTAGATTGAGGGATTTCTTCCTTCTGTTGTACCATATTTATATTGGTAGACCACAAGGGCGGTTTAATTTTGAATTTGCCACATATTTGTTTTTGGAAGAGATTGACAGGTCAATATATTTCGCTAAATGGGCATAAAAAATATTAGCGTAGCTGACTGCATAACCAGGGACATGGATACTTGCAGTGATTTAGTGATTTTTTTTCTCTCTTATCTTGTAACTCCTTTTAAGTTTATGTGTGGTGCATCTTCTTCTATCATACCTATCATTAACAATTTTTTTCTATTTTGTTTCTTCGTCTGCCATACATATCATTAACAATTTTTAAAACACCTTTAAGATATAGGCAAACACACATTAACAGAAAAGAAAAAAAACATCCTAACATTTTTCCATTTAAATCCAATACACATCACATATACTTTCTTTGCTACTACCATTTCATCAGTGCAATGTTACAAAAAATGCTGAATTCCTGCCTTCCCTTAAACCTCACTTTTCCTCCACTTCCTGAACATTATTATGCATATGATGTTCCCATAATTTCCATTTACTTCTATGTAATTTGCTCCTTCCCTTTTCTAAAGATCCCTCTTCCATTTTTTTATCTCTTTTATAATATGCAGTACCTCAAACACAGTTGGTGTAGACTTTGATTTCTGTTTTCTAGTAATTGTTTTTTTTTCAGCCAACAAAATTAGACTTAATAAAGCCTTACTATGTGTAGACGACTCAGATTCTGTATCCCAGCTCAAAAGAATCATTATTTATTTATTTTTTATTTATTTGGCAATTGTTTACTGGGAAAGTCTGACTGGGCATGAATCTAGTTTTCAGCAGACACCTGGGGAGGAAAGCTCCAACATACATAGTTCATTTTCTAAACTGTATAATATTACCACATGAAATACAGTAACAAATAGTAAAATCGACATACAGGATAAATTAGGTCAGATCAGAAAATCATACAGCAAATATTAAACAACAATCATAAGATATTGAACACCTACTAAAGTACAATTAATAGTGATAAACAATGGTAAAAATGTTAAGCATTTTAAATATGGGCAACAGACTAAGAGAAAGGAAAGAGATTTTGCATTTGGGGGGAGATTGGGAAATGGCGTTAAAGTAGGGAGCTATCAGAAAAAATAACTGGTACTTTGGCTATTAAGAGAAAAGAGGAAAAGAAAGGGGAAAAAGAAGAACAAGGGAAAGAGAAGGGAGAAGGAAGGAAGAGAGGGGAGAGAAAGGAAGAGAAGGAAGGAGTAATGGGTAGTGTCAGCTTGGTATAAGACATGTACAGAGCCAGGAGTTAAGGAGAAATCTCTTTACAGATTATTTGAATATGTGACTACATAGCATTGCTCTAATATGTGTAGGAATACTGTTCCAATCTTGGCTATTGAGTAAGAATATAGGCAGTGACTGATAGATTTTTTTGGTTTATGGATTTCAAGGAGGTGTTTCTCAGATGACCAAAGAGAGACATTAGAGAGGTAATGGTTAAGAATGGTGCTGGTTGCTGGGCAGGATGAGGATTTGTATACCATTTTATGAGCAATGAGGTGTTGGGTGAATGTGAGGTAATGAGGTAACTCAAGCCAATTTAAATATCTGGGGCAGAGCAGTGGTGGGAGTTGTTTGACTAACTGGCTGCAAATCTTGCTACTTTTCTCTAGAGAAGCTCAAGTTTTGATCTTAGGGAGATTTGAAGGTTGGTGAAAATGGGTGAGGCATATAGTAGTGAAGGAAGGAGGTATGTATTGGCTAGAGTAACTCTTGAGGAGTTGGTACAGAATCTTTTTGCTCTATGGAGTATGTCCATGTTTTGGTGTGTTATTTTTATGCACTTTTGAATATGAAGATCAAATTTCAGTTGATCATCTATTATGACACCAAGTAACTTTGTGTGAGGTACAACTTCAGTTTCAGTATTGGTGAGAGAGGATATTTTAAAGATGCATTTTATGTGTGTTTCAGCTTTGGGGAAAAATAAGAGCAGTTTTGTTTTATTTAGATTTAGGAAAAGCTGATTATCACTGAGCCAGTTTTCAATAGAGTTAAAGCCTGTTGAGTGATAAATTTAACTGGAAAGGACTATTAGATGAGAAAATGACAGTGGAGTCATCTGCATATTGTATAAGTGTAGAGTGTTGGGAGGATGTATGTAGATAATTTTTAAATATGTTAAAAAGGAGAGGGCCAAGTATAGAGCCTTGTGAGACATCTGTATTAACTGGGAGAAAAGATGAGTAAGTAGAGAGCCATTTAACTGATTGTAGCTGGTTAGATAGTTAGCTAGAGAACCAAGTGACTGTTGTACTGTAAATGACTAAAGCAGACATTTCTGACAATAGTTTGGTATGTGAGACTGTACAGAAAGCTTTAGAGATATCTAAAAAGAGAGAAGAAACTAAATTGTTGTTATATGTGGCTTTAATGACATGGTCCAAGAAAGCAGCAAGGGCAGTTGTGCTATGATCTGGGCGAAAGCCATGTTGGGTAGAGAGTAATAGATTTTCTTGGAGTAAGTATTGTAAAAGTTGTTTATAAATACATTTTTCTAAGATCTTTTCTAAGATTACAATTGGTCTGAAGTTTGTTATTTCAGTGGAGTTTCCCCCTTTGTAAAAAGGAATGATGTATTTTTTTTCCAGAGAGATGGGACATATGACTCATGGATGGCTTGACTGAACAATAGAGAGGCGAGCAATCTTTAGATATTCATATGGGAGATTGTCTACAGAGGGTGAGTAGGGCTTAAGTTTGCATAATAATTTTTTATATAGGAAGTAGAGACAGATTTTAAGTTGAAAATGGCATTGTTAGAGTTTTGAAATTTGTCAGGGGTGGCAGGACTCTGTAGGGAGTTTTGACTGAGGGTGACTATTGAGTCTATAAAATAGGAGTTAAATTTAGAAGCAGTTTCTAAGGGTGAGATATCTGGACAAGGGTTATGCATCCTAGCAGTTCCAGGGTATAATATTGTGTTGATAGTGGAGCATCATTTTGGGGTATTGTGTTTTTGGTTATCCTGTGGGTTGAATAACAATATTTCTTATCAGCAGGAACTTTTTGTCATGCTTCAAAGTTGTTTGTAGTTATGTGGGTGAGCTTGAGATTTGATTGTGGCCAGTTTCTCCAAGCATTTCTTCTCTTATATATTAATTGTCTACTAGAAGGGAATAGTCATGGTGATTGGGTGAATTTAACTCTCTTTTTTCATATAGGAGCAAAGCTATTGAGAACATCAGTGGTAGGAAATAGAGGATGGACCAATTATTGTTATTAAGGATGTCATTAAAAATCTTGGGATTGAAATTTGAGAGGTTATGGCAGTCTTTATAAAGTTACTGTTTGATTTATTGAGCTTCTAGTCTGAACATAGGTGGGATGGTGATCACTAAGGGAGTCTGGGTGGGTTTTTGGAGATTTGTAACCATTTGGATTTGAGACTAGGATCCAGTCTACAGTAGTACCAGTGCTATGACCTTTGTTGGAGTAAGTATGGGAAGTTATGAGTTGTTTGAAACCATATGGCTTGATACTAGTTGAAGGGTAGTCTGATGTAAATGTTTGCCAGTTAATATTGACACCACCAAGAAGTATTACTTAATGAGAAATGGAACTAGATACCCAGTGTAGGATGTCTTCCAGAAAAGTGATGTTATTTCCTGGGGAATATATAGGGCAATTATACATATTGTTTTATGCTCATTTAATTTACAGTGAGAGATCTCAGCAGAGAGGAATTTAGGTAGAAAAATAGAAGAAGGGGAGACAGAGATATGGTTAGAGAGCATGATTGCTACACCACCACCTTTGTTAATTAATCTTTCAGAGCAGATGATAGTATAACCAGGGGGAGAATTTCAGAGTGTTTTATATGTGGTTTGAGCCAAGTTTTTGTAAGAATAATAATGTCTGAGGAATAATGAGTGATTCAGTAATGAAATTCAGAGACTTTGTTTACTATACTTTGAATATTCATGGATATGATTTAAGAATTTTTAGTGGATGTTGTTACAGTAGAAGATGGAGCAAGTAGAGAACAGAGAAAGTCGGGACCTGGGTTTGGGTGGACATCGCCCCATAATATGATCTTTTTACAGTATGCATACACTAGTGAGGGTTTAAGTATGATAGTATTAAATTTAAAATTTACTTCACATGGGTTGGGAGAGGGGATACAAATGTTATATCTGAAAAGGAAATGGGGAGGGGGGTAAGACAAATAAGCTAAGCAACAGTACTAGTGAACAGCTGGCAAGTGACATAGGCAGTGTGAGTTAGGGTGGGGGATTGAGAAATAGGTGCTATAGATATCATATAGCATGTAAGGTATGATAGTAGTAGGGGTAGATATGTGGGTTAGCAGAAAGAGTTTCAAAGCAGGAAGTTAACCAGGTGCAGGTGTAGTTAGTAGAAAAGCCTGCCTAAAGAGATACTAAGTTTGTTTGTTTGTGTCTTTCGGCTTTTCCTGGTTAGGGGTCGCCACAGCGGAACTCCGGTCCGCTAATGATTGGTAGTGGATTTTTACGTACTGGGTTACCAGCCCTGATGCACAACCTTCAACGAAGGCACGCCCCATTCACGTATGCCTCCACGCAGAAGATGCTCTAGCTGAGAATTGAACGGGACAGCGTCTTGCTATGAGGCGTCAACACTACCGCAGCACCACTACTAAGTATTGTAGCTTATTATTTTTGTTATGTTTCAGTAAGGGAAATGTCACTATCTACATGTTATAGACAGTGAAGGCATTTGGAGTTATAGGGGAAGACAGACAAACAGATTTATACTGCAGCAAAGAGCAAGTATGGTAAAGTATGGTAAGGCAGGTAAAAAGGGGGAGGACTTTTGCACTGGGTATATAGTGTAGAATACACAAGAAGGATGGAAGTTCAAGAGAAGGCCACGTCTTCCAGCAAAAAGGAAATTACAAGGGAACTTGTTAGTTCTAGAGGGAGTGTATGTTCTCTACAGAAGACCATGCCCTATTTATTACAGTGGAACAGGGTAGCTATGTTAGACATGACAGTAAATAACATACCTTATTAATATGTCTCTTTCTCATGGTCTTTATTAGGGTATTTATTAGGGTAAACCTCTGTCTTGGATGTTGTTTGCTGGACAATGATGGTTTGATTAATGCCAGTTCAGAGTAATAGTTGAGAGAAAGAGATAGTCAAAGTAAGACAGAGAGGGTTTGGATTATTAATATCCCTCTCTTTTGTGGTCCTTATTAGGGTAAAGCTCAGTCTTGGATATTGTTTGCTGGACAATGATGGTTTGACACCAGTTCAGTGTAATAGTTGAGGGAAAAGATAGGAAAAGTAAGACAGAGAGGGTTTGGTGCATAGAAACACTAGAAGATGGGCACTGAAGGGAAGAATGATATTATCACCTGTTCAAAATGGTGACTAGAAGGAAGGAGAGTTTACGTACAGCCATTTTCTCACCCAATATTTCTGATAGTGTACTCTGCAGGAAATTTTTAAAATCTGCCAACTCTTCCCACTCCCAAAACATATGTTCCTAGTAACCTCTTTCTTCTCCACCATGTCTTCTACATTTACTATCTACTTGAGGAAAAAATGTTTAGTCTACTTGAGGTATAAAAATACCTAGGCAAATACTTTCAGGCAAAGATCCTTAACTTCTGGACTTAGTTCCATATTTGGGAGCCATACATATGTCTTCCCATTGTTTTCTTGTAAATTGCTTTTCCAGTCTCTCTTCCCAATCAACCTAACCTCCTCTGACTGATTCTTATAGTTAATATGCAATATTTTAAATGTCCTGCTAATTATTCCTTTTTAATAGCTACTTCTGTTTCTGATTTTGAACTAAAAACTCGATCAAAGCAGGTCTTTCATTTAAAATTATCCTATCCCTTTCTCTTTGTCTGTACTCTGCAATCAAGTCACAAAGCTATTTATATTTTCAAAACATGATATTTAACCCTCTGGAAGGGAACAATTGGCCCACATTGATGGCTACACCTACAGCCATTATCTAACCTAAAATTAAGGTTTCCCATGCTAAACCACATGCTGTGGCCTGTGCTCCCACTTACACTGATTGTTGTCTGTTCTTTTCGTATCTCTTTTTCCCTCTTAGATATGAAAAATAGCTTCTGTGCTTTCAGAAAACATTAACTTTAAGCCCTAAGAAAAAGTGCACTGGCTATATTTAAATAAAACTAAACTGAACACTGTTCTTTTAACTGTATTAAAGTGTTAAGGCTGCTCAGAAGGTTGTTTATTTGTTTTTTTAGTGACATTTGATTACCAGGAAAATCCAACTGGGTAAAAGCCCATTTTCAGTGGAGGCCTGGAGAGAGAAGCTCGAAATTACTGCAAAACATTTTAAGAACAATAATTTTATAATTTTCAAAAATAAAACAAAAACATTTTCAGTTTAAATGATTATAACAAATTAGTGATAATATAAAAACAGTGGTTAAGAATTGATATGTTATATAGTCAATAATTTCATTTTTATAGAAATTTTAGGATTTAGGCAGTTTGCAGAGAAATTAAAATTAAGTTAGTCTAATGCAAACAGGAATTGCAATATGAAGTGCGGGAGAAACAGGCTTGTGGTATATTTAGAGAGAAAGCCAGGGAAGAAAACTTGATGGAAGTAAGGAAGTAAGTGAAGAAGGGAGAATAAGGAAGTATAAAGAATGAAGAGGTACTTGATGACATTTAGGGATGTAGTTTATCCTAGTTTTGAGCAAGAAAAAAGCCACATTTTAGCTAGGAAGTCTTTTAGAGTGGTTTTTGAAAGATGGTAGAGAGGGTATTGACTTGATGGATACATGTAAGGAGTTCCAGGCCTTAACAGCCTTGTATGAGTACAGACAATGCCTAGCAGATTTGATAGGTTTGTAGACAGAGTTTTTGGTCACTGTATTGCTATGACCAACTAGGAACATAGTTGTGTAGAATGTTTTTAGTGCTGGACAGGAAAATGGATACTGGATAATTTTATAGGTGGCAAAAAAGTGTAACTGTTAGTTGATGAGGCAGTTCTGGCAAATTTTGGCTTTTTACTGCTATACAGTGATGGATTCTGAAAGGAGTATTTGCGCAAATTTAGCAACTTTGTTATACCATTGTTCATGTTTTAATTTTTGTGAAGCCTGGATGTTAGTAAGGATGGGAGAGCCATAAAGAAGCATAGGGAGGAGATAAGTAGTGGCAAGTGTAGTTTTAGTTGTGACTGTGAGAACGTTTTTGGCTGTTTAAAGCATCCCTAGTTTTTGATGAGTTTTGTTACCTCTTATTCATTTCCCATAATTTCAGACTTAATGTTTTGACTGAACTGTTTGCCATTGTAACTTTAAATGTTGCATTTCCCTCAGCAAAGGGTACTCAGAATTCTCAGGATTAACTGCTTGCACCAACAGACAGCTTGTCTGCATGGAAATCTACTCAGCAATTGGTCTTTGTAAATTTCATTCAGAAAATAATGCACAACTGCCCTCAGCAGCAGACATCTGGACCACGCTGAACATTTGCCGGTGGAAAACAAACAAGGTAATGTCTTTGCGATTGTAAGAAGCTTAGGATTTTCATGGTTTTCACCATTTTGTCTTATTTATGTACTTACAAAAACACCTGTTTACTGCTTTAAGCAAATGTAGTAATCTAGACATCAGCCTTGTAAAATACAAACAGAATATATCTTAATTCTACATATCATATAATCATTGCACTTGTACACCCCACCCCCACCCCAGCAGCCCAAGATCACAGTTAAACTTGCTTTTGTCCAGCCTTTTTTCTCTTTTGTTATGCTATAAAACCAATATTTCCTACAACCAAAAATATACTAATTTAATATATTTAACTTGTACAATAGTCATTGAAAAGACTCCCACATATTTAAAATACCCTTCACTACACACTACCCGACACATTTTTACTGACTTTAACATGCAGTTTATATAATGAAATGCGTTATACAAATACTAATAAGAACAAAAATTGGTTTACCCAGAGTTAGGGTATATGCTTTACAGTCCATTCACAAGTTTAACGAAGTCAACAAAAGTTCCGTTTTTTCAGCCACGTTTTCTTGCAAAACCATATTTCACAAATGTGATAAGGTGCTTTTTCAGAGTTGCTGGTCTGCTTCTTGTTTATCTTCATCTCCCAACACCAGACTCTGGTTCAAATCAAAGGTACTGCTAATTCTTCTAGTCAAACCCTGTGCTTTTTTTTCCTGCCACTCAAGCATTTTCCTTTGGAGCATTGGAAAATTTTTCATTGGTAAATTCTCTCTATGAACCTTACCATCAGAAGAATGAGCAGCAGAGTCTCCTTCTGCTTGCTAACTCACTTTTTTGTTGGATAAACTTTTAGCCTGTTCTTTGTCAAAATGACTTTGATCACCCAGGAAAAAAAACTATTTGAAGACAGCTGGATACAGCAACTTGAATCTCACACCTTCCTCTTGATAGTCCCTGATTGCCAGGATAAAATTGTTTCCTTTCTGCCCGGTGTACAGTATATAATCATTTTGTATAAGTACTCTACTGCCTCCAATTTTTAATACTTTTTGCTTCTGCCACAATTTTGTCAGGATTAATCTTTCTGCTGGTATGACTGAATCTTTACTAATATAGATCTTTGCTGCTTTCTCGTGGCTGGGTTTGGAGCATACACTTTATGTGCCCTTTCATTTAACAAGTTCTACTGTGGAGCAGTAGTTCAGTTGCTTATTTGTGCTTTCATAAAATGAATACAGTCTGTTCCTTCCAGTTTCTCTAGTACAGCAGAAAACCTCAGGTTTTCCCTGTGTGCTCTGTCTTCTAATTCTGCTTTTTTAGACAGTTATTCTTGAGAAACTTCATATTCAGCCAGCATCTTGTTCATGTCAACCTCTGATTTTGCCATTTTATCAGATCATCTGAATGGCTAGTTAAAACGTTTTTTATTTCTTCCAGTCTTTTGTTGTTTGAATTGATATATTCCTTCATTTTAATCACCTCTGAATACATTTGATTTTTTTTTCCTCTAAAGTACTTGAAGACTTCTTTTGAAGCAAAACTGAAGCTTGAACTGCTTCTTGATGAACGGCTGCAGAATCCTTCCCAGACAGTGTTTTCTCTCCACCTTTTCTGGTTGATTTTCTTTCAGGTTTTCCAAATTTCTTCTTTGCTGTCAACCAGGCAGCATATTTACTAGCTAGTAACTGTATTTTACCAAAAAAAAAAACATTTTCAATGGTACTCCTTTTTCTCAGTTTCTTTTTTCACACTGGAAGAGCTGAAGTCATGCTGTTGATCAGTGTGCAGCCATCTTGGAAGTCTGTAATTAACAAATCTTGACCTTTTAGCAGTTCTTTCTTAGTCTCTGAAATCTTTAGTATCGTCCAATTTGGAAATTATCGTGTTTGTCAGTTTGGGATGTTTATTAGATGATCTCCCCCTAAAAAGGCACATAGGGGGGTAAAAGCTTTAGCCAGTATGTGTAAGCAACTGAATGAGAGATGTAGACTGTCTTTTGCAAAGCAGGCTGGATTGCAATCATCTAGTCCCAGGGTGATGCTTACTGGATCCCCTTGTAATGACACCAGGAATTTAGCCAATTGTTGAAGCCAATTATAATTTTCTTGAATCTATGTATTATTGTAGGTAAAGGACAATTCCACTCCAGCTCCAAAGTATTTTTATGCTTGGGCTTGAGAGGTTTGTGTACCAGGTCATTTACCCTCAACCTGCATTGCTATCATGTCACAGTCATACTTACTGGAAGAAAGAGTGTTTAGGGCTCAACTTATATCCACTATCTTGGCTCCTGAGAGGCAGCTGACTGTAAACCCATCCTTGTCTGCCCTAGTGAGTGTAGAGTCTCTGTGCCCAACAATAGAGTCACCATTAACTGGGAAATTCCAAGTAACTAAATCATGCCAAAGCAGACACGAAAGTGGTTTGCTATTCATTACATTTTGATTTTGATGTTGATGTGGAGGTATACAGAGTTGAGTAATAATGGGTTTACACCGATGTCTAGTGTTCTATGAGGTTTGTGTCAAGATTTTTGACATCATTAACCTAAGACAGTTTTACATTCTTAGTATAGTAATGCCACATTTGCATGGATTGTGGTGCGTCAGTGTTATATTTTCTACAAGTTGTGTACTGTGAAGGGGATGCCTCCACGCTGGTTATTTGCACCTCTCACAGAAGGTATCCACAGCGTTAAGGAAATGTTAATTGATGGAGAACACAAGACAGTTTTTACACTGTGTTAGGCCTGCTATGTATTTGTGTGCCTTTTGCCTCCCCCTTTCAAAAAGCTCTTCTCTAAATCTGAAAAGGAAAAAAAAACTCTTTTCTTCTAAACTGCCGCAAACTGGTTGTTACCTTTGCAACTATTAGCAGCTACAGTATATACCATGAATGATGTGCTACAACACTCAGGCTTGACTGCAAAAATGTTTTTTTCTTCTTTTAAATAAAACAACTTTAAGTGCAGTAATAAAATGCAAACAATGAGTTTCCATCAGTCTTCATAAAGTCCAGAAATACTTTTAATGGGCATAGTCCATAAAAAACAATTTCAAAAGTGAACTGGATGCTCATTTTGTGCTGACTGCTTTATGTCATGAAGGTGGGCACAATGAAAGAATTACATTGATTTTTGCCCATATTTTGTCTCATCTTTTATGCTGGTTTCATGTTTTGCTTTTTTGTATCCTGTGATATATTGGGGGCTAGGTAGAGGCTGACAAGGATCTTGTACCAGTTCTCAAACTTGGTTAACAAACTTTAAGTAAATAAAGAGAGAAATAGGAACCTACTTGCATCGGTTCTTTCCTAGGTTTTAATATGACTGTGACTTGCTTCCATTACTTGGGGATGTGGTTAGTGGTCATGACATAATTAGCTAACATAAATCTTTGTTAAATTCTTCTTTTCCTGCTTGTATAGTTCTACTCATATATTATATGGCCCAGGTGTCCTCTCATTTTTTTGCTGCTTTGTTATTTATTAATCGTATCTCCTCCTCTGTTACACCTTTAAGTGTGATTTGGTCTGGATCAAGATTCCTATGGTCAGGTTTGTTGTTTGTCTTTCAGCTTTTCCAGGTTAGGGGTCGCCACAGCGGAACTCCGGTCCGCTAATGATTGGCAGTAGATTTTCATGGTGCCGAGTTGCCAGTTCAACGCACAACATTCAACAAAGGCATGCCCATACACACATATCTTTTGGAACGCCACTCGACCCGTGGGGAGGACATGCAGACTCCACACAGAAGGCACTCCCCGCACTCCAGCCGAGAATCGAACGGGAGAACCTGTTGCTGTGAGGCAACAACGCTACCGCTGCACCACTGCAGAAGTCTGAAAAATTCCACCTTCCCCAGTGTTATCATCTCACATATATCATCCTTTCCACCTTCTGTTGTATAAGCTTAACAGCCAAATATATTTGACTGACTGGGGTAAGCTCAAAATCTTTAAGTTTAAGGAACCTTTTGGCTGAACATACCTCATACTGCAGTGATGTAGTGATTTTTTTATCTTATAACTGTTAAATTTTGCATCTGCCTCTCTAATACTTGTCATTAACAAATCTTGTGCTTTCAACAGTTCTCTCTGAAGTCTTTGAAATCTTTTCTAATTTGCACTCATTTCATTCCGAGTTCTCAAAACATTATCTAAATCTTATTTGAATCTATCCCACTTTGATGCTAAATTATCCAGAGTTTCTGTGACTCTTTCTACCCATTCTTTACATCTCTCTGATAATCCCCTGAAGCTGTTCATCTTCACATAAGTATAAGTTTGCCTGCAAATCAATTCCATATTACTAAATCCAAAGGCAGCAGTACAATCACAGGTGCATGATCTGAAGTAGAAATAATGAGGCTATCTAAATTTTTCACCTTGTCAGTATGCTCCTTTGTTAAAATGACTTTGCATATCCTTGAAAAGGATTGATATCTGTAAGAAAAGCAAATAAATATAGCTATTGGTAACTGCTAAACCATATGTATGTTTATCATTCCTATTGTTTCTATACACCTTCCATTATATCTACTAGCTGTAGGAGCATATGCGCTATGAGATCCTGAATGTACCTTATCCACTGCACAGCAAATTCCAGTCCCCTGCCCATATTGGTATCTCTTCCTGATAGGCTAAATATTCTCTTGGGATTCTTGCTAATACTATCTGTTCTATCTTAGTACCAAATAAACTTTTATAGTCATTATTTTAACCCCCCCTCCTAAATTTTCCTGGATAGCTGTATACCTGCTTACACTATCTGCCTTCTTCTCTAATACTTTGAATGATGATTCCTCTCCTAATCAACTCCTGTCCTGCCACCTGATCTATAAAAGGAAAATTCTCCAGACAACACATTCAAATTTTTTGTCTGAGATGCTCCATATCTACCAGATTTGTCACTGGCAGTAGCAGAATTGGAAGACTGTAATTCTGTGCATAGGCAAATGCTTTACTCCTTCATTATGGTGCAGCTGTGAGAAAGGATGTAGTTTGCTAGTATTTATGTCCAGCACACAACAAATCTATAGACAGTACCAGTGATTTCACTGCATGCCTGGCACAGATGTTTGGTCACCAATGGCAAGCATTTATCTCTGACTGTAGTGGTATAGCTTGCATATGCCTATAATAATCTAACAAATAGTCCCACCAAAGGTTACATAACCACAAGTTCCACAGCAAATATAAGTCCCCCATCCATGTAAAGCAGAGTTCCTCCCTAACCCAATTAAAGTGCAACTTGGACAATTGGATGGGAAACTGGAAATTCATCCCTGGTTTGGCACCAATGTCTCTAATGGACACAGGTAACCTGTAAATGGTTCATCTCCCAGGCCAATGCTTACACTTATCAAGATATCAGAACTTGTCACGGGATACATAGGCTAAAAAAGGCCCTTTTGGCCATTAGACTAGTATACACCCATGAACCTCTAATATTTATAAGTAAATAATCTGTCCAAACAGAAATACTTCTGTTAATTGAAACCAGCACAGCAAGTTAAGCAACTACATATTATTAAAATAGTCTTAAAAAGCAAATCCTTAGTTCAATTATATGTGATGTTTGAAAGCGTGCATAACTAGAAAGCTAGAGACATCTGGACATCAAGTCAGTCTGTAGACCACGTCAATCTATTCTGTTTCACACTGAACATTCAGTGAACTACAGTATTTTTTCCTGTCACAATGCATAGCTCTCTTGGGCCAAAATTAGGGACACATATATATTTAAAAGGATTAAAGCTAAGTATGACATGATCATTGTTCATACTGCAGTGAGAAAGCCAAGAAGAATCCCCTTCTTGCATATTTGCATATGTAATAGGCAAAGATGGCCTTAGGTATATTTACTCCCTAGTAGAAGGACTCCACAGTACACCTTCTGTTACCCACTTCCCCCATGCAGATTCCCTAGTTACCCCAGGTTCTTTGCCCATCCCTGGCCTACCCACACTATTCAGTTTACTTTTTTCTTCTTTTTCTCAGTATGTCTTACTCTTCAGTTCTTTTCTACCTCCGTCTATTCATTCATTCATTCATTCATTCATTCATTCATTCATTCCTGCTTTCAAGGCTGCACTTCCATAACTGTTGAGGAGCTAGTTGTATTAAGCTGAAGTCTGGAGGCCACTGGGTTTTTCCAACCTTGTGTTCCAATAACAACCTCAACAAAAAAGTCATTTTTTTATTTCAAGTATATATATATATATATATATATATATATATATATATATATATATATATTGCACTCTTTCCATTTCCCGTGATGGTCTACTTGGAGCATTAGGTTGCACATATTGTATGAGGATTATAACAGCTGGCCAGCTTCCAGCGCTTCAGAGCACCTTCCACTCACCACTTACCCAAACAATCAGCCAGACTGAGCTGAGCTGAGCTAACTAAAAAATTGAGTTTGGGCACCACGCCCTTCCAGAGCTTTCCTACCACTGAAAAGCACACTCGTCTGATGCTTTCAAGGATTGAAGGATGGCTTGTGCTGTTGTTTGTTGGAAGGTTTAAACACAGAATGTCAGGCACACTGAGATTTATCAAGTTACTATGTGCTGTTTCCTGAATATAACATTTTGTAGCAGCTCTATTTTATGGCACTAAGTACAGCTTCTGTAGAAAAATTAATTCTGGAAATGAATCAGTAGAGAAGTTTGAAATCTGCTTTCTTCATTGATTAACTACAGAAGGCTTCCTTTCTGGAACTGGCGGTGTCACTTAGAGCTTCCTTCTGGTGGAGTTTTGGATAGTATCGTATATAGATAGTATAGTAATAGTTAAAAACTATATTATGGGTAAGCAATACCCATATTTATAGGGACATTATAAGATGAAGCATTTTAGAGTATGGATTAAAAAGGCATCTGTTATGTCAGCTAAGGATATGTGGGAAGCGAATAAACAAAAGGTATGTATCCCAGCCACTGCCCCTTCTCTGGAACAGACTCCCCATCTATGTCAGAGTTCTTCCCTACCCCAATTCTAGTGTAACTTGGGCAATTGGATGGGAAACCAGAAAATCATCCCTGCTTTGGCACCTATGTTTTTAATGGACACAAACAACCTGCAACTGGTTCATCTCCCAGGCCCATGCTTATAAATGATTCATCTTCCAGCCCCTACATACACTACCTAGGGTACCATAACTTGTCAGAGATTTGTGATGCATGATTAGGCTTAAAAATGCCCCGCTGTTAGCCTAGTCCACACCTCTGAGCCTACGAATCAGCTTCCTTGCACCTGAGTGGGAGGGAGTCCACTGATGCCACTGGGGAAGCTGAGCCAACATTTGGACTACCTGTAGATAGGATACCCCACAGATAAGGACCACAGTAGTGACTGTATTTGTACATCTACTGTTATGGAAAGTTCCCTATACAACTGTACTTTCTCTTAACTGCTGATATTCAGGTTGCCAAGTTTCAATACTGACATCCCTGTTGAATCCATGGCGTTCTGTGGAATGCTTCTTTGTAAAAAGAAAGTAATTTTCAAACAAAGCAATTGACTCTATTTTGTTTTTCTCTTGGGGCAGCAAGCCCTCAAGTCTCAACCATTCCACTGTAGGAGGTTTCATCCTTGTATTCCAGGACTAATTATAATCGACTCAGAGATCACTGCAGCCCTGATCTTGGAACAGAGGCAAAACCTGCCTGTAGAAACCTTCTCTGATGTATGCATGTTTCAGTCAAGTGCTATTTTGTGAGTACTATACCATCTTACTATGGGAAGGATATTCTCCCTATTAGGATAGTGAACACCAGCCTTGCTTCCTTTTCCTTTTCATTTACAATCATGACATATAATTTCATAGTTCATACTTCATACTCCTGATCCTGGATAGTCTCCAGTTTACTTTCATTGTAATTGTTTCTTTTTCTTTTATTCATGCCCATCAACTAATTTACCAGCACTGGTGTCTACATTGTTTCCCCAAGAAGTTCTCATTATCTGCACTCATGATCTATGATTAGGCTGTCCAGCTAAAAGACCTCCTTTAAGGCATTTTTTTATCTCTCAAGGTTTAGATTAAGATTAAGATTAGATAAAGTTTTGAATGGAAACACACATGCAGCAATTTTCCAGGTGAAGACCAGAAAAATGTCCATGCATGTCTATTCTTGGCAGTTGGGATTGTATGAAGGCTTAGTCTGCTTGTGGAAGTTCAGTGCTATGCCTGTTGCATAACTTTTAGTAGAACACTGGGCATGTGCAGTCATTTAGGGCTTAAAGCAAAAACCCAACCTCCTGCAAATTACGGTACCACTGCTGGCATGTCTGTCACCCTAGGAGGAGTAAATCTACCAAAGGACAGTCACCCGAAGAACAATTGTTTCTGTATGGTGAACAAGGGTAAGGCTTTATGGTTAAGAGTGGGGAAGGTCCAAGTCCAAATGAATAATGTTTACTGTCCTTGCACAGATATTGGATGGATCATGGGAGCATCCCAGTGCCATTTATACATGTGTTGTGGACTTGAAAAAATTCATATAGCCACACACCACAAAATATCTTATGAAACTGGTAAAAATTACCACGTCCCATGGTTGCTGCTGCTGCATTGTAAGTGTTCACTGTATTCAAGAAGTGGGAGTTATGTCTACATTCTAGGTATGGACACATTCAGGTTGTTTATATGTCCCTGCCAAGGGAATGTCTTGCCTACCTACTCTTTGTGTGATTTTCAAGGACAGGATATCAGGACACAGCCAAAGTCTGTAGAGTATATAGTTTGAGGAAAAAAAAGCTTGCATCTTTTCTATTTGCAAATGACAATGATGTTAGCCTCTTAGCCTCAAGTCACTGTGATCTCCATCACACACTGGAATGAATCAGTGCTGAATGGGAGGTGATAAATGTTATCACCCCCAAATCAGAGTTCCCAGTTCCCTCCCATAAAAAATAGATTGTTCTCTGCAAGTGAAAAGAGAATAGATTTCTCAGGTAGAGGAGTTTAAACATTTTGGGTTCTTGGTCATAAATAATGGTAGATGGGATCAAAAGACTGACCAGTAGATTAGTGCAGTGGCAAAAGTGCTGCAGACATTCATGGACTGTGGTAATGAAGTGGCAATTGAGTCACAGGACCAAGCTTTCAATTTATCAGCCAGTCTATGGCCCATCCTCAACTGTGATTATGAGCTTTGTGTCATGAGTGACATCACAAATAGAAGGGACATAGCAGCATAGATGAGGTTTGCAGAGTGGCTGGGTTCACTGTCTCACAGAGTGTGAAGCTGGGCAACCCAGAAAAATCTTAAACTGCATCTGCTACTGCTTCATGTAGGGATAAATTAAATGGAGTAGTTTAAGCACCTTGTGAAGATGCCTTCTGGGTGTCTTTTCAGGAAGATGTATAAGGCATGGCCCATTGGGATGAGATAGCGGGACCAACCATGGATACATTGTCTCTTTTAACTTGCTTGAGAATATCTGGAGATCACACAAGATGAGTTGGACACTGCTGTAGGAGATAGGAAACTCTGATCTGCCCTGCTTTACTTGCTACCACAATGATCCTAAGACAAAGCTATTTATTAAAAATGAATAACCAAATAGATGGAATGTTTACTTTGTGGATTTCTCAACAATATAGCACAGCTGGTTAAGCTTATAAGCTGCTGGTAAGTTCTGTTACTTAGTTATGAGTTCTGGGTTAGGGTCCCTCAATCTCCACATGCAAGCCTTATAATTCTGATTAAGCCTTTTAAACAAACCACTGTTCTTGGGTTGACCCTGAAAGATGTTTTTCTGACTATTGAGCTTATCTGGTTAACAAATGAATTAAAAAGGTAATGGCACTGTATTTTTTGTATTACCTGGTTATAAAGATGAAAATTAATATATATATATATATATATATATATATATATATATATATGTGTGTGTGTGTGTGTGTGTATATATATATATATATATATATATATATATATATATATATATATATATATACAGCACACATAATATAGTTATTTACAAAAGAGGAATATTAGAACAGTAATGGAAATAGATATTTTCTATTGGAACACTTCATGGCAGATAATTGTGTATTGTTGTAGGGTCTATATAGGGTCTATATTATAAAATTGACGTTTGACACCATATGGTCGATGCCTTCAAACATCGACCTTATAAAAAGACAAAAAAAAGAAAAAAGTACCCTAATGGGTTTAAGCAGGGGGGCAAGCCACCCTGCGCCCCCCCACTCCCCCGCTACTTAAATATACCAACTCTGAGACCGCACTACATTGCAGTTAATGGAAATCTCCCCTTACGGAGATTTCCATTTACATGCTCGAGATTCTGACGATTTGATATTACAGTGTTGACAATGTCAGATTCGACATTGATGGCTTTCAAGAATATAATATAGACCCATTGTTGTATATGTAGCAAATAGACAGTTGTGTGATATACATGTAATATGCATTGGAGAAATAAACATTTTGAAACCTGCTATCTGTAATAGAGATTCATAACCACAAAAATATATGAATTTGCAATTGCCAAATATCTATGATCACGAGAGGTATACTTATTTATTTATTGACATTTAATTACTGTGAAAGTCCGACTGGGTAGAAACCCATTTTCAGTGCAAGCATAAGGAGGAAAACTCCAAAGCATTACAAAACATTTTAAGATGAATAATTTTGGTCTTTAAAAACAGTACAAAAAAACAAATACAGCTTAAGTAATTCTACCAAATTAGACATAATATGAAAACATTGGTTAAAAATAGATACAAGTTATAAACAATGATTTAATAGTTAGAAAAAATGTAGCCAGTTTATTGAGAAATTAAAGTTAGTATAGTATGAACAGGAATTGTAATACAAAGTGAGAAAAAGCAGGCTTATGGTATATTTAGAAAGAAAGTCAGGGGAAAGAAATTGCTAGAAGTAAGGAAGTGAGTGAAGAAAGGAGAGTAAGGAGATGTAAAATATGTTTAGGTATTTTTTTCACATTTAGGGATATAGTTTATCCTGTAGTTAAGCAAGAACAGAGCCAACATTTGGCTAAGAAGTCTTTTAGAATGGTTTTGAAGGATGGGAGGGACGATATTGACTTGATGGATAGAGGTAAGGAGTTCTAGGCCTTAGCAACATGGTACGAGTATAGACAATACCCAGCAGATTCGATAGGTTTTTGGACAGACAGGAGTTTTTGGTCATTGGATCATAATGATCAACTGGGAACATAGTTATGTAATGTTATTTAGTGCTGGAGAAGCAGATGGATTCTGGATAATTTTATAGGTGGTAAGAAGCTGTGCATATGTTAGTTGATGGGGTAGTTCTAAACATTTTACTCTTTTTAGTACTACACAGTGGTGGGTTCTGAAAGGGATATTTGCTACAAATTTAGCACTTTGTTATAGCATTGTTCAAGTTTTAATTTTTGTGATGCCCAAAGATTAGTAAGGATGGGAACACCATAAATATGGAAGACGTAATAAGGGATCTGGGGACCTGAGTAGATAGTAACCTCTCCTTTGATAATCACATTGCCAAAGTGGTTAGAAAATCCATCTATGTGGCCCACCTAATCACAAAAGGGTTTGCATCCAGATCGAAAGAGGTCATTGGGCCCCTCTACGCATCACTCATCAGACCCATCATAGAGGACAATGCCCCATTTGGGAAGTACCTTACAAGACACTTGCAACAACTGGAAAGACCACAGAAGCTCCTCACCAAGAGGATCACTGGACTCAAGCAGATGCCCTATGCAGCTCGACTGAAGAAACTCCAGCTGTACTCGCTTGCATACCGCCTACTCAGAGGTGATCTCTGCCTGACATACAAGGCCATGTCCAACCCAGAACTGATGGACATGCTCCACCTAAAGAAAATCATATCCCCTTGAGTCACACACTCCAGGGATCTAAACCTCACCACAACAATAAATAGGACGTGCTGGAGGGATGGATTCCTGTCCCAGAGACTTCCCATGCTCTGGAACAAGATTCCAATCTACATTTGGCAGAGCTCTTCGCTAACCCTCTTCAGGAGAAACTTGACAAGTGGATAGGAAACAGAAAGTTTACCCCAGGGATCACTTCAATGGCTCTGCTGGACAGAGGCACAGGGAACTAATCTAAGGGGGCGGAGAAAGCCAACACATTCTGGCTAGGCTTATAAATGCCTTCAGGCAGATAGCCTAGTACCTACCTATGAACCTATGAATCTATAAAGAAGTGCGTGTGTGTGTGTGTGTGTGTGTGTGTGTGTGTGTGTGTGTGTGTGTGTGTGTGTGTGTGTGTGTGTGTGTGTGTGCGTGCGCGCATGGGGGAGATACTAGTGGCAAGTATAATTTTAGTTGCGTCATTGAGAAAGATTTTGGCTGTACAAAGTATACTTAGTTTTTGATGAGTTTTACTTATGCAATTTTATATATGCAGGTTGAATTTAAGATCATCATCCACTATCATCCCTAATAATTTGCTATGAGAAGTGACTTCAATGATTGTATTATTAAGAGAAAGGACTTTAAATTTAGTTTTTTTCATGGGAGACGGATTTGGGGAAAAAAGTAGTAGTTTGTTTTTTAAAATTGAACATGAGTCGTGAGTTACAAGGCCATGTTTCAGTTGCTGTTAAAGCTTACTGAGTATTTTTTTAGAGGTATGCCACGTTGTCAGATGTGCAAATGAGTGTGGAGTCATCTGTGTACTGTATTAGGGATGCCTGTTGTGTGGATGTGTGGACGCTGATGGTGAGAATGCTAAAGAGGAGGGGACCAAGAATAGAGCCTTGTGGTTACACCAATGGTGACTGAGAGGTATGGAGGGAGGGTGGAGTGACATTTTACTGACTGATACCTATGTCGCTTTTGAATCAGAAAAGGGTGGGCTGAGAGATACCCAATAAGTAAATAAGTAGAAGTTTGCTGTCACAGACTTTGTCAAAGGCCTTAGAAAAGTCTAGAAATAAGAGGAAACTATTTGCCATTATCTCTAGCTTTATTAACAGTATCTATATGGGTTAGAAGTGTAATGTTAGTACTGTGGAAAGGATGGAACAATAGTGTGTGGGGATAGGAGTTCTTCCTGCATGAGACAGTCTAGAAATTGTTTTTGAATACATTTTTCAAGTATTTTGGTGAAGGGGGATAAGATTGCTATAGATCTAAAGTTAGTAATTTCTGTTGAATTTTCTCCTTTGTGCAGAGGGATAATATGTGACTTTTTCCAGCAAGAGGGAGCATGGGATTCTGTATGGATTGTCTTACTACACATAAAATCTGAAGTTTATTATATTATCAGGTATAATACAAGTACAATTAATATGTGATTCAAAATTTTGGATCTGCTATGATACTTGGTATCACTCTTAGTCAAGACACAAATATAACTACAAAATCAAAAGCACATAAAATCATACATTAAATAATTGTTGTATCAAATATCACAAAACATTAGAAAACTCTTGTTATTGCAGTGGGCTACACTCCTTTGACTCTTTTTTTAAACACACCTTTATTGAATTATCACTTGTGACATAGGCAAATTTACATTTATACAAAAGTAATCTTGATCTTTGGGGTCTGCCCCGCACCTGCAATCTCTGCTTATACTAATGCTAAGATTTCACAAATTCAGAGAAAGAAATCATTAAAGAGAGAGAGAGAGAGAGAGAGAAAGAGAGACTCACATTCTCACCTATTCCCTTCTCTGTGAGTTGCCCAACCTACCAATGCATTACAACACCTGTGACAAAGTAAATTCTGATATACTAAAACATCAAAGTCTTGAAAAGTGAGTTCAAATAGGCGATTTTCTGAGGTCTAACAACAAAACACATTATAAACACTAGTGGTTCTCAAAACTTCTATAGATAAGAAGAAGGTTATCCTTCAGACAAGCGGGATGTGAGAAAGTCAGCTTCAAACATTAGACAAACAGAAAGTACTGAAGTATTTCTTAAAACATGTAACCCTCTCCAGATAGCCCACATATTCAATAACCACTTTATTGACACCATCCAAAAACTAATCAAAGAATCACCCTCTAAAATAAATCCCATCTCTAGCATTACCCCCACAGACCCCCTATCCCCCACAAATAATTTACTGGTTAATTCATCTTTCCTCACTCCAACCCGTGCCTACAGCTCTAATTCAAAAATTAATAACCAAATTAAAACCCTGCTCACTCTCTGCTGATAACGTACCACCAGATTACTTACAACTAGCAGACAAGGCTATAGCTTAACCGGTCAGCATTCTTATTAACTGCTCTGTTATTGAATCATATGTCCACCTACTATGGAAAAATCCATTATTACCCCACTTCACAAAGGAGGTAATGCCCATGATCTCTCAAACTACCAGCCCATCTCCATTCTCTCCCTACTGTCAGAAATCCTAGAAAAATGTATTCAGACCCAACTACTCAATCACCTCATCAATAATAACCTCTTATCTCCCACACAACGTGGGTTCAGCCCAGGCCATAGTACTACCTCAGCTTTACTCTCCTTTACTGATATTGTGAATAAAGCTCTTGATGCTGGTCTACCCACTTCAGTACTAGTGCTAGACCTCTCAAAAGCTTTTGACACAGTATCTCACCCTAAAGTTTTGCAACAGCTAGACAAACTGGTTGCTCTCAAAGGGTAACAGCCTGGTTTTCCTCCTACCTAAACAACATACAGCAATCAGTTAAATGACAAAACCAACAATCTGATTACCTTGCTAACAATACAGGTGTCCCACAAGGATCCATTTTAGGACCTCTACTCTTCAATATATTCATTAATGATCTAAATAAAGCCTCCCATCAAAGCATACTAATTCAATATGCAAATGATTCAACTATCATCTCATCCTCCAATAATTTCTCTAACCTCCAAAAAAATCACCTAAGATGCCTTCTCCTCTATAGAGACTTGGCTGAATGAGTCTCAACTAATGCTTAACCCCCCCAAAAAAAACAAGCTGTTATTATTCTCATCAAAGCTTCCAGCTATAGAATTCAAAAATTTCTCACATAACAAAACTGAAATAGAACAGGCACAATCCACAAAACTTCTAGGAATTACTATCGACAACAAACTCTCTTTTGAACAACACATTCTCAACACAGTAAAGAAAACCTACTTCAAACTGGGCAAATTATACCGACACAAACTTTATCTTGACAAACAAAATAGGATCAAATTAGCTAACACCCTGCTTATTCCATCCTTTATGTACGGGAGCCACATTTTTACCATCTTCCATACATCACTCAGTAAAATGCTACAACAATGCTACTACAAGATAGCAAATTTTGCTTCTAACTTGTCTAACCACTCACACCACTGCAGTGCTCTCTCAAACCTATCGTGGCTAGAATTTCATCACTATCTCCAGTTTACTCAACTAACTACTGCCCATAAATTACTTTTCCAACCCAATAAATGCCCAGCTCTCCAATCCATCTTGCATACATACACCCCTACACGATCCCTACGCTCTTCACAGAAAACCCTTCTAAGTGTAGTTAAACCCAACAAGAGAGCAGGACAATGCCTGTATTCGTACAGTATAGCCAAACACTGGAATGCCCTCCCCTCCTCCATTACCTAACTGGACTCCCTGAAGTCCTTTAAAGCTGCACTAAAAACCTACTTTTTACATAAGCCTAGCTGTACATGTGAAATACAATGCAAGTCCCCTTAATCCCATAATTTATTCAACTATAATCCCGCCTTTCTAACACCTCTGATTTTCAATCAACTCAACTGAATTAAAATTATTTGTTCACTACTTGCTTTTCTCTGTGATATAGTTTACCTATCATATGGTGTTTTTATAGTAATTTGTAAATCATATTTTTTGCAATAATGTTGTTCTGTAATATTAGTCTGTCTTAACTGTGGAGCCTTCCCTCCAGATCTGTACTTTATGCTGTTCATTATTTGTTTTTTGATGTTTGTATAAATGTGGAGCTTTTATCCCTGGGCCTCCACTGAAAATGGGTTTCTTTTTGCCCAGTGGACTTTCCCGGTCAACAAATGCCAATAAATAAATAAATGTATTCTCTGTCACCTCACAGTAAGACGCTGTCCGGTTCGATTCTCAGCTAGAGCGTCTTCTGCGTGGAGACATGCGTGAATGGGTGTACCTTCATTGAAGGTTGTGTGTCAGGGCTGGTAACTCGGCACGTAAAAATCAACTACCAATCATTAGCGGACCGGAGTTCCACTGTGGCGACCCCTAACCGGGAAAAGCCAAAAGACACAACATTCTCCAATATTAAGAAGAGTTTGTTTATTTATTATTTTAATAGCTGGAAACCTGTTGTATATTTCACTGCTGAAAAATTTGAATCATGACTTAGCTCGAGGGTTTTTTGGCTGGCGCGGGCTTGGTTGTGGGCCGACTTGGTTCTGAGGGCTTGGAGCCGAGCCCATCGGTGATGGGGGGGTAGGAGATTGGCATAATGGTTAAGGTGTCTGCCTTACAAACACAAGGTGGCGGGTTTGATTCTGACATGGAGTAATTGGCTAGGCTTAAACTGGCCCACAAGGGCACTTAGCCTAGTACTAATCTATGAACCTATAAAAGTGTAACTACAGCATCTTTTGCTTGTACAGTTAGAAAAATTTATGTTGATTTTGGTCAAGTATAGTAGGAATATGGAAAAAAACAAAGTTTACATAAAGTTTATAGCATCATTACAACAAACAGTTAACCTTCTCAGTTTGAAATCCAAAGTGTTCAGTTGTTCACTGTTAAATGTACTGATTAAAATAAATTATAATTTAAAGAGATACAGTTTTGAATTTTCAGTGCATTAGTTGTATCAGTAAGCAAAGGAAAAAAGGGCAAAAACAAATAGAAAAATCATTCACTTCTCCCTATATAAAGTCTCTGACCATAGGTGATATAAAAAGTAAAAACAAAAATATATTTTTATCCACTACTCAAGGCTTTATTAAAATTTTGGTTAATTCCAGCAGATGGCAGACTGTGACTGTTAAAAGAATTAGTTTGCATCCTTTGGTTTATTTTCTGCAAGTAGCTGTTAGCTTGTATGATGCAATGAGAATATACATTGTTTTTACATAGGATGACTCTAGGGCATCATCTCTCAAATGTACCTGATTTTGCTGAGTCACATATTTTTGCTCTGTCTCTCATGGAATTTCTGATTTTCTGGTAAAGCACTAAGGAGTATAATCAGACAATAACGCTAGACATTACAGTTTCATATTTCTTATTGTTTAGAAAATAGATTTGATGCTTTAACTCTTGTTTTATTACAATTTTAAATGAATTAGACTAATATTTAAAACATGTCCCTGATTTTGGGCCTTTCTCTCATTATTATTTTTAACTTTGTCCAGAATTCATAGCAAAGAAGTCGAGAGGTATGCACTAGGAACTTTCAACAGTCTTGAAGACAGTATGCCAGTGTCTTTTGCAGTACCTTCTGTGAAAGGACAGATTCACCTCCTGAATATTATCAAGATCTGAATTCAGGCAAACTTCTTTGTTTTAACAGAAATGAAAACACTCTTAGTCTAACAGTAACTGTAAAAACTCTTACATAGTTATATAAAAATACAGAACCAGTATAGATACAAATATGTAGCAAGATGTTACAGCTTTGAATTTATAGTACTAATTTCATTGAGACAGGCATGCAGTTTCTATCTATGTGTTTGTTTTCAGAGCACTATTAATGATGTGTTGGTAAACTAAGCTGTCTGAGGTTAGAAGAAATCCATATCCAGTTAAACGCACACCAGCTGTCAACTAATTATGTAATCAATTGTAGCTGCAGGTTAACATTTGAAGCAGACTCAAAGGACAATCTGAAACAGTATATTCATGATGTACACTGTACAGTTTTCTCTTTCTGGATTAATATACATGCAAATCAAAGTTAATGAGCTAGAGAAGTGGCTTTGAGTACTGCTACTGTACGGTTTCCAGAAACACACGTTACATATATCCTTTACTTGTGTACTGTTAATTTAATCTGTTATTTTTGTGGTTTGCTTCTGGGCTGTGGCAGAAATAGGTCCACTTGGATCAATCTATTACCATGGTAAACAAACAAGATCATCTTCACTCCCCTTTGTCACATTTTTCTACATTGGATCAAGATGTCACATCAATTATTACCACCTTTCTCACTTCAGTGCCACTTTCCTTGCATCTTTGACAGTCATACCTGACTGTCACAGGTCTTCTTTCACACAATCTATCCATCACTTTGCTGGATATCCTCATTTTGTCTTGAATTCTTCCTGTCCCTCTCAAATCTTTTTCTTCTTTGAAAATGTTCATGTAACTGAACCACCATAATCTGTTCTCTTTTACCTTCTCTACAATTGGAGCTACTTTGAACTCTGCTCTAATGTCATCACTCCTTCATCTGTCGCACAGTATGCATCCTACCACCCATCTCAAGTATTTCATATCTATCACTTCTAGCTTCCTCAACTACTTTGATTTCACTGCCTGTATTTCTGTACCACAGAGAAGTAGTGGTTGCACCACTGTTTTGTATACCTTATTTTTTAGCTTCTGTCATGCACTGTTCCTGACACTCGGTGCCAGATGGCAGCAGCCCCTCTCATTCTAGCACTGATTGATTGATTGATTGAGGACAGCACAGTGGTGCAGCGTTAGCATTGTCACCTCACAGCAAGAGGTTCTCCGGTTCAATTCTTGGCTGGGGTGCCTTCTCTGCGGAGTCTGCATGTCCTCCCTGCGTTCGTGTGGGTTTCCTCTGGGTGCTCCGGTTTCCTCCCATGTTACAAAGACATGCATCTGGAGCCTTTCTCCCTGGGCCTCCACTGAAAATTGGCTTTGTTTAAAGTTGGACTTTCCCGGTTAACAAATGTTAAATAAATAAATAAAAAATAAAATAAAAATCTCCTCATTCAGAATCACCTTCTCCTCAACCACCCCTCCCAGATACATAACGATGTTAACCTGTTCCACTATTTTTATTCTATCAATTTTCAGTTTCTTCCAAATTAAAAAAGAGATGCAAATAAAATGTTCTGTTTTATACAGAAAACAACATAACAGTCAGTTCCCATCAATAATAATATGACACAGAATGAAAAACAAATATGTGTTATTCATTATTTTCCTTCTTCCCTCCTTCCATGATTCAGTTAGTTTAAAGTTCAGGGTTACATGGGAGGTAGAGTCAAACTTAGCACACAGTGGATGTAACACTGAGAATCATACAGTGGATATAAAAAGTTTACACACCCCTGTTAAAATGCCAGGTTTTTGTGATATAGAAAAATGAGACCACAATAAATAATTATAAAACTTTTTCCACCTTTAATGTGACCTATAACCTGTACAATTCAATTGAAAAACAAACAAATCTATTAGGGGAAACAATATAAAAAATAAAAAATGTACAATACGCTGGTTGCATAAGTGTGCACACCATTAAACTAATACTTTGTTGTGTGTGTGCACCCTTAAACTAATACTTTGTTGAAGCACCGTTTGATTTAATACAGCATTCAGTCCTTTTGGGTACATACCTGCCATCGATTAAAGAGACTGATTAACCCCAAATAAGGTTCAGCTGTCCTAGTAGGACTTTCCTGACATTTACTCAGTTGCCTGCTACAGCAAAAGTCATGGTTTGCAGAGAGCTTACAAAGCATCAAAGGGATCTCATTGTTGAAAGGTATAGTCAGGAGAAGGGTACAAAAGAAATGCCCACAGCATTGGATATACCATGGAACACAGTGAAGACAGTCATCAAAAAGTGGAGAAAATATGGACAACAGTGATGTTGCAAAGAAATGGATGTCCCTCCAAAATTGATGAAAAGACAAGATGAAAACTGGTCAGGGAGGCTGCCAAGAGACCTACAGCAACACTGAAGGAGCTGCAGGAATTTCTGGCAAGTACTGGTTGTGTACTACATGTGACAACAATCTCCCATATTCTCCATATGTCTGGACTATGGGGTAGGGTTGCAAGATGGAAGCCTTTTCTTACACAGAAAAACATCCAGGCCCAGCTAAAAGTTGCAAAATAATACATCAAGTCTCCCAAAGGCATGTGGAAAAATCTGTTGTGGTCTGATGACACCAAGGTTGAACTTTCTGGCCACAATTCCAAAAGTACATTTGGAGCAAAAACAACACTTCACATCACCAAAAGAACACCATCCCCACGGTGAAGCATGGTGGTGGCAGTATCATGCTTTAGGGTTGCTTTTCTTTATCTGGAACTGGGGCTTTAATCAAGGTGGAGGGAATTATGAACAGTTCCAAATACCAGTCACTTTTGGCCCAAAATCTTCAGGTGTATGCTAGAAAGCTGAAGATGAAGAGGAATTTCACATTTCAACATGACAATTACCCCAAGCATACATCCAAATCAACAAAGGAATGGCTTCATCAGAAGAAAATTAAAGTTTTGGAATAGTCTAGCCTGAGCCCAAACCTAAATCCAGTAGAAAATCTGTGCGATGACCTGAAGAATGCTGTGCAGAAGAGATGCCCTCGCAATCTGATAGATTTGGAGCACTTTTGCAAGGAAGAGTGGGTAAATATTGCCAAGTCAAGATGTGCCATGCTGATAGACTCCTACACAAGCAGACTGAATGCTGTAATTGTATCAAAAGGTGCTTCAACCAATAATTATTTTAAGGGTGTGCACACACAACAAAGTATTAGTTTACTGGGTGTACACACATGCAACCAGCGTATTGTACATTTTTTATTTTTTTATATTTTTTCCTCTAACAGGTTTGTTTGTTTTTCAATTGAATTGTACAGGTTATAGGTCACATTAAAGGTGGGAAAAGTTTTGAAATGATTTATTGTGGTCTCATTTTTTTATATCATAAAAACCTGGCATTTTAACAGGGGTATGTAAACTTTTTATATCCACAGTATATTTAATAGGGCACCAGTTTGCACCAATTGAAGAGATAAAGTATGTTGATTCAACAGTAATTTTTAAATTTTCAGTCATTCTCAAGTTATGGCATTACATCTGCATGTTAGGGCTCAAATAGTATAATCAAATAAATATATTCTCTGTATTTACAAAAGTAATCATTTGAACCATTGGAATCCAAATTAGCAAAACCTGTTTGTCTGAGACTAGGCTCAGCCCCTACATAAGGAAATTTCTACAGTGTCACTCATTTGGTCTGTCAGTCCAAAAATTGGCTTTACTGACTTGATCTTATCTGAAATAAATGAAGTAATTTAGAACTAAACCACAGTTCACATTTCAGGATACAGCAAAAGTTCCAAACTTAATGGTGATCTGCATTTCAAGTAATAAGAAAAATAACTGAAAATAAAATATTACAGATATGATCATATGACTCTCAGTGTTTGTTCAGTGTAAAACAATAACATGTTGCCCTCTTTTTTGGCTTTGAGAAAACTGTCATACCTTCTAAGCGGTGCATACTTGGTACCAGTTGTACAAACACCTAAATATAAAAGAAGCAGTTATAGCCTTACAGCTTAATCACAGTGTAAGGAAGGTAACATCTGGTTTATAGGTTCATAGGTAAGTACTAGGCTATCTGCCCGGAGGCATTTATAAGCCTAGCCAGAATGTGTTGGCTTTGGGATTTTTACATAATATACTACATTATTGTTGTAGTGCAGATCATTCAATGAAGACAAAGTGTTAGTATCACCAAACTTCCATTATCCATTTAGTGTAAAAATATAAAAACATTCATTCATTCATTTATGCTCTGAGGCCTACTATATCTTCTTGGTTGTGAGAGTGAATGAGCTTTTTCTAGCAAGCAATGGGTCTAAGAGAAAACAAATTTATTTATTTATTTAACATTTGTTGACTGGGAAAGTCCGACTAGGTTCCACAGATCCTGTTTTCAGCGGAGGCCCGGGGAGAAATGCTCCAGAAGCATGTCTTTAGAATGGGCACTTTAGAGTGACAAATCCTTGTCAGGATGTCACTGTATTGCGTTTGTTCATTCAGTCTGTCACACACACATGCAGAGACATTTTAGAGAACAGATAATTCATCTAAAGTCATGTCTTTTGGTTGTGGGAACAAACTAAGCTCTTTCTCTCTTACTACCAGTGACTGAGGGCGTGCCTCAAGGGTCTATTCTCGGCCCCCTCCTTTTTAATCTGTTTACAAATAATCTCCATAATGATACAACTCTAGCCACCCTTATACAGTATGCAGACGACTCCACTGTCATATGTTCTGCTCCAACTCTACCTGAACTACAGAACTTAACCCAAACATCCTTCAATGCTATTGAATCATGGTTGACAGATGCCCAATTAATCTTGAACCCACATAAAACTAAACTCATGCTCTTTCACTCCACTAAATTCAAAACCCAATTCACTTAATTCAACATCACATCCAGTAATAAGACTTTGATTGAACCAGTACCATCCACCCAACTTCTCGGTGTTATTGATCAAAATCTGAAGTTCAACTTACACATTGCCCAGACTGTAAAAAAAGTACACAAGAAAAATAGGTGCCTTATACAAATGCAAAAACTACCTAACCACAAATTCCAGAATAACCATAACTAGAACTCATCTTCTGTCAACTTTACTATACGCCTCACCAATCCTTACCAACCTCTCCAAATCAGACCTAAGCAAGCTAGATGCCTGCTATAATAAGATAGTTAAATTTGCCAAAAGCTGTCCTCCTAGAACCCATCATTGTAAGGCCCTCAGGCAACTATCTTGGTTAGAACTACCTCACCAACTCATTCTCACACAACTCTCTACCGCCCACCAAATGTACTATAAACCCGATAAAACACCAGCTCTACAAGGCCTCCTCAATCCCCATATAAGTACCCGTCCACTAAGATCCATTAATAAAGCTCTAATTGAAGTAACCAGGAGTAAAAATAGCTCAGGTAACACTCTATACTCCTACTACATTGCTACACTGTGGAATGCCTTACCACTTGAAATTAGACCTATAACTAGCTTAAAAATTTTCAAGCATCACATTAAAGCCCACCTCACCAATTCCTGGACTTGTACATGTACTAGGCAAGGATAGCCCAAACCATGGAACTAGCTGATTTTAAAATTTTAATTGCATATGTAATGAGCATTGAATTTAAATTCTGTGACTACCTTATGTATTTTTTTTTCCTTCTCGCTCTTAATATCTATCAGATTTTAAGTCTTCAGTTTGCTATGCTACCTGTATATAAGACTTCTTCTTCTTTTGGCTGCTCCCATTAGGGGTTGCCACAGTAGATCATGTGTTTCCATTTCTTCCTATCCTCTGCATCTTGCTCTGTCACACCAACCACCTGCATGTCCTCTCTCACCACATCCCTAAACCTTATCTTAGGCCTTCCTCTTCTAGCTGGTCTCACTACCCTCTTGTAGACCTTCCCTTTCACTCTTACTGGTACTCGTCTACCTGTATATAAGACTAAGTATCGTAATTGCACTCTTATTGTATACAATGTCACTACCTACTACTACTGTAAGAACTATACAATATTATTGGTCTTGTCCCCCACTTGACCAATTTATTCTGTTCTAGTCATTTTACCATTATGAATCTGTTACTATTTATTTCTTTATTGTATTATGCAATTTTCTTTCTACTAACAAAATAGTTTACTAACAATTGAGCTTTTCTCCCTGGGCCTCTGCTGAAAAAGGGTTTTATGCCCAGTCAGACTCTCCTGGTAAACAAATGTAAAATAAAATAAAATAAATAAATAATATCTAGCCAAAGCTCATATGAATGCAAGGAGGCCATGCAAACTCTGCACAGAAGACACTGCAACCAACCAAATGGAGAATCAAAAGCTATGAGGTAACAACTACAACTACTGCACAACTGGGCCATTCAAGCATCTCTCCATTCATTGTTAGCAAACTGATCAAGATGGAGCAGATTTCTCTGTTCCCAGCAACAGCCCATTCTGTGGGAGACCCAATGATGAGAGCTATAATCCTTCCAACAATAATGCAAGCGATTGACCAGGAGATGCCAGAAACCACTGAGGACCATTAGGACCACAGCTATGCCTACCATTGACCATGACATTGGGTTTTGCAGTCAAACCACAGCCAAGACCCAACCTGTTGTCACTGGATGAGATGATTATATGACCTGATCCAGATTATCTGACTTTACATACATCATGCAAATTATGCAACTAAATGCCACCTTATGTCATATACAGAAAGTTGAAAAGTATTTGGAATCATAAAAGTAATCAGAGCCAGAATAACTCACTCCTACGTACAGTTCCTTGAACAGCCACTGTAATTATTTTCATTTCATCAATACTGCATCTTTTGAGGCAATGTTACCATCACCTGAAGATCACAAATACCATTTTGCTTCCACCAGGAGAAGTGCAACACACTGGCATCCCTACTACCAAAACTCTGAAATTGTCCAACAGCTAAGTATGTTCTGCCATTACTTCTGCAGGTATACCCATGACAGACATCCTATACAATGCATCAGAATACCCAAAGTCTTGTGAACTTTAGATACCAACCACCAGGAACACAGGAAGGACAGACAATTCCTTTCATCTATCTCTGTCTTCAGGAAAAAATGGTTACCTGTATCCAGCAATAAGATGCTTACCCTGTTGATACAAGCCATTGTGAGATGATTCTTTCCAAAACATGTAGCAAAGTAAACTATACTACCTGTAAACCCTTACTGTCAACCTGGCAATACATTTTTATCTCTAAGGCAAACAGGCATCCCTCATGCAGGACATTGATTAATATCTCAGAATAAACTCAATATCATCTCAGTAGAATAATCTGTACTGATGGTGTTGCTTGACTTTTATCAGCCATACCCCCCTTGGTTATTTTAATGATTGTTTAGGCATTAACAGTGTAGATGATAAATAGCTATGACTGCATAACCCAAGAAAAGTACTTTCAATCTTCCATTTCCACTGTATTCCCCCACTACTTCCTCTGCCATTTATTTATATCATACACACAATAAACCAGTTAAAAAACATGTATGTGTAGTTGTCTTGTTCTTTTATTTTGCCACACCTAAAGGTTATAATAGCATACTGAAATATTCAAAACAAAATATTATCATATATAAATGATGAATAACCATGCTTAACTCTCATTCATCAAAGCAAATATCCTGTATTACTGGAGAATCTTTTCTAAATATTATAGTAATAACTCTACATGGCTTTTAGTCATGATTTTAAATAGTTGTTGAGTCTTTCGGCTTTTCCCGGTTTAGGGTCGCCACAGCGGAACTCCAGTCCGCTAATGATTGGCAGTAGATTTTTACATGCCGAGTTGCCAACCCTGACACACAACCTTCAACGAAGGTACACCCATTCACGCGTGTCTCCACACAGAAGACGCTCTAGCTGAGAATCGAACAGGACAATGTCTATCTGAGAGGCGACAATGCTACCGCAGCACCACCACCGCAGTTCCAGTCATGATTTTAAATAGTAATAGCAAAAATAAAAAAATCTAAAAGTGTGTTCTAAGTAAAACATCTCATAATTCAGAATCAGCAGCTCTAACCTCTTTCTTAGAACACTGTCTAAACAGCTTTAACAAATTAACAAACATGAGCATTTGTATCTTTTCAGATGTTTTAAAATAAACAAATCACTTAGTTCAAATATCATACAGAAGGAAAGCTAAACTAGGGAACTGTATCTGTTTAAATTTTTGACTACCAAAATAAAATACCAATTTTATTTGTTTATTTATTTACACTTTGTTCACCAGGTTAGTCCCACCATGCCAATAGCCTCTTTTCAGGGAAGACCATTGAAATGCAAAATAAATAGCAGCAAAATTCATTAAATGTTTATTTTTTCTTTTGGTTAACCAAACAGACACATTAAAGTTCTCCCTTGAGGGGTGACCCAGCAGCAAAGGTAGATTAAATGCCTTGGTTTGAGTTTTGAATGATGCGGTTTTGGAGATTAGAGAGTTTAAACCCAGGCATCTTTAAATTTGTAGCCTAACAGCTTAATCACAGTGATATACTGCCTTCATGACATTATACACTATAGTATGAATCTTATAGCATATTTAAGTGAAGCCTAAGAATAGGACTGTCATTCAAGTTATTAATATCAGAAGGCTGAAAATGGTACACAACACTGCTGAAAAGGCAAAATGTAAACTCCAGACATCTCATGAAACATCCACTTATTAGACTCATCATACATAGATATAAATGTCACAAGCAAGCTGTAAAATAACATGCTCTGTTCTGGTTAGTGACATCCAGAAATCGTTATCATATTTTGGCATTCTCCTTCACTTTCCACTGTATATGCTGTATAGCTGCTGTTTACATCATAGCTACATTACAAAACTAAACAAGCAGGTCTTATTTCTTGCCTAGGTTATCACTGTTGCTTACAATGTGCCAGCGATACATACTGTGTACAGATGTACCATGCAGTATCTAACACATGTAATGCTAGAGGTATACAGGATATAGAAAAGGAAGCTAGGGACTTCTTATGTGTCTTACCTGATAGGAGTGTATGCAGTCTGATGAAAATGCTTTGATTTTTGCTGAACCTGTCATCCATGTTTAGAGTCAATTGGCACTATATTATTTTCAGGCGTTTTCTGTCCATGTCATAACAGATGTTTATAAACATTACGATTGGAACAACACTTGTGCTGTGGTGCTTGCATTAAATACTGAGTTCTTTAGCTGGAATAATTAGATAGGTATTGGTTCTAATTTCACAGCACTAAATTGGTGTATGTGTTTGTAGTCGGAAGAGCTTAAGTATGTATCCTTCTGTCAACAATCCAATCCCATGGAGGACACATATTTAAAGCAGCTTGTGGTTTATGGGTATGATTCCCCTCTTAGGGTGTGAGAAGTCCTAGGTTCAAATCCTGGACAAGCCCAGTGTTCCTTATCTGGAAAGTAATGTGGAGAATCAAGGTCTTACTCTGTGAATGAGATGCTTCCTGAATTTAAGAGATTGATGTCTTCACTGGAGATTTCTCTACTGTGAAATTGACCCATTTAACCAAAAAGTTCCTTGGTGTCAAATGGTCTCCTCAGTCACATGCCTAGTAACTTCTTATGAACATAAAATATCTGTTAGATGGATCTACAGTTTCAGGGGTGGGAGGCTGACATAATGGTTATGTCTGTTTATCTTACAGACACAGTGTTCAGCATGTGATTCTCACATGGAGTAATTGGTTAGGCTTAAAATGACCCACAAGGGCAGTCAGCCTAGTACTAATCTATGAAACTATGAAACGATGAACACATTATGAAGTACAGATCCTTGTGTCAAAGCTATTGGTCAGCTAAGATATTGTACATGTCGACTTGAGTTCACAAATGAAGCTTCACCCACTTTATATGCAGCATCTTGTGGCTTGTTCACTATCTAAAGGACACTTTTATGTTTGTATAAAATGTGAGATTCACCAAATATGATACTAACTTTCAGGGGCAGCCTTGGAATACTTGCCCAGTGAAATGACTTGGATAGTGGCACAGTGTATATTTCGGACTAACCGAATCATACTCAGGACTATAAAATAAAGCTTAGCAGCAGCTCCTAATTCTAGCCTTTGTGTTATGTTGATAAATGTGTTACACTGCAAGTCAGATATTTTACAAATTGTGAGGGCCATAATATGTATCTGATTTACTTAGCTTTGATGTATGCTTTTGTCTTTCAAATTTATCATGAAAATAATTACAATATAATAGAAGAGTTTCCTCATGCCAGCACACTGTTGTTTAATAATTTATTCTTGTACCTCTTTCTAGGGCTTCCAATCTAAGATGGTGCTGTGTACAAAAAGTACACTTACACTAGGCTTGAACTGGTATTTCTTGTTAGTGTACGCAGCTGTATGTAATACAGTATATGTCTCAGCAGAGTAATCAAAACACATTAGAGTATGAGCAGTAAAGCGTAATTATAACCACGTCTATCTAAACTTGCCAGCTACTCACAACGTTAAAAAAGTTGTCAAGGTATTTTTGTTTGTTTTTCAATTGCATATTGTTAGCTTTTCACACAGTAGTGTACTTGGTCCAAATAGTGAGCACTGCAGCCTTCTGGATGTTTTAGCAACAATTCCACCTTTATGTATCTTAAACTCATAAAGAAATTTTGATTTTGTACTTGCTTTCCTTAACGATGTGGTCAGAATGCAACCTAAAAAGTCTATAATTGTATGTTATTGTTTTTTTTAATTTTTTTGTACTTTCTTTCTCAAAGGCCTCCTTCCTTCAAACTCCTTTTGATCAGTTTGAGTTCAGTCTTATCTTAAACACAGTATCCTCCTCAGAACATACTACAAACCAAAAAATGTCTTAAAAGGAAGAATTCCATATTATTGTGGAGTTGGAAACAGAGCATACCTGTTCTATGTAGCACCAGGTAGTGGTTGGAGATGTGTGTATATCTAGTTCTCTTCTTTATAAACCTGAACTTCAAAATCATGAAACAAAAAAAAAATCCTAAATAGAAAATAATGAAAAGGAAACACCAGAAACATAATAAGGAAAAAGTCAGAATACAAACTACAGTACAAATTATTTTATAGGAGTAGGATTGGCAATAACAATAAGGAAAAAGTCAGAATACAAACTACAGTACAGATTATTTTATAGGAGTAGGATTGGCAATAACAATAAGGAAAAAGTCAGAATACAAACTACAGTGCAGATTATTTTATATGGGTAGGACTGGCAAACCATACTTTGGCCCATCATAGCATCCCATTACTTATTTATTCCAACTCCAACATTGCACTCCAGTGTTGATGAGAAAAGTAAACACCAGGAAAGCCGAAAAAAACACAAACTGGATAAAAAAGCTAGGAAATCACTCCACTGATCACCCACAAATAAAATATAAGGTCCGTTTTATTAAGCACTTTTCGTCTCTCCTTATAGGGAGACTTCTTCAGACAACAGACATGTACAAATGTAAAATTTAAATGAGTCATCAGTCATGTGACATTTAACACACACCTCCATTTAAAAACACCCTTCCCTATAAACATCTACATATTGTTAACTGTGACATTTATTACAATAATTTACAAATAATGCCTTAACTATACCCTTACTAAAATATTCAGCCTAAAATTCATAATCAACATTCTTACTCATTCATGTGTATTTTTATTTCATTCTATTAAGAATTAAAATATAAAATATTAAGATAATCAATAGCCTACTTGGATGTAAACCTTAGGAAAGATAGCATTACCAACAGTTATTGTGCACGAATCTTCCGGAAGGAAATATATTTCAACACATTTCTTCACATTACTAGTTGCCATCCATTACATCAAAAATGTTCAGTAGTTAAGGGGCAATTAGTAAGAGCTGCCCAGATGGTGACTAGTGATGATGAATTTGTGTTGGAATGCAATAACCTGAGGAACATGTTTAGGGTAAGATGTTATCCAGAACAATTAATTAATGAATTGATCAGAGAAGTTCAGGATAAGAGGGCTGGTGGCTTTTATAAACCAATTTTGAGTATTAAGGGTACGACAGGAGGTAACAATGTGGGTGACATGAGTATGTTACCAAGGATGAGAAAATACAGTACCACAGCCCTCATCACTAGATACAGTGTCAGTGCTCCAGCTTTATACTCTCTTATCAACAAAAATTGGTCATTAATTATGAATGACAATGTTCTTAGTTCTGTGAAGCACCAAGAATAGTGTTCCAATGAGGGCAAAACCTGAAAAACATATTACAATACAAGGCAAAAGGTGTAAGTACACGAACAGGTATGGGTAAATGTAATATGTGCAACTTTTACAAACACATGCAGGTTGGCCAATGCTTCACGTTGAGGGAACAGAAATATGTGACCAAACATAAGTTCAACTGCCAGAGCAGAGTGGTAGTGCACTTGGCTCAGTGCCAACCCTGTCTGGCTTTCTACATTGGAGAAACGGACCGCAGGTTAAGGGAAAGAGTATATGAGCATTTATATTACATTTCCAAAATTAAAAAAGAAAGTGCCCTAGCTAGACATGTTGAAGCATTCCCAGATCATACTTTTAAATTTAGGGCTATTGACTGTGTGAATTTAAATGGAAGAGGTGGTCCCAATTCATTAATGTTGGAGAAACTTGAATTGATACAGTGTCAATGCTCCAGCTTTATCCTCCCTTATCAACAAAAATTGGTCATTAATTATGAATGACAATGTTCTTAGGCATAAATTCTGTGAAGCACCAAGAATAGTGTTCCAATGAGGGCAAAACCTGAAAAACATATCACAATACAAGGCAAAAGGTGTAAGTACACGAACAGGTATGGGTAAATGTAATATGTACAACTTTTGCAAACACATGCAGGTTGGCCAATGCTTCACATTGAGGGAACAGAAATATGTGACCAAACATAAGTTCAACTGCCAGAGCAGTGCGGTAGTGCACTTGGCTCAGTGCCAACCCTGTCTGGCTTTCTACATTGGAGAAACGGATCGCAGGTTAATGGAAAGAGTATATGAGCATTTATATTACATTTCCAAAATGAAAAAAGAAAGTGCCCTAACTAGACATGTTGAAGCATTCCCAGATCATACTTTTAAATTTAGGGCTATTGACTGTGTAAATTTAAATGGAAGAGGTGGTCCCGATTCATTAATGTTGGAGAAACTTGAACTGATACAGTGTCAATGCTCCAGCTTTATACTCCCTTATCAACAAAAATTGGTCATTAATTATGAATGACAATGTTCTTAGGCATAAATTCTGTGAAGCACCAAGAATAGTGTTCCAACGAGGGCAAAACCTGAAAAACATATCACAATACAAGGCAAAAGGTGTAAGTACACGAACAGGTATGGGTAAATGTAATATGTACAACTTTTGCAAACACATGAAGGTTGGCCAATGCTTCACATTGAGGGAACAGAAATATGTGACCAAACATAAGTTCAACTGCCAGAGCAGAGCGGTAGTGCACTTGGCTCAGTGCCAACCCTGTCTGGCTTTCTACATTGGAGAAACAGATCGCAGGTTAAGGGAAAGAGTATATGAGCATTTATATTACATTTCCAAAATGAAAAAAGAAAGTGCTCTAGCTAGACATGTTGAAGCATTCCCAGATCATACTTTTAAATTTAGGGCTATTGACTGTGTGAATTTAAAAGGAAGAGGTGGTCCCAATTCATTAATGTTGGAGAAACTTGAACTGATACAGTGTTAATGCTCCAGCCTTATACTCCCTTATCAACAAAAATTGGTCATTAATTATAAATGACAATGTTCTTAGGCATAAATTCTGTGAAGCACCAAGAATAGTGTTCCAACGAGGGCAAAACCTGAAAAACATATTACAATACAAGGCAAAAGGTGTAAGTACACGAACAGGTATGGGTAAATGTAATATGTGCACCTTTTGCAAACACATGCAGGTTGGCCAATGCTTCACGTTGAAGGAACATAAATATGTGACCAAACATAAGTTCAACTGCCAGAGCAGAGCGGTAGTGCACTTGGCTCAGTGCCAACCCTGTCTGGCTTTCTACATTGGAGAAACGGACCACAGGTTAAGGGAAAGAGTATATGAGCAGTTATATTACATTTCCAAAATGAAAAAAGAAAGTGCCCTAGCTAGACATGTTGAAGCATTCCCAGATCATACTTTTAAATTTAGGGCTATTGACTGTGTGAATTTAAATGGAAGAGGTGGTCCCGATTCATTAATGTTGGAGAAACTTGAATTGAGGTGGCAGCTTCATACAGATGCCTGCCATTTTCCAGGACTGAACGAAGTGTATTCCATCCTGTGTATTCTTAAACTGAATAACCTAGAGAGGTAGACTCATGAAAGGTGGAAGTGTGTTTATACCCTCTGGTTGTAGGGTTCTGTTATGCAGATAGAATGGGTCAGGATAAATTATCTTAATATTTTCTATTTTAATTCTTAATAAAATGAAATAAAAATACGCATGAATAAGTAAGAATGTTGATTATGAATTTTAGGTTGAATATTTTAGTAAGGGTATATTTAAGGCATTATTTTTAAATTATTGAAATAAATGCCACAGTTAACAATATGTAGATGTTTATATGGAAGGGTGTTTTTAAAAGGAGGTGTGTGTTAAATGTCAAATGACTGATGACTCTTATTTAAATTTTACATTTGTACATGTCTGTTACCTGAAGACGTCTCCCTATAAGGAGAGATGAAAAGCGCTTAATAAAACGGACCTTATATTTTATTTGTGGTGACCAGTGGGTTGATGAGAAAAGCATTTGGTTACCTGAAAGGCAACATAGCACAAAGTTGTTATTAGAATAAATAAGTGTGTATGTGATGTTGACTGTGTCTGAGAGAGAGAAGGATGAAGCCCTGTCTATGGTTCAGACCTATCTTTGATTAGTAGCCCAAGAGCAGGAGAAGTCACTGAAGGGAACAGAACAATGATGAGGCCATGCCTGCTCTTTTATCTCATGGAGAGAGGGTGTAAGGATATATTGGGGCACACCTAATGTTTTCTGCTCCAATGGAGACTAGAACCAGCAATGGGGCATTGACTGAGATGCAGTGTGGCTGACAATGAAAGGGTTGTATCAGTGTGCAGAGGATGGTGGCTTCCTCATAGATGTATTTTCCTAGGATATTACAGCAGGAGGGCAAAAGCATAGAAAAGCCCAGACAGCCAGAGTATGACATTACTATAGGATTACCCACCTGAGTTACTTTTGGAGTATGCCCCTATTGCAATAATACCATTACAGAATGCAGCCATAGGGCATTCAGGAGCATGAGGTCAGCAACGATTGAGAAAAAGTAAGTGATTAAGGCATTTGGCCTTCCACATAGACTACTTGGGCCTTGCCACTGCATAATATGGTGCCTGTTGGTCAGTCAAATCCACTTCAATCAAAAGTTGATTCAACCAAAACAATTATACCAAAACCACTTTTAACAACAGAGGAGTTTTCCCTTTTCCCCACTGTTTTGTGCTCTCATAGTAGGTATATATAAGTTCAGGGGTGTGTCCTTCTTACAGAGGTGCAGAGGGGCTTGGAAGACTTGCAGTTTAGGCTTCACTGTGTTCAGTGTTTTCTGTTCATGATTTTGAAGTTTTGGCTTAAAAAGCAGAACCCTTGTTTGTAACACACATGCCTGTGTATCTTAAAAACTGATATAAGAAGAAGATGCTGTAATCTGGGTATCCGTCATGATCACATTTCAGAATTATGTAATTAAAATAGATTTGCTTCAGCCATCTGTTACTTTGAGAAAATTCTTGTAGTATAATGGACTCTCTAGCCCAGATAAATTAAATAACATCTTTACATTTATCATCTGTTACCATTCAGGTAATGAGTCCCATTAAATGAAATAACATTTTCAGGTATATTGTGTATTACCACTCAGGTAATGAGTCCCATTAAATGAAATAACATCTTCAGGAATATGGTGTACTACCACTCAGGTAATGAGTCGTGATAAATCAAATGACATCTTAAGGAATATAGTGCATTACCACTCAGGTAATGAATCATGATAAATCAAATGACATCTGAAGGAATATAGTGTATTACCACTCAGGTAATGAGTCATGATAAACTAATGACATCTTAAGGAATATGGTGCATTACTACTCAGGTAATGAGTCCTGATAAATGAAATAACATCTTCAGGTATATGGTGCATTACCATTTAGGTAATGAGTCCTGATAAATGAAATAACATCTTCAGGTATATGGTGCATTACCATTCAGGTAATGAGTCCTGATAAATGAAATAACATCCTCAGTTATATGGTGCATTACCATTCAGGTAATGAGTCCTGATAAATGAAATAGCATCTTCAGGTATATGGTGCATTACCATTCTGGTAATGAGTCCTGATAAATGAAATAACATCTTCAGGTATATAGTGCATTACCATTCAGGTAATGAGTCCTGATAAATGAAATAACATCTTCAGGTATATGGTGCATTACCATTCAGGTAATGAGTCCTGATAAATGAAATAACATCTTCAGGTATATGGTGCATTACCATTCAGGTAATGAGTCCTGATAAATGAAATAACATTGTCAGGTATATGGTGCATTACTACTCAGGTAATGCGTTCTGACAAATGAAATAACAACTTCTCCTTGATCAGACATTATCCTTAACAGTGTCAGTGGCACAACAGGTAGCACACTCTCTTTGGTGGGTTCTATTCCCACACCAAGTAGATCGATTGCTGACAGTGCTGTACAGCATAAGGGGGATACTGTATTCCTGAGTGTGCCATACTTCATATGAGATATTAAACTGAGGCTCCATCTGCTTGAGTTAGGGGTATCTCAGGTAGATGTAAAAGATCCCATGGCACCTGTTAAGAACAGTAGGGGAAGTTCTTCAATTCCCTGACCAAATTTTCCCCTCTTATTATAAATACGACCTCGGGTCTTCCTGGAAAGAGGATGCCTAGTGGGACTAACCCAGCCAACCAATGATAAATACATAAAATAAAAATACCCTGACTGAAGGGGGCTGACGTTCAGTCAGCCATGAGGGTTCTTTGTTATCTCACTGCAACATGCCGGCACCAAGAACTTTTCTTTGTTCTGGCACAAGGGTCACCTATGCCCCTTGTCCTGATATTAATGCTCCCCTACATGTACCAGCATAGGCTATTGTCACTGGCTTGACTAGCCATGCTTTCATCTCTCCCAGTGCCATCTCCACACATGATGGTCCTCTACTCCCCATTTGAGACCCTATCATTAGAGTAGCTGTGCAGGCCAGGCAGGAACACCCCCCCCCCCCCGGGATGACCATACTCATTCTCCCTCCCTGCAGCATCAAGCACCTAAGCCTCTACTTGAGCTTGGGTTGCCAGAGCTGCAGGCAGGGCTTTATCACTTTATACTACTTGTGCAGGCAAGATACCCTAGAATTTCATCCAAAACCTAGTTTTAGTATATTAAGACATCACAAGTCTAGAATGGCACTTTATTCAACAGTGATAATCATGCCAGCTTTTGTCATAAATGCATCGTGTTACACCAGTTTAAAACTCTGGTGGAATCTTAAGTTTATCCTGACAAGCTAACAAATTACTTACAAAGAAGCTCCAGTACTTGTGGGTTTCAGCACAAACTTTATTAATCAACCATGCCTTTTCCAGAATGCAGTTTAAATGCAAAATATTTTATGAACAGTTTGATAGGGTGATGCAAATGAGGCATACATTTTTATCTGTTTAGAAACTATGGACAAAGATTCATGTACAAATAGCAAGTGATACCAGCCAGAGCAGCTTCCCAGCAATGTGTAGAATAGCTGCTAAATCAGAATGTCAGCAGCAGCACCATGTTTCCATCTCATATGGTTAACACGGGAGCACAGGTCCAGGAATTTACTTGCAGTGAGGGCTGTGTATCAAAAATAATGAGGAGTTTAAAAAGCTTAAGTTGATATAGGACATATAGTATAAGCTGCTACTTAAGTTCCATGTTCTAGGAAATATTAGCTATAATGGAATGATTACCATGGTAGCATATATGAAACTTCAGCATCTTAACTGAGATTCCTTGCTTTGTAAATAGCCTAGGTAGTCAATGAGATAAGTCTGATAAGTCTGAAATAAATGGTATTGGAAAAGATCATTGAATGATTCAGGATATTAAAGAAAGTATTAGTTTAAAATAATTTCTGAGGTTTTGGGGGTGTCAGATCATCTTTGTTCAGAAGATGTTGAAGGATGGAAAAACTTCCTGTAATCCATTGGTGGTAGCTTTGGTGAGATAATGTCTTGATGTGTCCCCAGACAGTAAACAACATGGGAGCTAACAAAAGATTGTTTGTACTGTGATGGAGACACGACACATAATTTACATTTTGCTTTACTTTTAGAAGACACTTTTTCAGTTGTGTTAAGAGATAGAAGGGATATAATGCTGCTTACAAACATTAGTATAGCATGGCAATTAAGAGATTTAGTGAATAAAGAAAAATGCCATGTAATATCATGCTTACTATTCTGGCCCATATAATCACAGTCTGAGACTTTTAAAGTGAACAATTTCCCGTGACAAAACATGCAACTGCAAACTCTTCCCCAAATTAGGAGAAATCATCAGCTTGCCAAGGGCAAATTCCTTTGACCAAATGAAATTTAACAGTTAGTTCTGCAGAGCTATCAGACGAGTGTTGTATATAGTAGTAGGAATGTGAGAACCATATAGTTGGCATGGGATATGTTTGTCATTTTAATAGCAGCTATGGAACCAACTACTAATAGGTATTTATGGCATGGTGAGCAGTGTGGTGTCCATTCTGGAAGGAAAATGGCACCAGTTATGTGAGATGCTCTTTTCTGCAATGTGTAGGTCACAAAGATTAAAGATGCTGATTTCAAATGAGGATAAATGAAAACACAGAAAGAGGAATCAGTATTAGTTTTCTGATATTTATTTTCACCCCTGAAAAGCTCCACACCATTTCAAAAATGTGCAGGTTACGAGGAAGATATCTGCATCTTGTATAACCATTCAGCAGCTATTCTCATACATAATAATAATACTCTGCCACTCACAGCTTCAAGCTTGAATCCATAAAGTTTAGCTTGATGAGGATCTAACTTAGTGAGTAACTGTCTGGGATTCAACCTGACAAAATTAAAAGTAAGTGATTTTTTTTTTTTCTTCTCAGGTAATCTATTCCAGGTTAGAGGACGATTTGTTGAAGGAACTTGTTCCTTTGTTTTGCCTCAGTGCTCATTAAGCTCATTCTGTAGAGATGACATTACCACAAGGTCTGACTGACTTTGCTAGTGGTGAAGTAGCTGTTCTTCCTTCCTATAGGGAAAATTCCAGACTGGACAGCTGAATAGAAACAATGTCTTCCCCAAACGTACTATAGTTTTCATCTTTTTAGAGGAGGAACCAAACTATGATGGTGTTTTCAAGACTCAGCACAGTCAGACCTATTTTTTTTATTATCCGCTGTAACAATCCTATTTTTCATTTGTCCACAGAAGCAAGCCAGCAACCAAGCTCCCCTAACTAAAGTAATCAGACTATAACTTTATTGTAAACTTTATGATAAGAAACTAGGCTTCAAGAAAGATCGTGAATAACATATTTTTTACTTCCATTGACTGGACCATTCAGCCTTCTTGGTGCAAGATTTACTCAGTTATTTCCCCTTTGTGTAACACTTTACATCACCAATGTGGGATTCCTCCTTTCTAGAAAATACCTTTTTGGCAGCTACACTTATTGCAGTAATACGAGGCAAGAAACAAGTGCCAGGCAGGAGACCATCAGTCTTATGTGGTAAGTACTGTTAATTGTTAGTGTTCCTAATCACCAATATATCTGTGTGTTAAGTATGCAGTGCATATAAAATACCATCCCTGACAGTCACCTTATGAAACGGTATCTTTGCACAACTTCATTCACCTGTCATTGCCTTCTGCTGTCTAGCAGAGAATGCTCTAGCAGCAGAAACTTCACACCGTGTCCCCAAGACAGCATGTATACTGCCTGAAGAAATAAATGCAGGAATCTTAAGTTTATACTGCAATTAAATAACTCTTACACAAAGAAATAAGCAAGCACATACTGTTCTTTGCTTCTGGAATAAATGATCCAAACATGTCATAACTGTACTGTCTAACTCTTTGATAGATTTAAATTGTATTGCAATCATTGAGTAACAGAGTATAAATATTTGTCCAACATCATGGATTCCTGATTCTTATAAGATTAATATTATGGTATCAATTGTTTTGTCAGCTTTTTTTTTCTTTTGGTTAATCTCTGACTCAGCTGACTGTTTTTGCTAATTTTCAGATCGTTGAACGTTAAGTTGGTACAAGAACATCTGACAGTGGGGTTTAGGGATTTTGGCCCTTTCTACACTTTTCTGTGACCTCACAGTTGCACTTAGGGGGTGCAGAGAGGCTTGTCTCCCTGCAAAAAAGTGTTCTTTTTTTAATGCATATATGTGTGTGTGTGTGTGTGTGTGTGTGTGTGTGTGTGAGTGTATGTGCATGTATTTGTATATATATATATATATATATATATATATATATATATATATATATATATACACATATATATATCTCAAAAATAGGAAAATGGAGTGTGGATGGATGGATATATAAATAACTTTTAACTTCTTTGTCAGCCAGTGTGTTAATTTACAAATTTTCCATACTTGCATTGAAGCGTTATTGTAGTTATGGTAAAAATATTCAAATGTATTTTGCTTAACATGTAATAATTTCTTCATTGTTATACTAAGTTGTTTTATCTCCATTGGCTTCAAATGAAAATGGACACTACATCCATATGGGTTATCCCAGCTAATAAACATGATGCATGTACACATCCACATACAGAAACACACACACACACACACACACATATATATATATATATATATATATATATATATATATATATATATATATTTATTTATTTAAGGAGTAGTCTATATACCATATATCCTAACTTTTAACTGTCTTTTAAGTAGGACAGTTTAGTAGCTGAATTAAAGAAACAAAGAGGAAAAGACAGACCAGGGAAATAAAGATGTAAAGTTGACATTTTGCAATGAGCTATATATGTTCAGTTAAGTGTGCTTTTGCTAAATTCAGAAGCTCATCATTAGCAAAATTCTCCTACATTATCTCAAAGTGTTCTTTAACTAGTTGCTACCATACTCTCACAAAATATATTTGTATTTTATAGCTTAGCCATTAAGAACAATTGCCAGCTATTTTATTCCAAATTAAGTATATGGATGAACTAGACATCTGTTCATGGGCCAGTGGGTTTGTGGCAGAAGAAAAACAGCAGGATAATATGCTTTTATTGCTATTGTATTAATTCTGGGAATGGAAATGCTTTGGATGATGCTAAATTGTTTACACCTCTAAGCTGACATTAGGAAAATGCTATAAAACTGACATCCGTTCTTGTTAGGATTGTATTAGCTACAGGCATCACATTATCTGGAGTTCTGCATTTTACTGTATTTCAGAGAAATGCTGATACAATTTTTAACCTATTACTTCACTTGTTTGTCAGAACTGAATATATAAAACTTGCATATTTTTGTTTGTCCTGAATACAGTGCATTTCATAACTTATGAATGGGAAACTTGAATTTATTTTATGCTTTATTACTGTTTGATAACAGAGCTCTTTGTGCTGGCATAAATGTGAAGACGAAACTACACTGTTATTGAGAAAGGATAAAACTTTCAAGTGCAGTGCTTTCTCTGGGAGAATGTGACATGATATAAGGTTTCAGGATTTAGCTATAAGACAAAGTAGGAACCACCCTTCCTTTTTATGTGGGATTGATAGTTCCAGTAAAGGTGCCAGGAACAAAAACAGAGTTGGAATTGTAAAGGCTATTTGTAGATACACCAACACATACTCCACTGAAATCAATTATCTCACATCAAACAGAGTGAAATGGTAGTTAGTGGACAACTAAAATCATTCAAGTGCTTTAAGAGGTGCAAAAGTCCCATAACACACCATGCAGTGGGATAGTCTTTTACCTCCTACACTCATAATCGCAATCAAGGCCTGGGTTTCTGCATCGCAGGGAAAAGTGTGATTTCTTGTTTTGCAGTTTTAACAAATGCTATTTTGCATTAAAATAGTACTGTCTTAATTACTTTTTCAGATATTGAAAAGTAATAAAACGTATGGGTAAGCTAAAGTAAGTAACAAAAGAATGTGCAGTAAAAGGAGAAAAAAATAATGACTGAATGTAGCGCATGACAAAAAGCACCCAGCAGTAGAGCTCCACCATCTCAGAATGCCACCAGCAGTTATAATCAGGGAATGGGTCAAACCAAAAGAGCAAAGACAACAGCCCAAGTCAGCAGACCTCTCTAATCCTATGCAAGGAGGAGGGTAGAAATGTTCTTTTGGTCACCTGAATCTTCTAAAGCTGAAGGACATTTGAGTTCACCTATTGACAGGAGAGTTAGCCTGATAGCAACATTTAACTGGTGTGAGGTTTTATAGGACTAAGGAAGAGACCAAGAAGCCAAGCACTTGTAGCCAGTCTAATGCCACCTTGCTAAATGAAGGTCCTTATGAATTGGTGGACAGCAATCCCTCCACAGATGTGGCTATATCACAGATTGACCAGATGCTGAAATAAGATGTAGCTGTGGGAGCATTGCACATATGAGGCAAGGAAACACCTATGAGACATTTACTGAACTGATCATGACTACTCTAACTATGAATTATGGAGATCACCTTTCACATAATGATTGCAGTATAATGGACCCACGAGCCTAGTAGCATCACATTTTTCAGAATATCAATTTGAATTTTATTTAACATTTGTTTACTGGGAAAGTCTGACTTGGAACTTAGCCAATTTTCAGCGGAGACCCGGGGAGAAATGCTCCAGATGCATATCTTTGTAATGTGGGAGGAAACCGGAGTGCCAGGAGGAAACCCACACGAACGCAGGGAGGACATGCAGACTCCACACAGAAGGCACCCCAGCCGAGAATTGAACTACAGAACCTCTTGCTGTGAGGTGACAACGCTACCGCTGCAACACTGCACTGTCCAGTTTGTTGACATTTTTTATTATATGCATGTAAAACCTCAGATTTGTATTTGAATCCTTCTATTATAGTGACGCTTGGTAGATGGTAAATCCTTTATAAGCAGAAAACTCCAAATCCAGAAAAAATACAGACAATGTTCATCCAAGATAAAGCAGTGCAAGCAAACACAGCAGTATTAAGCGCTTTTGTCTGGTAGATGACTTCCTCAGAATACAAAAATACTGCAATTAGCACCTGTTTAAATACAAAAAAAAAAAAAAAAAAAAATCAAGCTCAAAAATTTTGGATATATTTCCAGTTCAAAAAGGATGTACTGTTACACTAAAGGGGTTGTGTATTTGGCCTTGTGTAGAATCTGTGCAAGTTTCTATGTAGGTAAAACTAAGAATGCCCTAAGGTTAAGGATTTATCAACATTTATATGATATCAGGAATAAAAATGAAAAGAATGCATTATATAAACATTTGGTTAGTGAACCTACCCATTCCTTCCTGTTCTTTATATTGGAACAGGTAGATCTGGGACCTCGTGGGGGACCCTTGAATGAGTATTTGGAGTTTGTAGAACTCAAATGGCAAATTAGGCTTGATGCCTATCATGCTCCTGGGTTAAATGATAGAATTTCTTTATCTTCTCTATTGAAATTAAAATCTATGTTTTTCATTTAGTTATATACACTGTTTAGGGATGTTTTAAACTTTTTACATGTATTATTGTTTTATATTTGGCTTGTATTAAGTATTTGCAGCCTTGTTAATGGGGGAAATGATGTCAGTTATTTGTGATTGGGTAAGCAATGTATTTAAACAGGTGCTAATTGCAGTATTTTTGTATTCTGAGGAAGTCATCTACCAGACGAAAGTGCTTAATACTGCTGTGTTTGCTTGCACTGCTTTATCTTGGATGAACATTGTCTGTATTTTTTCTGGATTTGGAGTTTTCTGCTTATAAAGGATTTACCATCTACCAAGCGTCGCTTTTGTCTTGCAACAGCTGCCTTTTATTTTTCATTGTTTGTAAGACTCTACCTGTTTTCCTTCTATTATAGTATTATAGAAGGGAGCTTGTTTTATTTTTGTTTATGATACTTTGCAATCTAAAGGGTTCAATAATGAGCTCTTTATGAAATATTTAGTTTAGTTTAGTTAAGTTCATTTGAACATAGTTGAGTTTGAGTAAGCAATTGAGAAATTTGTCTTGGAAGTGGGAATAGTAATAATGATAATCAAACTAATATACATGTATTTATATTTTATGTGTTTTACATCTTAGTAGTTTGTGTGTCTCTGTCTTTAATGTAAGGCTTTGCAATTGATTAACTTGTGACGCCCGTGCCCTGGCGCAGCAATCAAGGAGCCCCAATCCTCACCACTAACACCAGTGAGGGGCATCTCATATAGGAGGAAAGGATAACAAATACACACAGTAAAGTGCAATTTCCCTTAAGAGCACAAAGAGATCACAGTCAATCTTGGGCTGGTCGCTCCCTTGCTCTTCAGGTCCCCAATAAGACTCCCCACTGGCACAGCTATAGTGTCCAAAAACCTCCAGCATCTTCTCTGTCTAACCAGTGTTTTGTGTCCCTTCCCAAGTAGCTGACACACACACACACACACACACACACACACACACACACACACACACACACACACACACACACACACTTTGAGAAGAGTTTATAAAACCACACAGGCACTCCTGGGAAAGGCTGGCACAGGTTCTCCAGCTGTGCCCTTTTTGCCAGACTATTTAGTAGTACCAGCTGCCACAACCCACTAATATTTATCAGCTATACAAAGGCCCTTAAAATGGTGTCCAATTATTACTGTGCAGTATTAGTATCCAATTTGTCAAAACACAAGACAATACTTTCTACTACACAGTGCTAGTCAAGAGTTCCGAGATCGCAGAGAAATACTTAAAATAATTTAGTAGTACAGTTTTGACATCACAGAAAAAACACTTAGTCTAATCTTTCTAGTTTCTAGTTATTTCTAAGAGAAAACACAAGTCTAAGATAAACTTACATATAGAGCAAGACAGTGCTGGTGAGTTGGATGGTCAAGACAAAAATGCTTAATGCTCTCTGATTCTCTCTGTTTTTAAAATCACAATCCTGGTTCACATCACATCATTCTTCACACTTCCCGGGGTTCCCAGGCTAATGGAAGCTACATTTACATTCTTCACCACTGGGCAGAAACCAGAGCAATAAAGGACATTTATGCATGCAAATTCTGGCCACTAACTCTGGGCTTAAAACAATAGAGATGCCTCACTCTAGACTTACTGACTCCGAGTTTTAACATCAAAGGGTCAAAACATACTTTACTTGGTCAGTAAAGTGCACTGTTGATACATTTTTTCCAGTTCCACATGTAACACTATTTTTACCATTTAAGACAACAAGCCTGTGGTTTACATTAATATTTACAGATGACAGAATTATCTACAAAATTCTATCTGGCTAGGCTGGCAGCCTTCATCTATATTAATCCCAATCTTCACATATCTCCCCCCTGGAGAACTCAAGCTAGTTTTTCAAGTGACCCTTGAGAAACGCTGCTTGAGGGAGTTAGGTTTATCTGAGTATACCTTACCCTGTTCCCCTGTCTTGATAGCCCATCTGCATTGGCATTGCTAATCCCACTGCGGTGCTGCATGGACATATCATATGCTTGTAACCCCAAGCTCCATCTTAGCAACTTGGCATTTTGCTGCCTCGCTCTGTTTAACCATGTTAGGGGGTTGTGATCTGTCATAACAGTGAATTTCCTTCCATACAGATAAGGCTGAAGTTTCTGTAGTCCCCACACTATGGCTAGAGATTCCTTTTTGACAGCTGCATAGCATTCCTCCCTGGGTTGGAGCCTACAACTGAGATAAACCACTGGGTGCTCTTCCCCCTCTAAAGAAATCAGGCTAAGCACAGTCCCCACCCCATGGTTTGAAGCATCCACCTGTGCAACAAATATTTTGCTGTAATCTGGACTGGCTAACACAGGGGGTCCTCCCAAAGTTTCTTTAAGCTTCTCGAATGCCTGCTGACATGCTAGGGTCCACACTACCTTATCTGGCCTGTTCTTCCTTGTCAGGTCTGTGAGAGGAGCAGCTATGGTACTATAACTGGGGACGAACATTCTGTAGTACCCTGCTGTCCCTAAAAATGCCATTACCTGCTTTTTGGTAACAGGTGCAGGCCATGCCTGAATGGCTTCCACTTTGGCAGGTTCTAGCCATGTATTACCACTCCCCACTCTATGTCCTCATTAGGAGACCTCTGCCATACCCACCTGACATTTGCTTGGCTTAATTGTCAACCCTGCCCTCTGTAGTCTGCCCAGCATCTCCCTGACATGTTGAAGGTGCTCTTGCCAGGAATGGCTGTAGATGGCAATATCATCTAGGTAAGCAAGGGCAAACCCTCCTGCTCCTGCTAGGATATGATCTACCAGCCTCTGGAATGTTGCTGGGGCATTCTTCATTCCAATGTGCATCTTTGTGAACTCATACAAGCCAAAAGGAGTCACAAAGGCTGACTTCTCACTAGAACTGGAAATCAAGGGCACCTGCCAGTAACCCTTGGTAAGATCAATGGCTGTAAGATACTTAGCCCCACCCAGCTGCTCTAGGGCCTCATCTGTCCTAGGCATTGGGTAAGCATCTGACTCTGTGTGACTATTTAATTTTCTGTAGTCCACACAGAACCTGGTGCTGCCATCCTTCTTTGGCACCAGCACCACTGGGGAGGCCCAGGGACTGTTGAACTCTTGATTCACCCCTAGTTCCAACATCTCCTGTACCTTCTCCCTCAGAGTCTGTTTGACTCTCTCAGGCACTCTATAAGGGGGCCTGCCTAATAGGTCTTTGGGGTCCTATATCCACCTGGTACTGCCCTAGGTGGGTGCACCCTGGTTTCCCAATGAACATGTCCCCAAATTCCTTCAACACTGCTTGGATTTCTCGAACCAGGGTAGGAGATAGCTGCTGGGACATTGCTACCCCTTCCACTGAGGTGTCAGCCCGAGCCTCACTGAGGAAATGAGTCCCCAGATTTCCCTCAGACTCCTCCTGCAATCCACTGCTAATGCTCAGCACAAGGGCCTCCCTATCATGGTAAGGTTTCATCATGTTAACATGGTACAATTTGTGCCCCTGCCTTCTGCCTAGCAGTTCCACCATGTAATTAACATCACTTACCTTTCTTACCCCCTTGTAGGGTCCATTCCAAGCTGCTTGCAGCTTGTTGTGTCTGACAGGAATGAGAACCATTACCTGCTGCCCTACAGCATACTCTCTAGCGCAAGCATTCCTGTCATACCACACTTTTTTCTGTTGTTGGGCTACTGCCAAGTTCTCCTGGGCCAAGCCCATGAGTTCCCTGAGCCTTATTCTGAGGTTCATGACGTATGCCACAACAGACTCCTTGTGAGACTCGCACTCTCCTTCCCACTCATCTCGAATTATATCTAGAGGTCCCCTCACCCTATGCCGTACAGCAACTCAAAGGGTGAAAAACCTGTGGATTCCTGGGGAATCTCTCTGTAAGCAAACAACAGATGGGGCAAATATTTGTCCCACTCCCTCTTAAACTAATCTGCAAATGCCCGTAGCATGGACTTGATTGTAGAGTTTAACCTCTCAACAAGACCATTAGTCTGGGGATGGCAGGGAGTGGTCTTCATGTGCTTCACCCTACATGACTTCCACAGAGAAGCCAGCAGGTCTGACATGAAATTGGCACCTCTGTCAGTCAGTATTTCTTTTGGGAAACCTACCTTGCTGAAAATCTCTAACAACGCATTTGCCACCTTCTCTGCCTCAGTGGTGGACAAAGCCAATGCCTCAGGGTATCGTGTAGCATAATCCACTACCACTAGGATATACTTTTTCTCTGTGGAACTTGGGGTACTCAGAGGATCCACAATATCCATAGCTACCCTCTGAAATAGCTCCTCAATCACAGGCAAAGGCATCAAAGGAGCTCTCACCTTATCTCCTACCTTGCCTACCTTTTGGCACTGCTCACTGGTCCTGCAGTACCCTGTTACATCTCTGGGAATTCCAGGCCAATTGAAGTTCTGCATAATACGCCTCTTTGTACGCTTTATGCCCATATGACCTGCAAAGGGAATATCATGGGCTATGGTTAGAAGCACCAGATGGTAGGTACTAGGAACTACCAACTGCTGTACTCTCTCACCTTCTAGCCCCCCTCAGGGGTCCACTCTCTGTACAGTAACCCTTTGTCCCAGTATATAGATTCTCCCTTTCCTTGAGAATCAGTTGCCTCCCAAGCTACCTGCCTCAGGCCTTGCAATATAGGGTCTGAGAGCTGAGTCTGTCTCAACTCTCTCCGTGTAACCCTTCCCACCTCCCCTTCCACAGAAAGTCTGGCATCCTCTGACAGTGGTGCCTCACTGTCAGTCTGGGTACTACTATTCACCTCTACCTTTGCAGTCACTCTGTCCCAGGGAACATCAGTACCCACAAGCAGCTGTGGCTCACCTTCAGTCTCACTGCTACTGGGTAGCTCCCTCCCTGAAGCAACCACCTCACCAGTCCTGGCTGCAAGTATGCAGTCTGTCTGGGTCTTCCCCAGGCTACCAAACCCATGTGCTTGTCTCCTAGCCTGACTGTGTATAACTGCACAAACACATGGTACAACCTCATCCAAATCCTTCCCTATCAGGACATCTGCAGGATGGTAGTTTGGTACCCTTGTTGTCTCAAGACAACCTACTATTGGCATTTTGTCTTTCCCACTTACTGGCTCCTTCACCTTTTGTTCCCCACCTTGCCTTTATAGACACCTGTATGCCACATGGCCCCACTGGTTGCATTCGAAACATTTAACCCTAGCTCCTGGACATGTACCTGGACTAGTGGCTTCCCCTGCTACTGGCAGATTCTGTTGGGGCAGTCTGTGCTGCCCACCATGGGTTCCTTTAGACCCATGAGCAGTATTGGGGTCCCTTTCCTGTGCAGGGCTGCCCTGCTTGCCAGTTATAGGTCTCCCTTCTTCCCCAACTCATCTGAAGTGGCACATTGTCTATCAGCTAACCAGATCCTCATGTCCTCAGGCAAAGTGCTAAGGGCTTGGTCCCTCACCAAAAGGTCTGCCAGCTCTTCAAAGGTGGTGACCTGACCCACTCATCCACCTATGGAAATAAATGCTCAGTTCAGCAACATATTCACACACACTTTCACCTGCCTTGCATCTATGCTCACAAAACGTTTTCCTATATGTTTCAGGTGTTAGCTTAAACAATTCTAACAAGTGATTTTTAACAGCAGTATAATCAAACCATGCAACGTCAGACATTTTTGACAAAACAGTTACAGCTTTACCATGGAGTAAGGGGGTCAGGAACTGTATACCCAGAGCCTTTGGTCAACACCATACTGTTTGCATACCCTCTCAAACATATGAATGAAACTATCAAAATTATCCCTCTCTTTAAACTGAGGAAGAAATTTACTGGCCTTTTGTGCTTCTAGGGTCCAGTTACTCCCTTCCCCATTACCTCCATGACTCTGGTGAAGAGTCAGAATCTCCTTCTCATGCTGCCTCTGCCTCTCCTTTTCCTCAGCTTCCAGGCGTAGCAGTTTCTCATTCTCCTTAGCTTGCAAATGTCCCAGTTTCTCCTTGTCCTCAGTCTCTAGACACCTTACTCTCTTAGCTGCTTCTAGTTCCAAATGCCTGGCCTCCAACTCAAGTCTCTTTAGCTCCAGATGGATTTTTACGTCCTCTGCAGAAAGGTTGAGCTGTCCATTCTCCGAGGGTATTATATCTCCACTGCCAGTCTGATTGTCCTCCTGGTTGCTGTTTTCTGATGCAGCTGTAACCATGGCTGCAATCAGGTCTGCCTTCGTCAGGTTTCCATGCACCAGTCCCATAGCCTGGCACATCTCTGCCAGCTGGCTCCTTGTCAGCTTTCCATACTTCTCTGCTGACATGCTGCCTGCACACCCTGACTAACTAAGCTAACAAAAGAAATAAAACAATTGTGATCCGAACTCTGAGTATTCACTGCATGGCAGATTTAGAGTACAAAACACCTTCAGGGCTCACTGTACACCAGCTACAGGAATTCACTCTATCCACACCACTACAAGACAAATAGTATTTGCTAACCAATTAATATGTGGTGCGGATATCCCACCACTGCCAAACAAATAATATGTGATGCCCGTGCCCTGGCCCAGCATTCAAGGAGCCTCAATCCTCACCACTAACACCAGTGAGGGGTGTCTCATGCTTCATGTTCCTGCCCAAGTAGCTGACACATACACACACACACACACACACACACACACACACACACACACACACACACACACACACAGACTTTGAGAAGAGTTTATACAACCATACAGACACTCCTGGGGAAGGCTGGCACAGGTTCTCCAGCTGTGCCCCTTTTTCCAAGACTATACGGTAGTACCAGCTGCCACCACCCACTAATATTTATCAGCTATTCAAAGGCCCTTAAAAGGTATCCAATTATTACTGTGCAATATTATTATCCAATTGATAGTATAACCCAGAGCTACAGCTATTGAAGTGGCTTTGTACAATTTTACCAAAGGTATGCAAGTACTCTAAAGAGCTTAAATTATCTCTACAAAAACAGCCATAGTTGAAAGGGTTTAAAAATATTCAATAAGAAATAGTCAAAACACAAGACAATACTTTTTACTACACAGTGCTATTCAAGAGTTCAGAGATCACAGAGAAATACTTAAAATAATTCAGTAGTCCAGTTCTAACATCACAGAAAAACACTAATCTAATCTTTCTAGTTTCTAGTTATCTCTAAGAGAAAACACATGTCTAAGATAAACTTACGTATAGAGCAAGAAGTGCTGGTGAGTTGGATGGTCTAGACAAAAATGCTTAATGCTCTCTGATTCTCTCTGTTTTTAAAATCACATTCCTGGTTCACATTACATAATTCTTGACACTTCCCAGGCTAACAGAAACTATATTTACATTCTTTGCCTCTGGGCAGAAACCAGAGCAATAAATGACATTTATGCATGCAAATTCTGGCTACTAACTCTGGCCTTAAAACAATAGGCAGGATGCCTCACTCTAGACTTACTGACTCCGAGTTTTAACATCAAAGGGTCACAACATGCTTTACTTGGTCAGTAGAGTGCACTATTGATACATTTTTTTTTCCAGTTCCACATGTAACACTATTTTTACTATTTAAGACAATAAGCCTGTGGTTTACATTAATATTTACAGATGACAGAATTATCTACAAAATTCTATCTGGCTAGGCTGGCTGCCTTCATCTATCTTCCCCCAATCTTCACATAAATATTAATTAATTAGTTAAATGAAATAATTAAGTTAAATGTTTATATATATATATATATATATATATATATATATATATATATATATATATATATATACATACACACACACACACATATATATATATATATATATATATATATATATATATATATACATTTTATATATATTTATATATATATATATATATATATATATATATATATATATATATATATATACATATATATATATATATATATATATATATATATATATATATATATATATACATATATATATATATATATATATATATATATATATATATATATATATGCACACACGCACACACATAGGATCTAGGACTCTCCAATGAACACTTTTCACTGAAATGTAAACCACCGAACACACTTTCATGAAAACCGCATTTATCAAAAATGCACTTTTAATGGCAAATCAGACCTATACCATAACAGGAAAAACTGAATTTATGGGAGTAGGAGATTAAACTCCTTTTTTGCCTGGACCAGTAGCTCAAGTTATTTGAGATTACCTGCACTAAGTTTCAGTTAGGTGCTTTTAAAGACCTCTTTTTACATTACTGAAACTGAAATGCTCATAACATCTTTGCTTCTGTTCCCAGTAACTAAAAATAAGCTATATTTCTAGCACAGTATAGTTTAAGTTTTGTGAGCTGTGCTTTAAGATGAAGTGGTGCACACCCAGCAGCTAGTGTAAAAGTTTAAAACATTGCAATATCAGTGCCGATTATGTTATCATAGCTGAATTGCTTCTGCCTTCCCTTCATTTTCAGAATGTATAAGTGAATTCTGAAGTGTTGCAGTGTCTGGAGGTCAAGACTTGTCACATTCAGTCCTGTGTTCTGGTCCTATAGTTAAGACTAACAGCTATAGCATTATTGGTTGAAGCCTTTAAAGGGGCATTGGCCATTAATCTTAGTAATTAATATAAACATAGCAACATATAAATCCTTGGTAAGAAGTAATGTTTTCTTTTACTATATTTGCTAGTGTTTTAGTGTACTCACCTATAGAGGCAGAGACTGCAACCTGTCTAACTCAATACCCATTTATACTATGATCATAACTTCCAGTATTGGAGGGCTTATTACTCTGCTTAAACAGCCACAAGGCTCCCGTACTGCTTTAGTGACTGTATAGCTGATGTTGTATTCCTGCAGGAGACTAAACAGAGTGAACCTGGGACCAAGAAACTTTTATGATATGATTGGGTGTGTCTGGCATTCCTGTGCTGTGCTCTGTCATTTGCTTTGGAGGGGTGTCCATCATGGTCTTGTAACATTCTAATTGGGAAGTGACATCAGTCATGAAAAAATACAGGAAGATGACTCCACATCATGTTAAGTTGCACTGCAGTCCTTTATTCATATCATATGCCCCCCAACTACAATACATCTAAGATTTTCAATATATACATCAAGAAGGTTGACTATTGGTCTCTGTGGTATGTGGGGGATATGGGATGGGGTTCATAATGGGATACTTGATGAAGCATCAGAGAGGGTGAAGATCCAGAAAGAACAGTATAAAAAGACCCAGGAAAATCCTGAGTATCACAGAGTCAGCTAATCTAGAAGATGTGAGAACAAGAATAGGAGTAAGAGAGTAATACCTATCTGCCAGCATTGATTGGAGTAGAACTGATTTTGTTCCTTAGTAGAATTAACCTTATCAATCAAAGGTACAGGAATGTCACTATTGACCATTACAGAATATCTCTTGAGCCTCAGGACATAGCTATCATCAGGGACCTAAGGATATGCTGTCCCTCCTACTGAAGAATAAAATGTCAGTTTGTATTTCATGCTGTGAACTGTCTTTTGTTGGAAGATTCATCTTAGATGAGGTGGTTTACCAAAAAAATAACCACGGCATTATAAAAGCTGAGTAGGCTGTCAAGGTGATCAAACAAGAGTTAAAACTTCCCTTCTTTTGGCAGAGATAAGCATGTGCATCTGGAAGCAAATCCCCCCATGTAGTAGATCAGTTGTACAACTATCAGGAACTCAGACTAGTTTAAGTGTTCCAAGCTGTGTGGATTCATAAATCAGAGTCATAAAGACCAGACTTGATATCCTGCAAAGGTATAAACACAAATTCAAAACACATATGTGGGCACATGGTACAAAAATGTCAAGGCTCCTGAAGTATTATCTGGAATGGCAAGGCAGAAAAGATGGCACTGCAGCTGTCAGTTTGGTCAGTAATTCCCAGTCCCACAGCCCCGTGGATATCCAGAAACTCTAGTCAGGGTTTCTTGTCATTCCACAACCCACCAGTTGTAGAATGCCAGTCCCCCTCAGACAAAAAGGGTGCTTGACTAGCAAATGTTGTTGTACTCTTAGAGGAGCTTGCCATCAAACTAAAATCTACCCCCACCCTGGGTGAGTTACAGAGGGTGGTTTTGACCATCAGTGAAAAGTCTACTGCTCCTGATGATTTCACAACAGCATTTTTAATGTTAACTTTCCCTTAATAGGCCCAGTGCTTTTGGATGTGTATCTACAAGTGACAAGTAATGGAAACATTTCTACTGATACAGTGGAAGTAGTATATATGTATAGAAAGTGTCAAAAAGTTTGAAGGCTGGAATTTCCACCCCAGCTGTTCCATCTCATAATGTCCTCTGGTATAGAATATCCCACCCCCAAATCAAAATTTTCTCTGTGAAAGACCCACACCTGGATATGCCAGACTGGAAGTCCTACTCTGGACATTTTATCATTTTACATCAATATTTTCACATTCTGCTATGTTACATAACTGTTTTTGCCACTCCATGGTCATGTTTCATAAGATATTTCTTCCATTTTATGTATTGAATCTCTGCTCCTTTTACCAATCTACATCTCCACTAGAGCATTGAACAATTTTTCTTGTATCACAGTCACCCACTGCAGTATTTATGTTTCCATATTCGTTCATCATTTTGATATAGTAGCACACTCTTCCTCAGCTTTGTGTGAGCCATTTTTGAGCTTTTCCTCCTGTGGTGTTATCTAACATGTGGCATGACCACTATCCTGCATGAGAGATGAATTTGTTGGCAGTAGATTGGTGCCGTATTCAGGCTGGAGCTTATCTCTGAAACCTACACAGTGACATCCCTTGAAATTCAAAGGTAGGTTTCTTAAGTTAGCATAAATTCAGATGTTTTAAGTTTTAGCATAAGTTTTATCTTGCATGAGCTTTGTACCATCCAAAATCAGAGACTGTTTCAAAATATTGTTATAAGGTTCTAAATAAAGTTTAGCATTTAGCTCTAAGTTTTATTGTTAATACAAGTCTGCCAGTTGAATTAACATTTAACTATGCATGAGTCAGAAAAAAAAAATTTCCAAATACTAGCTAAAACACAGCTGGCTGATATTCAGATACTAGCAAAAAAGTAAAAGCAATTACATGCTCACGACAATTTTTACACTTCTGGCTAAGACCTCATATATCAGTTCCAGTTTTATAGACAGTATAATCTTTTCACAAGTCACTTTTAATAATGCAGTGTGTAGAAATGAGAGGTACAAGCCTGCTATATATCTTGGGGTGGGGCTGCCAGTATAAATTCCCCAGAAAGTTGATTAAACTTATACAGCATAAAGGGATAACAACACAAAACATTTTAGTTACAAATTTAGTTCCCTGCTTGCACTGTAGTAAATGTGTGTACACATGGGTGTCATATATCTTGGACCAGAGGTCTCAGTATAAATTCTCCTGAATGGTGAATATAAATTATAAGATATAATGGAATAAAAAATATAAATCCTTTTAGTTATACAAATTATTTGCTTGTTCACAGTGCATAAATCACAACATGCACAGTTGGCCATTATATCTTTTCTGCTGGGGTTACCAGTATAAATTCCCCTGAGCAATGATTAAAAATTATATACCCTGGGATTCATTAACAATCATGTACAGTTTGTGCAAAGCCTACATGATTAGAGCATATTAGTGTGATTAGCAGCAGCAGTCATTGAAAATGTATGCTGATCATCACGCTTACACATTTCCAAGCATTGTTTCATGGCCTGCAGTGTTGGCAGCCATGAAATGGTGCTGGGAAGCACACAGTGTAAACAAAACACCTTTGTCTGTAGGCAAACATATTATGCAAGTACATGCAGACTGCTTATATTAAGTAAATCAAGTAAATTATAATATGTTAGATGCAGGGGACAAGAAATTGGGAGAATTTACACAGAATACAGTGTTAGTAGTGCAGTGATATGTATAAGGAGAGGAAAAATGGAAGAAAATGTACTCATTTAATGCATTCTAATGTGGTGATGTGACAAAGAAACGTGCAACAGAAAGATGTCCATATTGATGGTAATAATAAACAATCCTGTTTCCAATTGTTTACCCATGTACATAAATGAAAACAGACATATTAATAACAGATGTGGTAGGGACACAATGTGACATTGTAAGAAAGAGGAGAAAATGTGATATTAATCTTCATAATATGCCAAGTGGAGATAATAGTAAGGACCATGGATACATTAGGAACAATTCTAGGGACAATTCACATATATTGCAGTTATTGAATATGACATGTATATACAAGGAATGTATGTGGGATAACTGATTGTAGTGCTGTATCCTTCACTTCATCCCGTAAAAACAAAACATGAGCTATGCAGCTATTGTGTCATGCACAGCAGAAAGTGACATGTTTTACCATTTGTTGTCATTGGGCAACCACAGATAGGAGGGTATATTACCCTGACACATTTATTAAATACTCAAAATATCTCCTTCTTCTCCTTTTGGCTGCTCCCACTAGGGTTGCCACAGTGGATCATTGGTCCGCAGAACAAGTGGCAGTAGAGTTTTAAGGTGTTGAGTTGCCAGCCTGGTGCCCTACCTTCCTTAGATGGCACACACACGCACACACTCACACCTAGGGCCAGTTTAGAATGTCCAATCCACTTGCAGCATGTCTTAGGAATGTGGGGGGAACCCACATGAACACAGGGAGGAGATGTAGACTCCACACAGAAGGCACTCCAGATGAGAATCAAACCGGAGAACACCAATAGCACTCAAAATATACAAGTGGAAAAAGACAACACAGATTTGATGACACTGCAGTAGTTCAAAGTCTCCATTTGTAAATGGAGTGCATCTACTACATGATTATAATGGGTATGCTCACAAGGCAATACAGTGAACATTGCCATAACAACATGTAAACAATACAAACACACAAAAAAGTGTCTGAACACAGTCCTAATTATACCTTCTGATAGTCTGGCATCATGCCATTCAGGAAGTCATGTTATCTAAGAACTCATATCCTACAAAAATGTACAGTGTGAAGAAAAAGATTACAGTAATAGATAGCTTTTGGAGGAAGACATGCAATACAGTGCATTCTTATTTGGAAATTAAGCAATACCTTTGAACAATCAATGACAAACTAAACATCTTCATCTTGCCAGACTTAAACATGTCAAGACAGATTTCAGAATGATGTGTCTCAACCTGTGATGCCACAGAAATAGGCATACTGTGTGTGTCATGCCGAACACAGTTGAAAGGCTTACAGTACTTCCCTATTGTAATGGGTATTCATTCCCTACCATGGGGTGATACCTTAAAACTGTTGCCCTCTGACTGTGTCATAACTACTTTCTTTGCCTAAGCCACTCCTGTCTGGTACAGTTATCTGACAGACAGATGTTACCAGATTCAAACCCCTGGCTATCATATTACACACTCCACAGAGCTGCTCATTGACATCATACTACACACTCTACAGAACTGTGCACTGACATCATACTACACACTCTACAGAACTGTGCACTGACATCATACTACACACTCTACAGAGCTGTGCATTGACATCATACTACACACTCTGCAGAGCTGTGCATTGACATCATACTACACAGTCTACCGAGCTGTGCACTGATATCATACTACATACTCTACAGAGCTGTGCATTGATATCATACTACACACTCTACAGAGCTGTGCACTGACGTCATACTAAACACTCTACAGAGCTGTGCATTGACATCATACTAAACACTCAACAAAGCGGTGCATTGACATCATACTACACACTCTTTGGGGCAGTCCATTGACATCATACTACACACTCTAGAGAGCTGTGCATTAACTGTATCTGCCACATAACGTAGTAATGGATCTTGTCATAAATAAATGAAACTAATGTGTGAAGTAACAAAGGACATTTGAGGATAATTTGTACAGTATAATTTTGTCAGAATGATGACAAGGAGGTCTTGTTCCCTCACCAAAAGGTCTGCCAGCCTTTCAAAAGAGGTGACCTGACACCCACTCACCCACCTATGAAAATAAATTCTTAGCTCAGCAATATAATTACATACACTTTTGTCTGCATTATGTCTATGCTAACAAAACATTTTTCTGTAAGTTTCAGGTGTTAACTTAAAACATTCCAATAAACATTGTTTAACCTTATCATAATTTAAACAATCAGCATCAGACAATTTAGAAACAGCAATTACAGTGTTATTATGGAGTAAGGATGTTAGGAACTGTACCCAGAGTCCTTGGGCTTCTTTATACTATGGAAGAAATTTACTATCCTTTGTTGCTTCTGGGATTATTTTATTCCTGTTCCCATGTCCCCCATGTTCCTGTTGAAGAGTCAGCAGGTCTCTCTCTTGTTGATGCTGCTTCTCATTTTCTTCAGCCTCAAAACACCTCAGTCTCTCATTTTCTTTGGCCTCCAAATGATGCAATTTGTCATTTTCTTCAGCCTCCAAATACCGCAGCCTCTTTGCTGATTCTAATTCCAAATGTTTGTCCTATAGTTCAAGTCTCTTTAACTCGAGATGGGTTTTTAAATCCTCTGAGGCAAAGGTGAACTGTCCTGTTTCTGAGGGCTGCACATCCCCATCACAAGACTGGTTGTCCTCCTGGTTGCTGATTTGTGATGCAGCTGAGATTAAAGCTGAAATCATTTACTCTTTAGTCAGGTTGGCATGCAGCAGTCCTTTGGATTTGCACACCTTAGCCAACTGGTTCACTGTCAGCTTGCCATAATCCTCTGCTGACATCTTTGCCTGCTTTCCCTGAATAAACTAAACTGACAAAAATAAATAAAACTGTTGTGAAAAATGAAAGTCTGTATGTTTCCCTTCTGGCTGCTGAGAGTACACACACCTTTAGTGACTGCTTACAGGCTACATAAGTTCAATTAATATCCACACCACTGCTCACCAATATGTGATGTCCCTCCTCTGGGTCATTAATCAAGTGAGCCTTAATCCTTACCACTGACACTGGTGGGGAATTTTCACTTAGAACAAAAATGGATAAACACTGTATTTTGAGATGCAGCTCTCTGCACCAAGCACAATTTCCCTTAAAAGCACACAGGAAGCACACTCCAGACCTGGGGCTGGGTTTTCCTCTCCAGGCCCCAAATAAAACTTCACCTTTCTCTCTCCAGAAATCAGTGCCCTGTGTCCCTGTTCCAAGTAGCTGACACATGCGCTCTTTGAGATTTGATTTTCACACACACACACACACACACACACACACACACACACACACACACACACACACCTGGGAAAGGCTGGCACAGATTTACAAGCTCGGCCACCTCCACCCAGACTATAAGGTAGATTCACTGCCACCAGCCAGCTACTTTAAGGCCCTTACTAAGGCACCCAATTACTCTTAGTGAAATTAATATTTATGCAAATGGTAGTATTAACCAAGAGGCAAGAGTTTCAGGAGCATGAAGCCAAAGTGTCACTAAATAAATGCAATTACTCTGAAGGGTTAAAATATTTTCTAAAAGACCAGCCACAATGAAAAGATTAGATGTATCGAATAATAAATAATAAAATAGAAAACATGAAAATACTGAATATCTATTTACAATAAACACCAGAGTTTCAGTTCCCTCGACATATAAAGGATAACACGGATGGAAAGACTCATACAGATACAGAAAAACAATATTTAACTAGTCTCACTGTATTTTTCTAACTAACTGAAGAATTACTGTTCCCTAGTTAAGCTACTTACAAAAGCAAGGCAAGATGAAGTGGATGGTATCTTTGTTGCCAGGACCAACAGTGTGCTGACTGTCACTATCACATCTCTCACTAATATTGAAATATGATTGTAATGCTGGCTATAGAATGACATCACATCTGGCCACCTGATTCTGTGGTTCCCACACTATCCTCCTGACTAGAATCAGAATCAGCATCTAGCACAGATGTGTCACAATACATACCTAGAGCTTTGCTAAGGCATCTGGAGACTGTAACCAAATTCCAATATTTTCGTCCTTCTGCAGAGACTAATAAGCCATTCTCTGGCACCCCAGCGTAGAAATTAGTTTACCACTAAGGACAATAAGAGCAGGACCCCAGCCCAGACATTGTGCCTCTGCTTCATTCATTTCTGTGAGATAAAATGTTTATGGCCTAAACCAAGTCATTCATTTAATTTCAAGCTAGTTTTCTTAAGGTAAGCTGAGCTGAGATTAACCCCTTCCCTTCTGGTATCATATTAACATATATACATTTTCTAAGTTACAACAGTACACTGTTATATAAATGTATATCTCTTTTCTGTCCAGCATAACCCACCGTTGATAGATTTTTTAACAGAAACAACTTTACAAATACATTTTTAATACAAGCATCTGTACAAATCAGTTTGATATTCAAATGACATATAATTCTTTACAAAACTCCAGCTAGCTATGCTGGCATATGTTACAGATGCACTGCTCTTCTTTCTCTCTGGCACGGCTGGCACTACCTCACATCATCACTCTAGGTATACCCAAACACGTGATGTGTACTGTAGTTGTCACTGTGAAGTGAAAATGGCAGTCATGCACAATGTTTGGATAATTACTGATTCAAACACATGCCTTACTAAGGCAACAGCATACAGAACATCATCTCATGTCCTCACATCACAGGGAAAGCTTTAGAATTTCTCATGGGAAAGTCAAATGTCATCCCGTGGCATCATCATTATGCAATAAAGCATTTCTGTGTGAAAAATGAGTATACATTGCTGTAATAGGAATCCCCTGCTCTATATGTTCATGGCAGATAGCTATCTGACAACATTGTTACCTATTTGCAGACATACTAACACCAGTGCATCTAAGGAGTAATGGCCGGATTTGAACAGACTACGCACCACATGAAATGTTGTTTTACAATTGTGACAGTGCACATTTGAGTGGATGACATCACCATTCTTTTATATGTTGATGTTCTTCTAAAAAATGTATGAAGGTGGTTGAAGTGTACAGTAGCACTACACAGCTACATGTACTACATGTATTAGAAGTCTTCTCTACACAGCACGACAGGCAAACACATATGCACAGTAGTCAGTCACTGCCAGATTCAAACATCCTCTCTATATACTTATGCAGTTTACAGAGCACAGTATCAACATCCAGCAGAAAGACATAACTCATATGACCACTGTGATGTAGTTCATTTTTGATAGCATGATGTAACTATTGTTTTTCCAAAACTGGGTATTGCCTGGGGGTGATACAAATCTATAGGGTAGTCCTCTACCAGTGTAAATATATCTCCTAAGTGGAAGTTTACATAAGGGGTGTTGTCATAGACACAATTGTGCATGTCAGTACACACAGTCACATAACTTAAACAATGTTGGCTTCATGCCCTCTACCTATCTAATTACATTATCTACACTATAGAACAGAAAATTAGCTGCAAACACCACAGTGTGCACTTTTGACAGGATGACCTCATCAGTGTGATACAGAGATGTTTGTGGTAAGAGTGGGATAAAGGAACAGCGGCATTCTCTCCCATGTGAAAACCTTCCCTTGACTGAAAGATGATACAACACGTTTGCTCAGGAAAATATATGTACCTGATATTGGACCCATATAAACAGGTTCCTCACTGTGAGATTTGAACCTCCTACATACCTAGTTATGCAGTCTAGAGAGCACAATGTTAGTTTCAAGTCCCCCAGGAGAAGTCTGACTCTTAAGGGGACAAAGTGCACTTTTGACAGCTGACCTCATCAATATTTTGCAGAGAAAACATTTGTTTTGAAAGCAGAATAAACTACAGAGGAAGATGTGTCCAAAGTTAAAGTTTTCTCCTGATCCAAAATGGATACAGCACATCTGTTATTGACATTTAATTTCCCGGACACTGGAACCACACAGACACACCACTGTCAGATTCAAATCACCTACCTAACTAGTTGCACAATCTAGAGAATACTGTATTAGCTGTAGCTACCACAAGGAAAGCCAGACTTGTATGGGGAGAGAGTGCACTTTTGACTTGATGACCTTGTCAGTGTGTTGCAGAGAAGTTTGTGGTAAAAGTGGGATAAAAAGATGGTGGAATACTCACCCAGGGTAATTTTTTCCATGATTGTAAGTTGATACAGCACATCTGTTCAGGAAGCTATATGTTCCTCATATTACAGCCACACACACAAGTTCCCCACTGTGAGAACTGAATATCCTTCCTATCTAGTTATGCAATCTTGAGAACACAGTATTAATTACAAGCACCACAAGAGAGGTCTGGCTTTAGTGTTGTGAAAATGCACATTTGTAGTCAGTAAAACTTCACTGTTTGGAACATCTCTTACTGTGATTCACAGGTTTTGGGACAAATGCATGTGTGTGGACAGGTCAGAGTAGCATCACTGTGCTTGTCCCATGTAATGGCATACTTATCTGCCAAGATTTATATACTGTCATTCATGTACATTGCATTCCTGTGAGGGACATGTACCTGTTTCACAGTATATGATGTTAATGACAATCATAATTGTAAATTGGTGGATTATCTCCTTTATTAACACTATCCTTCAGCATAAAAACAATGGCTATCTCTCCTCTGCTACTTTCCTAGACCTATCTAAAGGATTTGACATGGTCCCACACAAACAACTTATCTCTGTCCTCAATAACCTATCCTTCTCTCAGTCAGTCACCAACTGGTTTCAGAGTTACCTGTCTGACCGCCAACAATCCGTTGTATGGCAGAATGACATATCTCCCCAACTACCTGTCTCCATAGGGGTTCCCCAAGGATCCATCCTTGGACCCCTACTCTTCTCTGTTTACACCAATAATCTAGCCTCTGCCACCAAACATGGCACACTCATACAATACGCAGATGACTCAACCATCATCTGCTCAGCCCAGTCCCTACCCAAACTGCAAAAAGTCACACAGGAAGCCTTTTCCTCTGTTGAAACTTGGTTATCCGATGCCCAATTAATACTCAACCCAAACAAAACTAAACTACTCATCTTCCAACCCACCAAACATACTCAAAACAACTCTCACTTTAACATCACAGCAAAAGACAACACCACTATATACCCAACTGAACACACCAAATTGCTAGGAGTGGAAATAGACAATAAACTAAAATTTGACATTCACATATCCATGACCATAAAAAAGTCCACAAAAATCTAGGAGCGTTATACAGAAATAAGCAACTTCTCACCAAAGCAGCAAAGATTTCAATAGCAAATTCCCACGTTATCTCCACCCTACTTTATGCCTCTTCGATATATACCAACCTAAGGCAATGCGATCTAAACAAGCTACAGACCTGCTACAACAAAATTGCCAAATTCGCCACAGGGGCATCCTACCATAGTCACCACTGTCTCTCACTTGCCGAACTGGGCTGGCTTGAACTCCCTCACCTCCTTCCGTGGTATCAATTCTCACTCGCCCACAAACTAGTAACCCATCCTCTAAATGTCCCATCCCTCCAGAATCTACTCCAACCCTATCCCACCACCAGACCACTAAGATCCAGCAACAAAAATCACTTGCAGATCACTAAAGCCAATAACTCTGCTGATGAAGCACTATTCTCTTGCACCATAGCGAAATTATGGAACTCCCTTCCACCCACAATTACCTCCGTACCATCATGCACCCACTTCAGAACTTTACTAAAAGCACACCTAAAAATATGCTGGTTATGCCCTTGCAACTCCCACTCTAATATCACCCACTCCATCCAACCACAACCTTTCTTTCCACTCCACTAACTACCTTGATTATAGTAAGCTCAGATGCTTATAAGCCTAGTACTTATTATACATCAGGAACTTCTTATTGTAACATTTGTTAATGTCTGTTATGTACTTCACATATAAAGATTCTAGTTGTCTACTGATGTACTATGTTCTTCATCTGTAAATATGTTGTAAGTAATTGCTATGTTAAATTGTTAATCGCTATGTAATCCAATGTAACTACTGTCTGTTTATTTTAACTGTGGAGCTTTTCTCCCCGGGCCTCCACTGAAAATGGACCTACGTCCAGTCGGACACTCCCGGTCAACAAATGTAAATAAATAAATAATCAGTCAAGCATTTCTCTCAGTTCATTCCGGGATGATTGCTTGGAGATAGTAAACATTTATAGTGTCACTGCCACTTGTCTTGCCTCATGCTTGCACAATGTGCACTGTGAGTATAATCAGGCACTTCCTAAATATGACAAAGCATTTCAGTGTGATGGTGATGGATTATGTTTAAAAAGGATACCCACCACTGTAACACAGTTACAAATGTAACCGTTGGAGTGCAGACACACATTAACAGACTGACTTAGTTAAGTCAACATCACTCTGAAATCCAGATATCTTGTATTCAAAGTTTAATAAAGACATACAGAAGTTGTACAACCCAAACAAATAATTATGTGTTGCAAATAATTTTACTGTCTGCCTGAAGGGCAACAGTGGCAAGCTCACTTGCACTGCCGATGACAAAGTATTAGTGCATGTGTAATCATATCTTGAGGTGCTGAATTTAAAATGGGAATTAGCAGTAGTGTATGGTGCTCTGTGCTGTCCCTCACCCAAATAACAAGTATACATATACAACCATGTCTGAATCTGATCGATTCAGAACAGATATTTCTTACAGTCATGTTTCAGGTGTTATGATTTACACATTTGACATAACAGTTGCGGTTCTGCAATCCTTGTACTTATGCTACCCATGTATTATAATACACATGAGAGATCAAGCATGCTACTGCTGGTGGAACCATGGCTTATGGAAACAGTATTGAATCAAGGAGGTTTATTTGATGACACAGAAGGGGTGGGAAGAAGAGGACAGTTGGTAATGGGAATAGGTTCATAGGTGGTTACTAGGCTAATGTCCCTAGGGCCTTTACAAGCCTAGCTGTGTAATAACCCAAGTATCCTTATTGACCACAGTTAAATAGTTGTTGTTAGGAGAGTTGTTCTGTGATCAGCACCGACTGCTCCTGTCCATGAGGGATGTAGGTGCCACCCCCGGAGTGAATTTATGGTCACCTATCCAGATGCCAAGCTTGTACTTGAATAGGGTCATTGAGGAGCTCTGCTTCACATGGAGTGGGAGCTTATTCTAGAGGAGCGGCAATTGCTGGGAGATATATCTGTCTCTCCAGCATGTTCTGTTAACATAACAGGCTAGGTTGAAATCCCCAGAGTGAGTTATTCTTGCCCCATTTGTTTTGCAGATATGCAGCATTTCCATTAGGACAGGGTCCAAGACTGCTCTCTAGGCCAGGCGCAGGTCACCTCTCAGCAGCTTGTATGATAAGAGTACAGTGACAGGTCTTTCAGTGTTTCCATGTATGTCATGTTTTGGAGGCCCTGTATTCTCTTGGTTAGAAACATCTGTGGTCTCTCCAGTTGCTGCAGGTGTCTGATGAGGTACATACAGAAGGGAGTATTGTACTCAGTTAGTGGCCTGATAATGGTCGAGTACAGTGGAGCTATAACCTACCTGGTCTTGGATGTGATATCCCTATTTATAAGATGTGCAATGTAGAAGGCTTTCCTTACCACTATGGACACATGGCGGTCGAAGTTTATATTGCTATTAACCTGTGTTTCCAAGTCTCACACCACTGAGTTTGAGCTTAGAGGGGTGCTAGCTATATCATACTTAGCAAAGGCTATGTCTATGTCAAAGGGGATAATGAAGCATTTTTTTGCGTTAAGTTATAGTCCGTGAGATTGGCATCAATCATTTTTCTATGTCAGCCCTTTCTGTAATATGTTAATAGTGTTGGGGGACTCTATGATTATGCCCAGTTTACAGTCATCTGCAAACTTGGTAAGCCACAGGACATCTACCTTCACCTGGACTTCATAGAAATAGATTCCAAACAGCAGAGGGCCCAGCATAGATCCTTGTAGTACCCCACTAGTAACTGGTCTACTGGTGAAGGTGGACTCCCCAACTCTGACAGTGTGTGTTCTGTCAGTGAGCCAGTTTGCAACCCATCTAGTAATGTATGGGTTAATCCCCACCTGGGAGAGTTTCTCTATGATACCCGAATGGGGATTATGTCATGGGCCTTGGCTAAATCAAAATAGGTGGTATGTACTGTTTTGCTCTCATCTGGGGGTTTGGTGACATTCTCAAAGAAGTCCAATAGGTTTAATAAGCAAGATCTACCCTTGACGAAATCAAACTGGGTCAGGTCAAAGGTTTGAAGGTTGCCTATGTTCTTGTGGATAAAGTCCATGATGATTCTTTCATGGCATTGCAGATAAGGCCGGTTACGCTTATGGGTCGATATTTCCCAGGGTCAGTTGATGGACCCTCTTTATGCAAGGGGATTACTGTTGCTGTTCTCCACTCTGCCGGGATGAAGCCTATTCTCAGGATATGGTTAAAGAGCTTGCCGAGTGGTTCCACTAGGTCTTGTTTTAGATTGTTTAGTAAGCAGCCTAGGATGTTATCTGGTTCCATAGAGGCCAAGTTGTTGGCCTTGGGGACTGCTTGAATGACCTGTTCTTTGGAGATACCTGGGAAAGGACTGGTGTCATGAAAGCTTTGGAGTATGTCTGGTGAGGATGGGGGGGGGGGGTGAAGTTATTGCCAAATCTGTTGGCTAGCATGTTGGTAATTTCCTCATGTTCAGTCTGAGTGGTACCATCCACTATAAGTTCAGCACACAGATTGGCATTCCCTTTTAGATTTTGGATGTAGTTAAAGAATGCATTATGATGCTAATTTATACTTGCAGCTAACATTAGAGGACTTAACAAGATACCTGATTTGCTTGTTCAAGCTGTGGAGGGTATTCTTCCTCTGTTGAGTAAGTTCCCTCCTGTTCTCAGATATCAATGTCTTTCTTTTGTTGTTTAGCTTATTTATACTTACAATCCACCAGGGTGGCTTGCTTTTCAGGAAGACCAGGTTTTGTTCCTGTTGGGTACAGCTGAGTCAATGCATTTGATTAAGTGGCTGTATAGGGAATGTGTGTATTCCTCTGCATAGGAGTCATTGTTGGCTATGCTGGCAGGGGCTTTGAAACTTTTTATACCATTGCTTAGTAGACAATAGTTTGCTTTGGAGACATTTTTCAGTTTTTTCACTCCTGTGGAGTGTCAGGTTTGATCTTTATTTCAAATGAGACAGATTTATGGTATGCCCTTTCCAGGGAGGGCAACACACAGGGAGTAGTGCAGTGAACCCTCCCATTTTGGTGGCCACTAGGACATTTGAGCCCCTTGTGGGGTTGCAGAACAACTGTCCCAGGGCATTTGAATTAACAAAGTCCAGGAACCTTGCAGCAGCCATGTTTGTGCTCATGTAAGTTGCCCAATCGATGTAAGGATAGTTGAAATCTCACATGACCAAGGTGTTTGGCTGTATACTGAGCAACTCTAGCAAGTCCAGGTAGGCAGTGTGCTTCTCCCAGTTCATGATAGAGGACTTGTAGCTAGCGATGATGGGGAGAGGTATTTTACCTATAGTTAATTGGACCTGGAGTAGCTCAAGAGAGTCGTACTATTTCACCAGTCTCGAGGTGTATTTGGATTTAATGAAGATGGATAAACCTCCACCAATGGTTCTTTCACTCTTGCTTTGGGGTCTAAACATGTGAAAGGCATTGCCTTGTATAGCCAGGGTGCTCTCAGTGGCCTTGATCCAAGTCTCAGTGACTGCACAAACATCATCCACAGACATCATCTAAGGTGAGGAGTGCTTCCAGGAAGTGCAATTTACTATTTAACCTCCTAGCATTAAGCAGCATGACCTTGAATTTGTCTTTAGTGGATTTCTTCATGTCAGAAGTTTTGTTCTTTGGACATTACCTAAAAAAGGCACTATGGAGGTGGCAAGCATCTTTACCAGTCTTCTAAAGCCTGAGGAGACAGGTGAAGGCCATTTCTGGCAAAGCAGCATGGACTGTCGACCATGTCTTCCCAGACAGACAGATACTGTATCCCCCTGCAGTGAGACCAGAAGCTAAGCCAATTATTAAAAATCACTTTTTGCCTGTATTGTGGCATCATCCTAGGTGAAGGTAGAATGCTGCTTACGGCTAGGGACATACCTGCCTGGGACACAGAATTTGAGAGTTTGGTCATGCCTATCTTCGTATAGTCCAGAGGAGTATGCCTCAAGTCATTTATACCAACATGTACTATGAAAGAGTCACAACAGGACTTCTTCCTGAGTGACTTGAGTGCGTGCACGATTTGACAGATCCTGACACCTGACAGGCAGCTGACGGTGACCTTCTCCTTGTTTAGCCTGGTGAGGGGGACATTTGTGTGTCTCACTATTGACTCACCTATGACTGGAACATTAGGTTTTGAGGTGTTTTGCCTTAGGGGCTTAATTGTTGAGACACTGATATGTGTGTTGTTATGTGTAGTGGTGGATTCTGTTTGTGTACCAGTATGTGTATGTTGTTTGTGCTTAGGAGGTCTCTGGTCTTTTGGTAGGCTCTTATTGAGTACCTCTGCATAGGAGGATTTATGTGTCTTGACCTTTTCATGTGTAAGAGGGCAGTTGTTTGTGCTGACAACCTGTTGTATGTCTTGTATATTGTTATGTGAGAGGACTGATTCTAATTTAATGGTATATTTACATCTCTTACATGCTGTGTTTGTTTGCTTTAGGAGCAAGTGGTTGTTAGTATACATGAGGCAGTTACTACATTGCCTCAGGATGCCCATGTCAATCACATTGGCTGGAGAAATGGTGAGAAACTCTGCATCCATTATGGCCGGTATATATTATACTAACTAGTGGAGATGGGCTAGATAGACCAGGGTTTGCTTGTGAGACTAACAAATGTGGCTATTCTGTTGAGGGCTAAGGGTGGAAGAATGTGTCAATGCCTCAGAATGCACAACTGAGTTGCTCACTAGGTAGCAATGCACAACTGTGTTACACACAGAGAGGCAGTATAGCTAAGGATGGTGCTCTAGCAGATATACACCAGAACTGATGCCGACAGAGTTTGTAGTCATTTAGAAGAAAATTCAATTATGGCAAAAGAACAAAAGGGTAATAAAAGAATGTCATGTGGAACAAAGGATAATCTGTTGCTAAAGTCATAATGGAGAACTGTAAAAAGGGGAAGAATCTAAGTATGGCATGGATTAACTACAAAAAAGCATTTAATGGTATCCCACATTCATGGATAAAAGAGTGCTTAAAAATGTATAAGATACATCCTACACTGATCAGTTACATTACAGTGACCATGAAACAGTGGCAGACCACTTTGCAATTAAGCCATGATAAAGGACAAGTTATTATTCCAGGGATAAAAATTCAAAGGGGGATATTCCAGGGTGACTCCCTGTCACTGCTACTATTCTGTCTTGACCTTAACCCTTTAAGCTGTCTACTTAATAGACTAGGTCATGGCTATAATTTGGCTCCTACAAAACAACAAAGTGTAAAGACCTCTTGTCTTTTCTTTGTTGATGATTTAAAATTGTATAGCTCATCAGATAAACAGAAAGCACAACTGCATGTAGTCAAAACTTTTCAGATGATATAAGAATGTCATTTGGTTTTCATAAATGTGCAAAAGCAACCTTTAAAGAAGGAAAACTGCAGCACCAAGAAAACATCATTTTGGGACAAGAATGAGATATAAAAGAACTTGAGCAAGATGGAGTGTAAAACTATTTGGGAACTGATGAAGGATCAACAATAAAACATGAACCAATGCAAATAAAACTTAGTAAGGGATATTTTAGAAGACTTAAATTAATCCTGAAAACAGTGTTGACATCTAGGAACAAAATTCAAGCTATAAATCAATTTTCTCTTCCTATTCTAACTTACAGTTTTGGAGTGATTGATTGGCCCCAAAATGTGTTGGATAGATCAGACAGGAAAACAAGAAGGATGCTTCATGCTCATCAAATGATTTATAAAAATACCAAGATTATATATTCCCCATTCTGAAGGAGGCATGGGCTTCCTTCAAATTGATTACATGTATAGATCTGCAATTGTGGGACTGCACACATATCTGCTGACCTCACAAAACCTAAACACAGTGAATGTTTTGAAATATGAGGAGAATAAATCTAAGATGACTTCCCTGCTTAGTCTAGCAGAAGCATATCGGCATCAAGCAGGAATGGAAATCAAACCAGATGTAGATAAAAATCAGACAGCAACTGCCAAAAAACAAAAGAAAGACTATAAGGTGAAGGATCAGACGAGAAGGCAAGAAATGTGGAAATGCATAAATATAGTTGCAAGTATAGAAAACTTCTGGAAGAACCTCATGTTGATCAGGATCTAATGTAGGAATGGTTAAGTAGAGGCAAATTCAAACCAAAAGATGAAAGGTTAATATTGCCGGCCCAAGATAGTGGGCTGTGCACATGTTGGTTTACAAAATCCACTGAACATGTGGGAGAAACAGACAAATGTAAGTTTTGTAAAAGAGAATTGGAAACAGTCGCACACCTTGTTGCTGGATGTGGCATACTAATGGCAATAGGATTGTATTGTATACTGAAAGGCACAATAATATGGCAAGACTATTGCACTGGGGATTGAGCAAACATTATGGTACAGAGGGACACAAAGTCATAAAATATCAAGATTTGCAGGCAGAAATGAGAGCAATGGGAAGAAAGATACCCAGACAGTTTGGGTCTTATAGAAAGAAGATTAAATGTTATAAATGCAACTAGTGTGGCCATGTAGCATATAGATGTCTAGGGAGGCAAGGTGGGGAACAAAAAGTGGGAGAGCCAGTAAGTGCAAATGACAAAATGCCAGCAGTAAGTTGTCTCGAGACAACAAGGGTACCAAACTACCGCAAGAGGTTATATCCTATCTTAGTGGATGGGAAATAGGCCACTGCTAAGAGAGACACAGCCTCTGACCTAACCATTGTGAAACCTGCAATGGTTACAGAGGAGCACTACTTGCTTGGGCAGTCTAGTCAAGTCAGAGCTTTAGGAGGGACCTCATTCCAAATACCTTTGGCTAGGGTACACCTTGATTGGGAGGGTGGAAAAGGAAGGCAGCAAGTAGGTGTGTTTGAGGATATCCCTGCAGATGTCCTGATAGGGAATGATTTTGATAATGCAGTATCGTGTGTGCATGCAGTTACATGCAGTCAGGCTTGTAGACAAGCATATGAGTCTGGAAGCCTGGGGGAGACCCAAACAGACCACACACTTGCAGCCAGGACTGGTGAGGTGGTTACATCAAGGAGGGAGCTACCCTGTAGCAGTGAGACTGAAGTTGAGCCACAGCTGCTTGTGGATACTGAGATTCTCTTGGACAGAGTGACTGGAAGGACAGAGGTGAGTTGTAGTACCCAGGCTGACTGTGAGGCACTGCTGTCAGAGGATACTAGACTTCCTGTGGAAGGGGAGCTGGGAAGGGTTACAAAGAGAGAGTTGAGACAGGCTCAGCTCTCAGACCCCACATTACAAGGCCTGAGGGAGGTAGCTAGTGAGGCACCTCATTCTTAAGGGAAGAGGGAATCTGTATACTGGGACAAAGGGTTACTGTATAGAGAGTAGACCCCTGAGGGAGGGATGGAGGGTGAGAGAATACAGCAGTTGGTAGTGCCCAGAGCCTGCCATTTGGTACTTCTAGCCATAGGCCATGATATTCCCTTTGCAGGTCATATTGGCATAAAACATATAAAGAAACATATTATGCAGAACTTTTACTGGCCTGGGATTTCCAGAGATGTAACAGGGTACTGCAGGACCTGTGAGCAGTACCAACAGGTAGGCAAGGTAGGAGACAAGGTGAAAGCTCCTTTGATGCCTTTGCCTGTGATTGAGGAGCCATTTCAGAGGGTAGCTATAGATATTGTGGAGCCTCTGAATACAGCAAGTTCTACAGGGAAAAAGTATATCCTAGTGGTAGCGCATTATGCTACCAGATACCCTGAGGCAGTGGCTCTGTCCTCCACTGAGGCAGAAAAGGTGGCAAATGCTTTGTTAGAGATTTTCAGCAGTGTAGGTTTCCAAAAAAAAAATACTGACAAAGGTGCCAATTTCATGTCAGACCTGCTGGCTTGTCTGTTGAAGTACTATGGGGTGAAGCACCTAAAGACCACCCCATACCATCCCCAGACAAATGGTCTTGTTGAGAGGTTAAACTCTACAGTCAAGATGGTGCTACGGGCATTTGCAGACTAGTTCAAGAGGGAGTGGGACAAATATTGTGAATCCCACAAGGAGTCTGTTGTGGCATATGTCCTAAACCTCAGGACAAGGCTCAGGGAACTCATGGGCTTGACCCAGGAGAATCTGGCAGAAGCCCAACAGCAGAAAATGGTCTGGTATGACAAGAGTGCTCAAACTAGAGAGTATGCTGTAGGGCAGCAGGTAATGGTTCTCATTCCTGTCAAACACAACAAGCTGCAGTTAGCTTGGGAGGGACCCTACAAAGTGGAGAGGAAGGAGAGTGATATTAACTACATGGTAGAATGGCTAGGCAGAAGGCAGGGGCACAAATTGTACCATGTTAACATGATGAAACTTTACCATTATAAACAGGCTCTTGTGCTGAGTATTTGCAGTGGATGGCAGGGGGAGTCTGAGGGGGATCTGGTGACTGATCTCCTCAGTGAGACTCGAACTGACACCTCAGTGGAAGGGGTAGCAATGTCCCAGCAGCTATCCCCTACCCATGTTCGAGAAATCTGAGGAGTGCTACAGGAGTTTGGGGACAGGTTCACTGGGAAACTAAGGTTCACCCACCTGGTTCAGCACTATGTGGATACAAGACCCCAAAGGCCTATTAACCAGACCCCTTATAGGGTGTCTGATAGAGGCAAACAGACTCTGAGGAAGGAGATACAGGAAATGTTGGAACTAGGGATAATTTAGGATTCCAGCAGTCCCTGGACCTCCCCAGTGGTGCTGGTACCAAAGAAGGATGGTAGTACCAGGTTCTGTGCGGACTATAGGAAATTAAATAGGCACACAGAGTCAGATGCTTACCCCATGCCTAGGACAGATGAAGCCCTAGAACAGCTGGGTGGGGCTAAGTATCTTACCACTGTTGATCTTACCAAGGGAAATTGCAGGTGTCCTTGACTACCACTGCTGGACAGAGGTCATCCTTTGTGACCCCTTTTGGCTTGTATGAGTTCATGAAGATGCCCTTTGGGATGGAAAATGCCCCAGTGACTTTCCAGATGCTAGTTCATTGTATTGTAGCAGGAGCAGGAGATTTTGCCCTTGCTTACTTAGATGATATTGCCATCTACAGCCATTCTTGGCAAGAGCACCTTCAGCATGTCAGGAAGGTGCTTGGTAGACTACAGAGTGCAGGGTTGACCGTTAAGCCCAGCAAATGCCAGGTGGGTATGGCAAAAGTCTCCTACCTGGGACATAGAGTGGGGAGTGGTAAGATCAGGCCATAACCTGCCAAAGTGAGCATGGCCTACCCCTGTTACCAAAAAGCAGGTGAGGGCATTCTTAGGGACAGCGGGGTACTACAGAAAGTGTGTCCCCAATTATAGTACCATAGCTGCTCCCCTCAAAGACCTGACAAGGAAAATCAGGACAGATAAGATAGTGTGGAATCCAGCATGTGAGCAGACATTCCAGTAGCATAAAGGAGCTTAGGAAGGACCCCTTGTGTTAGCCAGTCCAGATTACAGCAAATAATTTGTTGTGCAGATGGGTTCTTCAAACCATGGGGTGGAGGCTGTACGTAACCAGGCTTCCTCTGGGGGAGAAGAGCACCCAGTGGTATATCTCAGTTGTAGGCTCCAACCCATGGGGGAACGCTATGCAGCTGTAGAAAAGGAATGCCTAGCCATAGTGTGGGCACTGCAGAAATATCAGCCTTATCTGTATGGAAGGAAATTCACTGTAGATACAAACCACAGTCTCTTAACATGGCTACATCAAGCCAGCCAGCAAAATGCCTAGTTACTAAGGTGGAGCCTAGGGTTGCTAGCATATGATATGACAGTGCAGCACCTCAGTGAAGTTAGCAATGCCAATGCAGATGGGCTCTCAAGAAAGGGAATGGAGTAAGGTATTCCCAGATAGGCTGAACCCTCTCAAGCAACATTTCTCAAGGGTCACTTGAAAAACTAGCTTGAGTGTTTTTTTGGAGGGGGGGGGGGAGAGAAATGTCATGCTGTCAGCCCAGCTATCTGGAATTTTGTAAATAATTCTATGTCATTTGTGAATATTGATATGATTTATACAGAACTGTATGTTATGTTATGTACTGAGCTAAAATGTAATCACATCATGCCCTGCTGACTTAGAACATAAATGCATATAAACTATATACCTGTGCAAATGTATGTTTTAATAGTATAAACTGGGACATACAGAGTTAGCTTGCAAAACTACAAGAAAATAAGTTGAAATGAAGTTGTTTTATGGTTGTTTCAGTGTAGCAGACACAATGTCTAAAGCCAGAAGATTTTGTATTGTCTTGGAAGAGAAGTATTACTAGGTTTAAAATGAAAAGTGTTTTATTGTTTTATGACTTCCAAGATCTGCAAACATCTGAGAGATATGCATTTCTAACATAGAGATGTTCAATTCTGTTAGTTTCTGTTTTAGCTTGGGAAATGAAGCTAGGTGACAAACAGTGATGTCATCCAAGCAAACCCAACAGTAATATTTGATATTTTTAGGAACTCTCTCAGAGAGTGAATTTTGTATTTAATCTTGGACCTAGCAAGAACATCCACTCATCATCACTATCTGTACTTGCCTTGCTCTGCAAGTAAGATTTAGGGCATAGTATCTCTCGTGGATATAGACAGGAATATAGTAAAGATTAGTTAATATGTTTTCTGTATTTATTTGAGATTGTCCTGCAATGTTGTTTTACAATATTTTCCATGATTTTGAACTCTGAAGTTACTGTGTCAATTGACTGAGTATTGTCTTGTTCTTTTATTATTTATTATTGAATATATTTAAACCTATCTCTGTGGCTGATATTATTTGTGAGACATATTTAAGCTCTTAGGGTACTTGCATGTGTATTTGGTGACATTGTACATGCCACTTTTAAATAGCCTTGCAAGTCTTGGTCAGACTACCATTTGGATAATAGTACCATTACATAATAGGGCTGGACATCTTTTTTAATGGCCTTATAGTAGCTGATAAGCAGGGGTTGGTGGCAGTGGAAACTACCTTATAGTCTGGGCAGAAAGGGCCATAGGTAGTAAACCTGTGCAAGCCTTCCCCACGTGTGTGTGTGTGTGTGTGTGTGTGTGTGTGTGTGTGTGTGTGTGTGTTTGTATATAAACCAAATCTCAAAGTGTGTGTGTGTGTGTGTGTGTGTGTGTGTCAGCTACTTGGGCAGGAACAGAAGACACTGGTTGGACAGAGATGGTGCTGGAGGTCTTGGCTTGGTCCCTCAGCTGAAATCTTAACCTTATAGCTCTGCCAGCAGGGAGTCTTATAGGGGATCTGGAGAAAGAGGGAGAAACCATCCCTAGACTGACTGTGATCTCTGTGTGCTCTTAAGGGAAATTGCACTTTACTATGTCTGTACTTGTCATCATCCCAGTGTGTGCATCCCTTAGCTGTTACCAGTGGTGAGGACTGAAGCTTCTTGATTACTGGGCTAGTGCAGGGACATCACAACTTCCATCTAGCCTGAGTTGCAGATGGTGCTCGGCATCAGACAGTGTGGAAATGCAGAGGAGAATGATGAATGGCACAGAAGAGACAAGATACATACACAGGGGGAGAGGCAGTCAGGTACCAAGTAGTTTCTGAAAAGAGCAGGATAATTCGGGCTCATAACTATATTTAGGTAACAGCTACACATAAAACAGTGTACTGAAAACAATCAGTAACACTTTGTTAATGCCTGTATTAGAACCATTGAAACTATACAAATATCTGTCACTAGATCTGATCATTATCTTTTCAAACCACAAAGGAACTCCTACTTTACATTCTTTAAACCACACAATTGAAGGACAGTAGCAACTTACTGAAGCAGAAGGGGTGAACAGAGACAGAAAGAGAGAGAGAGAGAGACAGAGAGACAGAGAGACAGAGAGAAAAATAGCAACACTGTTTTTTTTCTGGGGCATGTAGGACCATCTGTATGGTGTATTATAGGTTCATAGGTAAGTACTAGGCTATCAGCCCTAGGGTCTATACAAGCCTAGCCAAATGAGTTCCCTGGCTTTCACCACCCAAGAAAATAATTTTCCTGTGCCCCTGTCGAGCAGAGCCACAGCAGTGATTCCTGGGGTGAATTTCCTATTACCCATCCAATCATCAAGATTTCTCTTAAAGAGGTCTAATGAGGGGCTTTGCTTGATATGAATGGGCAGCCTATTCCAAAGCAGGGGAAGTCTCTGGTACAGAAATCTATCCCTCCAGCATGTTCTGTTTATTGTGTTGACAAGGTTTAGGTCTCTGGAGCGTGTGGCTCGGAGAGATTGGGATTTCTTTAAGTGTAGCATGTCCATCAGGTCTGGGTTAGACATGGCTTTGTACATTAGGCAGAGGTTGCCTTGGAGTATGCAATATGTAAAGGAGTAGAGCTGGAGTTTTTTGAGACAGTCAGCATATGGCATCTGTTTGAGGCCGGTAATCCTCTTAGTGAGATATTCCTGTGGCCTTTCCAGCTGTTGCAAGGTACATGCCAAATGGGCCATTGTACTCTATGATGGGTCTAATAAGGGATGAGTAGAGAGGAACGATGACCTCTCTTTTTCTGGAGGAGAACCCGTTTGTGATGAGGTGTGCTACGTAGAAAGATTTCCTGACTACTGTGGCGACATGATTATCAAAGGAGAGACTACTATCCACTTGTGTCCCAAGGTCTCTTATCACACTTTCAGTGTTTAGTAGGCTACCACCTATGTGGTAGTTCATGGGTATGGTATTTTTCTCAAAGGGGATGACAATGCACTTCTTGGCATTGAGCTTTAGTCCATGACTTTGACACCAAGTATCAGTCTCAGTGAGGCCTCTTTGTAGAATGTCCACATCTTTAGGTGAATCGATTATGGCTCCTAGTTTGCAGTCATCTGTGAATTTCATTAGCCAGTGACCAGCTGTATTTGCCTGGACTTCAGAGAAGTAGATACCGAACAGGAGAGGACCCAGGACCAAACCATGCAGTACTCCACTTGTCACTGGTCTGAAGTCGAATTTGGAGTTGGCTACTTTCACTGTGGGTTCTGCCAGTGAGCCAGGTGGCCACCCATCTTGTGACATAGGGATTTATGCCTAGTACAGTAAGTATATCTATAATACCAGAGTGGGGGATGGTGTCAAAAGCCTTGTTGAGGTCAAGATAGGCAGTGTGCACTACTTTACCCTCGTCAATGGCTCTAGTGACTGCTTTGAAGAAGTCAGGTCAGATTTAGGAGGCATGATCTACCCTTTACAAATCCAAACTGAGTGGGGTCCAGAGTTTGGATGTTACCTATGTCTTTGTTTATAAGCTCTAGAATGATGCATTCCATAGCCTTGCAGACCAGGCTCATCAGGCTAATGGGGCGGTAGCTCCCAGGATCTGTGGTGGCACCCCCTTTGCAGAGTGGGATAACTGTCACTGTGTGCCACTCCTTAGGCACAAAGCCTGAAGTGAGGCTATGGTTGAGCATTGTACTTAGGTGGGGTACCAGTTCATTCTGTAGTTCGTGCAGAACGCAGCCTGTGATGTTGTCTGGTCCCATAGATGCTGTGTTCTTGGCTTTGGAGAGTGCGGTCTTCACCTGTGCGGTCATGATTTTAGGGGGTTTGCAATCATCCGGTATGGGGATGGGCCTTTTGTGGGGTGAGGGGTGGTGAAGTTAGCACTGAATCTGTCTGCCAGGATGTTGGCAATATCAGTTGGTTCGGTAAATGTAGTGCCATTGTGCTGTAGTTCAGAGCAGATCTGAGTGTTGCCATTGAGATTCTTGACATAGCTGTAGAAGGCTTTGTGGTTGTCTTTAGAATCCAAGCTGATTTTATTTTCATAACTAGCTTTGAAGGATTTTATGAGGGATCTCAACTTCTTGCTGAGGCTGACCAGGGAGTTCCTGCAATCATGGGATTTTACTCTTTTCTGCAACAGTTTCTTCCTTCTGTTGTAGCGCTTGTTTATGGCAGGGCACCACCAGATTGGCTTCCTTTTTCTGGTGGATAGCATCTTGGTTCTTTTGGGGATGGCATAGTCCATGCACTCATGTATGTGCTTATACAATGCATTTGTATATGATTCAGCAGTCATGCCACTATTTTCCATCTGTGTGGGTGTAATGAAGTTTGCCACGTCTGACTTAGGAGCATGAAGTTGGCTTTGGAGAAGTTTTTTATGGTGGTTTCCTTAATGGGGGGGAGGGGGTATGGATGTCTAGGGTGATTAGCTTGTGGTCAGACCTGACCAGCGAGAAGTTGACCTCTAGCGTGCAGCATCTATTACCCATATTGGTAATAACCAGGTCCAGGATGTTGCTACCTCTGGTAGGGATATGGACCAGCTTGGTCCAGGGTGCTGGAATTGATGAATTCCAGAAAACGTTGGGCAAATGAGTTAGTACATGAGTAGCTTTCCCAGTTGATTGAGGGGTAATTGAAATCTCCCAAAATTAGGGTATTGGGCTGTATCTTAATATTATCCAGTATAGAGAGAAACATGGAGTGGGCATCCTGGGGCATGGCGGGGGATCTGTAACACTCTACAACCTGAATTGCAGTCTTGCCCAGTGTTAATTGTACTTGGATAATTTTGGAGGCATTATGTTGAGCAACTAGCCTGGAAATGTGGATATCCTTTATGAATATGGACACTCCTCCTCCTTAGTATTTCTGTCCGGGTTGGGTGGCTGAAAGGTGTGGGAAAAATTGTAGCCTGTTAATGCAGGGGGTGCTCTTTGGAGCCTTAAACCAGATCTCTGTCACTGCACAGATGTCAATGTTCTCCATCTTAAGGAGAACCTCAAGTGTGTGCATTTTGAGATTTAGACTTCTAGCACTGAGTTGCATTAACCTTAGATTTCTCTTGTTTATGTCTACTATGGTGGTGCGTTTGACATTTGAGCCTTGTCTAAAAAAGGCACTATAGGGGCAGCAAGAGCCTTAGCCAGTATCCAGAATCTCAGCGGTGACAGGTGCAGGCCATCTCTGGCAAAGCATTGTGGACTGTCGATCATATCGTCCCAGGCAGACAGATACTGGATCCCATTGGAATGAAACCAGACTCTTAGCCAATTGTTGAAGTCAATCATTTTGTCCTTGCACTGTGGCATCATTCTGGGTGATGGCAGAATGCTACTCAGGGCTAGTGTCATACCTGCCTGGGCCACATGGTCAGAGACCTCCTCCATGTCTTTTTTCATGTAGTCCAGGGAGGTACATTTCAGGTCATTCACTCCAACATGGTCAATAACGGAGTCATACTTGTACTTGTTGTGGAGTGACCTGACTGTGTGCATTATATGGCGGATCCTGGCACCCGACAGGCAGCTTACAGTGACTTTCTCCTTGTTCAGCCTGGTAAGGGAGACATCAGTGTGCCTAACTATAGAGTCACCAATGACTAGTGTGCTGGGTAGATTGTTTTGCCTTATGGGCTGAGGTTGAGTGACACACTGATTTTGTGGGCTATGTGTCATTCGGGTAGTGTTGGGGGGTGGTAGTTGCTTGCGTTTCAGCTTTGGAGGTCTCTGTTGTTTGGGCAGATTTTTATTGAGAAACTCTGTGAATGTAGGTGTGTGTTTTGTATTTCTATGTGTGGGTTTGGGAGGTGCAGGTTTTGATGGACTATGTGTTGAGTGCGGTGTGGTGTTAACCTTCTCCTCTTGACTGTCTAGTCCAGTCTTGGACTGAGAGAGCTTGGCTTCCAGTTTGGCTATATAAGTGCATCTCTCACAGTTTGTAGTGTTGGATGGTAGGAGGAGAGGGTTGTCAGTGTACATGAGGCAATTGCTACATTGCCCCAAGATGCCCAGATTCATCAGGTGAACAGGAGAAAACACCAGGATCTGACCCTTGGACATGCCTGGGTTGTGCTTATTAATTTAAGTACTGGGAGCTGATTTCCTCTTGATTAGTGAGGAAAGTTGGGTGGTCCAGTAATTTGTAAATTATTTAGTGCTTGCAGTGAGAGTTGGACAAGTGTGGAGCACCAGGAACAGTTATGAGTGCTGAAACTAGAAGACTGGCTAGTTTAAGGGTACAGAAACAGTTTTGAGTGCTAGAACTAGAAGATTGGCTAGTTGTAAGGGAACAGGAACAGTTTTGAGTGCTAAAACTAGAAGACTGGCTCGTTCAAGGGAACAGAAACAGTTTTGAGCGCTAAAGCTAGAACACTGGTTAGTTCTAAGGGAAAATCTGAAGAGCAGACTTTCTGGCAACAGGAATAGTTTAACCTCAGTTAAATGCCACTGCACAGTGCACAAAACCGCACAAACTCGGGTTTTTAAACAGAAAGATGAAAGGAATAGAAATAGCCCAAAACGGCCAATAAAACTACAGATTCTGAGCTGAAACCACTACTCCAGGCGACAGATAGGCTGTTTCAAAGTTCACCACTCTCACTGATGAACAATGAAGCTTCCCTCTATCTCAGAAAGGTCTGGACAACACAGAAACTTACAAATAGCCCAGAATTCAGCAAATCTGAAAAACGGAATCTACTAGCACTAGAAAGGTGGGAAACGAGTACAGAGATAGACCCCGGGATTCATGAACCTTGCACCAGGCGCACGCATGGCGTAGGCGCCACAACGCCAGACATGGCCGCCGAGCGATTCAGGTACGATCCAATCTCACGTGCACCACCGGCGTATGCCTGAGTTGCGCTGCCTCTGGCGTAGGTATGTTAAACACCCCATGTGCGGTGTTGCACCATGCAAATGAAGGCAAGTAGCGATTCACGAAGTGGTGCAGGCGTAGCATAACAGCACGGCAATGTAAACCAAAAAAAATGGTTTACATATATCCAAACATGACATAGGAGTAACGGAAGGCTGCCAACGTCAGGTGTCATACTGGTGCAACATGGCAATGGGGAAAGACACCGAGAATGTCAAAAGAAAACATGCAGAAAATGTAAATAACGACATAAATGTTATGTACGCAAAAATCACAGCAGAACCCCAGGACATGTCCGCGTAAGGTGAGGAACAATGAAATAATATGACAATGTCATAAAAGAGCAGTATAAGACACATCAGCATCACAGCCACAATAGACCATAGTATGCATGGAAAGCCACAACCACAGCCCAAGGGTTGCCAAGGAGTGGCGGCGGTGTCCGGCGCCGTAACCATGTATTAGTAGTCAATGCCATGCAAATGAGGCAGATAATACTGAATCGCAAAACCCCGCCGGCGTAAGGTTGCACCAAACGGCGCAGCGGTAATACACCGAGGAGTGGCCTAGAGGGAATACATGTCAATCGCAGAGGGGTGTGCCACTGTAGGAGGAAGTACATTGGAGCCGAGCAAACATGGGCTGTACAATGCACATCACAGCATCAGGACCGGCGTGTGAGGAAATAGATGCGCTGAGAGTACACAATGCGCGCACAGATGCATGTGCACGAGGAAGACTACGTTCCCCAAACCAGTCATGTGACGGCCGCCCCGTCAACAACCACGGATACAGGAAGGTGATGCGGAGAATATGAGGAAATGCGGAAGCAGTGTAATTGGAGTCGTAATGAGCAATTAACACCAATCAACCCATGAAGGGCAATCGGCGGCAGCTGACAACTCTGCATGCAGAATCCCGCAAAACAGGAAAGGGGAGGCATATGAATGCAAAGAAAGTAGTGGATGTTGCAGAATTGCAAAGAGCGAAGAACCGATACAGCACAGCCAAGTAGAGAGTTAACATAACGGCGGCGGCAGACAAAATGCATGAGATGCCATGTGCCTGCAGGATGCACTCCAGGAAATAGTAGGTGCAACGTGCAGAAACAGTAAAGTAAGGTGTAAAGCTAAACCAATGCAGGCAAGTGTAATGTAACACCAAAGGCAACAGCGTTGCAGTGCCAACGGTAAAACACGGAAGATAACCCACAGATACGGCAGCACAGACACACCCAATGACATCACCAGGTGTACAGCACAACACTATAAAGTGGGAATGCACACAACACACAGTGCGTATTCCCAAACGCTGCGCCTTACAGTGTAAACACACGGGGAACTTTTAAAATGTATATGTTGGGTGCTGCCGTGGCCATGATGCATCGGCATGTGTTAGAGACAGACGGAGTTGCGGAGGAGGGTGCCGACAACTACCGTAGGCCTCAGAGGAGAAGGAGAGTGTTCAGACCAAGGGTGACCTACCAGGGGCTGCAAGACCTGGAAATAGTAGAGCGTTACAGGGTGGACAGGGACACGTTACAGCAAATAGCGGAGCTGTGCCGGCCACGCCTGAGAACAAGAGACAACAGAGGGGAGCCCATCCCAGTGGACACAAAGGTATGTGTAAGCTTGCGAATACTGGCAACAGGTACCTTTCAAAGGCCAACCGGGGATATAATGGGCATCTCACAGGCATCAGCATCCAGGGTACTACACCAGTTTCTAGATGCCATGTTACGACATGCCCATGAGTATATATACTTCCCCAGATCTCAGGAGGAGTTGGCTAGCAATATGCGCCACTTCCACCGTGTGGCACAATACCCGGAGGTACTGGGTGCGATAGACTGTACGCACATAGAAATCAAGTCACCACCCGGGGAGCAGGGTAGACGCTACATAAACTGCAAGGGATTCCCCTCCATCAATTGCCAGGTCGTGTGCAATGCGCAGGGCATTATCATGGATGTGTGTGCTGGCAGCCCTGGAAGCTACCACGACTCCCATATCTGGCATGCCTCACAGCTGTCTCAGGTATTCGCCAGGGGGGACATCACACAAGGTCACCTTGTGGGGGACGCTGGCTACGCACTGGAGCCGTGGATGATGACACCCATCAGAAATGCACACACACATGCAAGAACGCCATAATGAGGCACACGCACAAACCAGAATAATCATAGAGCGTGTGTTTGGGATGTTGAAATCACGGTTCCGGTGCTTGGATACATCCGGTGGAGCCTTGCAGTACTCTCCAGGCACATGTGCCCACATATTCATAGTATGTGCTATGCTACATAATATGATCCTGCGGAAACAGCTGCTGCAGGGACATAATGGTGTAGGGCCACCAAGCCCGCCACAACTGCCAAGGCAAGCACAGGCACAGGGCGTTCAGCGCCATGAACACACTGTGCCAGCCCCAGTAGGCAGACGGAGGCGTACCCAATATGCCTATGCCTTGGCAAAGAGGGAACGTATAGCACATACTCTGACAGCATAGGCCCCATGGACTGACACCTCCCTACCTGCACACACAGTGAAATGGACGGCACACAAACATGGCCGCCCATAATGTGTACTGTATGGGTGGTCCCATGTGTGACTCCAACATAGGTAGCACCTAAACACTGCACACCCAACAGCCAGCGGAGCATGGAACGCCAACACCTCAACCGCACGCGGGTCCGACAGCAGACGGCGTAGCCGTATGCTGCCATGTTCGGCGCAAGGTGTCTACATATGTACATATGTGCATACACAGATATGGAGATAGATATCATTACACACGTAGAAATATATGTACACATACACAGATATAATGTACAACAGGTTAAACAGGGAATCACAGGGATGCAAGGTTACAGAGAAGTAAGACGCGAAATCTCTACATAGTAAACATAGTGAATGACAACCCGACTATCCGGGAGGGTGGACAGAGCAGGGAACGCCACCCATGGAAAGGTCAACCCACCTAAATGCATATTCGCGAGTCGGGATGATCGCCAGGCCACGATACAGTAACAGGACATGTGCGGGTAATATTCTTAGGATATCAGGGTGGAGGTAGACACCACCGCCGGCGATGTGGTCAACGTAGGTACTGTGTGCAACCGTCCCTGCGAAAGCGGCAGTATGTGTATGTGTGAGGTGAGGGTGTCGTGTGTTCCGCTGTGCGAGTGTAATGTGTGTGCCACTGTAAAATGTGTATGTAGGTGACATGTGACAGGCGGAGTGGAATAACATGTGTAGGCATGCAGTATAGGAACAATAGGCGTATGTACAGCAGTACCCACAAAGTAGTACTGAGAGCTCCTCACTGGCTAGGTGCGTGGCGACGTAAAACGATGCAAAGCGAAAATGTCCCAGAATGTACCACAGGAGTATAGCCAACATGAGATGCAAAGGACGCATGTGCAAACCATGACCGTATGTATGGCGCCGATATGTTAATTTCAACACGATACATCGGCAACGTTACGCAGCAATAGTTATGTACCGTGGAAATACGCATGTGCTACCCCGGCACTGATCGTGGACACGTATTGTCCCGTAAACACCGCTGTGTGTTCTACGAGTGTTAAACAAGCAATCGCCACCTGAATAGGTGGCAACCAGTAGCATACAGGCCATCCCAAGTACAGGACCACAATGACCGTAAATATCCGTGACAAAATGCCAAGGGATAGTCGGCACGTATGAACAGCCACAGATATACTACCGATGTGACAGAGGAATACATGCAGGAAGCACACAAGCAGGCGGTACCGACACCAGACGACATCAATAAAACATACACTCCTAGAACAACAGACAGGTAACTTGCAGCTCCCCAGGCAGGGATGGAGCACACACACAAGCATACCGTGTATGTACAAATGCAAGGCCCACAACCCGTACCCGTCACCCACAGCCGCCGATATACCCCATCGCACATATCAAAGGGATACAAGCCGAAATAGCAGCAAAAACATACAGGCAGTCAATGACAGCGGCATACCCGCAACATCTCGCGTGGGAAACACTATCAGCAGCGGATGCATACCTGCATCCGTTGTGTACAGGAATACAAGAGCTATGTTACACATCAGAATGCAAAACGCCATCGACAGATGCTGCCAGGACACGGACACCCACATGTCGAACATAATACCATACCCAACACACACAATCCACGGCTAACACCACAGCGAAATGTACCTTATGCCACACATAGCGGTTGCAGCCACACATAACATAACACAATACATACCATCCCCAAGAAGGTAGTGCAAATAACCAACGCCCAGACGAGGAATGAACCATGCCGTAGTTCTGACGCGTACCGTACGAATGGAGGAGATGCATAGGTGATATGCGCATAAGTACACACCGAGGAACAGCTATTGGTGTGATGAACCCACATGCCGCAGGTGACGACGGATATAAGGAAGACTCCCAGGATATTCAAACTGTATGTTCATACCGAACAAAGACTTTATTCCCACACGAGCCGTTCACTTGTTACTAGCGAGATTCTAACGGAATAGGAAAGCAACACAGGAAAGGTATGTAGAACCCACGAGATGTACTGGTGTGTAGCATACGATATGTATGACGAATCTGCACTGTATGTGAACGGTGTTTGTAAGTAAAGATACCTGTCCATAAAGCAGAGAGTGGTGAAAGGTGGTTATGTAGTGCTAACCCGATGAGCATACCAACGACTGTGGACACCGTGTGCACAGCAGTGGGACATCATGTACACAGCCGGGATAACCCAAGGGCTGCCTTAGGGATTTAAAACACAGAATAATGCCACCACCCACGCTGATGCTGGCAGTGGATGTCCAACAATGAAGTGCCACAGCAGGGGATAGGACATGTATGTATAGTGTCACAACACACATGTGTATGGGCAGATATCGTCGATGTCATACGTAATGTGTGCACGACGTGCACGTATGCCTCGCAGTAGGGGTGACTATGTCAAGTATGTGTAATGTAAAGCTATCATGATGGATATGTTCAGACATTATACACAGTATCACAGGCATAGCATGCATGATGGAGGTATGACCTAGTGTTATGTACATTAACAGGATATGTATGGCCTGCACATATGGGACAGAGTAGTAGCAGAATAGCCACCCGAAATGGAAGGAACAGCAAGTAACCATGTCCAAACGATCTGTAGCAGGTGCAATGTGTGCAACAATGACGTCTGGCAGGTCCATGTGTAAACACATGTGCAATGTACACAGTAGTGTCACCCCCCCATGGTAGTGTCCACTGAACAGCAAAGGTGGATGTCAACTGCATGTCTACACAGTACTGCCACTGTGGTGGTCCCATGTGTATGTGTCACCCTATCAGCAAGGGAGCTATCACATGACCAGTGCCACAGTGTGTCCCTGTGGGATGTGCACAGGACCTATGTTCTACAGCATGGTGTGTGTCTAGTCTGCGGAGGTAACACAGAAGCCCAGGCTAAGCAATGTGGCATGTGTGCACATATGCAGGAGTGCTTCATTCACCCGCCCACTGCAAGTGCCATGTAGGAGTACTACATGCATCAGTAATGCGGAGGACATGGCCCATGGCAGAGTAGAGGACACCCCTGTGTAAGTGGTATGCAGATGAGTACAGATGTGTTCCCCATCTGTCATCTGCATATGTAAACTGTCTGTGCCTGGTATACATCACGGCATGACTATACCATGACATGTAAAGTTGTAGCCATTGTGGAAGGTACACCACGAATGTGTTATTGTAACCCTGCCCGTGTGTAGATGTGTGTATGGCACAAGTACAAAGGCTACCAATGTCCCAGCAACACACATAGTCCAGATATGTGTGGCCCTGCAGATGTGTACTCACGCCACAGTGGAATATGGCAACCACAGCACCATGTGGGGCATGTGTGTGTACAGCAACCATGTACAATGTGATATGCATGTATAGGGACAGTATCCATGTGATACCCAGTGGATGACTGTCACTATGCAAAGGTGATGTGTATGCACCATGTGTGATGTATCTGACGCAATGACATCTACACGATATATCTGCCACACCGACACCTGTATGGTTGTTAGCAGTATGAGCTGGTGGAGCTAGAATGCTACCAGGTATGTAGATGTGGGATACGTAGGCATGGACATTACTCCGTGACAGCATGTTGTGTATGTAAGCAAATAGTGAACATGAGGGACCACATGACTGAGGACTGTGTAATGCCACATGTACCTTACATGTCGTAGGTAGCATGATATGCTTGCACCACTGTGTGACCTGTCCAGGAGTCACATAGCCTAACATCCTGAGACACAGGGTATGATGTGATGGTGGATGTGTACATTGCCAATACCAGAATGTGGAATGGTGCTGAAGGGCAATGTGGGGATAATGTCTGATCTGTTACCCTCTGTACCACACCAACCACCCATGCAATGGTATGACAGGTGGCCAGCATGTGGATGTGGTGTGCTGTGGCACACAGAGGCCCAACAAGGGTGCCAGTAAAGGCATGGAGGTCGTCAATGAGTGTGTGAAGCATGGATGTGAGGATGTGCCCCAGTGCCATACCGAATGGTCCAGTCATGGGTGTATGAATGCAGTCCCACACGTGCAATGCACTACCACCCATGTGTAGTGTGATAGATGCGGTGGTGTGGTGGTCAAGGTACACAACGTCCATGAATGGGCTAGCAGTTAATTCAGTGGGCTGCTGCAGACACCTAACAACCAGATTGGCAGGATATAACAGCTAGGGAGATTGGAGGTGACATTGGGACAGTGTCCTAGGACATAACGTGTGCATGGCAGTACCATGTATGTGTCCACAGGGACAATGCGATGTCCATTTATGGATTGGAACCCTGTAGTGAGTGAGAGTGTGTATTATCGGTAGGTATCCCATTGGCTGGCATGTTGCCAACAACATCTCTGTTGGCAATGCCTGGGTGACTGTTGTATGCTACATTGAATGTGGATGTAGCCAAACAACACAGACATACCACCACACTGCGTGAGGGCCCACACTGCAATGTATGGTGGTCATGTGTAGGTAGCTAGCTGTGGAGTATGTGATGGACCACGAGGACCCACTATGACTGTCAAGTGATGCACCACACACATTTAAACATACCCACCGTGCAACAGCCTGCACATGCGCCCATACAGCACATGTGCATGGAACATGAATACCACCGTGGTGTCTGTGAAAAGGCCAGTACCACCATGTCTCTGTGTGGAATAGCATGGTCCCTACCAGTGTGTACATGTAGCGGAAGTGCACTGTGATATGTGTCAGCATAGTCATGTATACTGTCCGGCTGCCGGGGTGCCATGCCATTAACTACCCCCGTCAGCAGATGTCGGTAGTACCGGCCGTTGAGCACATGTACCATGTATGCTGCGATGGGTGTGTGTCCAGGGAGTGGCTAGCAGGGCGGCGAAGCATTTATGTTCATCAACGAGAGGGGGGATGTCCGTAGGTATAGCACACAGACACATGGAGGTATGGTGCATGCCGAGGGTAGTGTAGGTATGGTATGTCTTGTGTAATGTGTCACCCAGCTATGTGTAGTGCATGGCCAAGCATGTGTGGGTACATGGGAGTCCATACTAGGGAAGTGCGTGTTGCTGTCAGCACATGGTAGTAGCAACTGTCCGAGGTGCAATGTACAGTATGATAACACAGCCAGCATGTAACCTGTGGTGTACAGTGTACTCACCGTCGCGTGTCACAATGTGTCTAACAGTCACAAACATGGGTATCTGAACATGGAGTACCTATGATGCATTTGTTTTGGAAAAAAATATAGTGTGTGTGTAAATCACTGTGTGATGTGGGATCCACTCACCTGTGTGTGTTGCAGTCCAGGTATGTGCCTGGGAGGTATGATCTGTGTACAATCTGGACTGGCAGGTGTGCTCTGTAGAGCATGGAGGCAGGTCCCAGGCACCGCAGATAAATGTCAGGCATGCCGTACTGTGTGTGCAGTGCTTGTGTACAGCACAGTGGAGGGTGCAAGCATTGTCACACATCACTGCATGCTGTGCCTGCCTGTGACAGCCCTGCTGGCGACAGACATGTGACACTACTGCAGAGGCAGCATAGCATGTGAAGATGTACATGTGGGCCCCACACCCTAGGCAGATGTCCGCAGGTCATGTGTGCCACAGTACTGTGGTTGACCACGACTGTCATACTGGACAAATACTACATGCCTGCATAAGTACAGTATGACCATAGTCAACAGTCGCAGTGACAGAGTAGGCCAATGTACAGTATCCCCGTGTGCAGACCACTGCCTACTGTACACCTGGCTAGACACACACCCAGAGGGTGAATACACCATTGAGCCATCAGATGTCCCAGTCCACGTAGCCTGTACAATGTCATCACAGGGTGGTCACAATAGCATGTGGTAAGACAGACATGTTGTACCAGGTGATGTGTCATGTGTGCATATGTTGACTTGCACAGCTGTTCACATGTCCGCAACATACCGGTGCATGATGCATACTGTTACATGATGTGTGGAACTGCACTGTGACCCACAACAGGGCCATCTGACACAGGTGTGTTGTGAATGGTGTAACCCATGTTCACACAGGATACACACTGCTGCTGTTGGCAGCCATGCTGGTGGCTACCAGTGGTGCATGCAGTGGTCATACAGATATACTGCACACAGTGTTCATGCAGGGATGTCCATTGTTGTGGATGATGTGTTGCTACGTGAAGGTAGGTGTGTGTTGTGAATGTTACACATCCAGATGACACCATCTGGCGCAGTCATGGTCGTCGACAGCATCACACACATCCACAGCAGTCAGAACCCTGTCCTGAGAATGTGTGTCAGTCACCCTCGTACTGTGTGACATATGTGCACATGGCAGAACACCTCCCACTGTCATCTAGGATGGCTACGTGATGGCTGGAATGTGCTGTGATAATGTACAATGCTGGTAGCCCAATGAAGTACTTGGAATCACACACAGTACGCCATGGCTGCCATGTAAACCATGCACAACAATGACTGTCTGACAGACACAAACAATGCGTTGACATGTTGAACATGTGCACATGAGAACTCCCAATGAGGTATGTTGCACATATCGATGTACAACTGTCATCTATGGCCATAGCATGGATGCAGACGCACATGCCCCACAGGCAGTACCACGTGATGCAGGTAGGGGGGCATTGCTCGTGTACATGTGACAGTTGCTGTACACCACATGTCCTGCATAGCCATCATGTAGGGGTAGCAGTGGCATGTGACTGATGGACATGCCTGTACATTTGACCATGTCCCACAGGAGATGTGTTATGTGTGTACAACATGTGATGTGCCGACATCAAGCTGTGCAGTGTACGGCCGCCAGTGTACCTGTGTGACTTGTTCTGCGATGGGTGCAAAGGCACATAGTACTGCATTGCATGCCCACAAGCCCCACACAGGTGCATAGCCTGAACATACAATACAAAGAGGGTGTGGGATGATAGCAACCCACAAGAGGAGATGGGTTCGGGTGGCAACCCACTACCACATGTGGGTATGGTGTGCATGTCTATGACACATTAGCACCTGAGAAGCTAGCGGTACAGCAGTACAGGGTTGCATGCAGATATGTTCAACAATATCCCTGTGTGTCCCACCACTGGCCCGTGGATAGACAGACACCAACAAAATGTGCAGATATGATATGTGCACAGCACATCACCGATGCCTACTGTAGAACAGGCTTACTGTGTAGACATGTGCACAGTAGGTCTCGCCAACCGCACTCAAACACGTTATGTGCGAACCACACCAATAGTCCAGGCCATGCCAAAGCTGGATGTGCATGCATCTGTGTATGTACATCTGTGAATGTCTCGGCATAGCAGTATAGCTGTGTCACTGTTGTGAACAACATAATGAATGGGTTGTATGTGTGAGGGTGCGTCATACGTGTATGGTCAGATTGGCGATACCATCAGTGCCCCTGCTATGTGAACATCCCTGTCCCCATACATGGATACCTATGCTGTGCCCAACACCACGTTTCCAGAGGGAGGGATGGCGGTGTGCAGTGCACCAGCAGACATGGGGGTGGCAGCAGGCACTGGATGTAGACATATGTGGTACCCACGTCAGTACAGGCAACCATCCATGTGCGGGATAGCAGTGTGTGGCCACATACAGCACTGTGTTAATCAATATCGCAGCACATAGCACCTGTCAGGGTTACAGTGTATGCATGGATGTGCGATACCTGCATGCACCAGACACACCCCCACCAAGCAGCGTGCAGCCTACCTTGCATAAGGCCAGTGTCCACACCATGGTGATAGACATGTGTAATGTCCATATACACATAGCAATGACATATGGAATGGACAGCCACCCTGCCAATATCATTACCCCCCAGGTGGATCACATCCCAGTGCCATGTATGTGGCATACCCTGCCATACCATGCAGCCCTGCCCAGCAAGGCTGCATGTGCTATCCTGATCCTACATGGTGCGATGGACAAAGGCACTGTCACTATCAACCATCCACAGCAGTAATGTGGCGGTGATGCACCCTGTGGTGTTACAGGTGCTGTGTGTTGCTGTGGACAATGTGCGTGTGTACATGCTATGCATGACCTTTCCTGCTAATGTGGCATGGTTACACATTGTCCCATGTGTATCACATGTGCAACACAGGTGAGCCGTGGCAAGTTGTCCAACACCCGTACAGTGCTGTGTGGATGTACATGGCACAACACATGCATGTGCAGGTGTCCATGTGTATGTGTACAGTGCCACCGCTGATGTTCATAATGGCCACGTACGTGATGTCTAGTGACATATACACAGCATCCAGGTGAACAGTAGAACCGTTGTCACATGGGGACCCGTGCCAACTGATATGGACACAGGTGCAGCCAGGTACACATGTCCACAGCAGGCTAACATCAACATGGTGCGTGTACAGTGTGATGAGGTGACACACAGATATGATATGACACCCACTGCTCAATGGTGTGACGGCAACACATCGGCTGTGTCACTGCCATGATGCCTTGCAGAGATTACTGTGCAGATGTTGTACATGTCATAGCAATGTATTTCCAGCAGTATGCCAGCACAGCAGTGTAAATGTGACCTGTCACCATCATTATGTCTTACAGATAATGCCACGTTCCCGGCTGCCTGCCTTTAGCCGACAGGAAGACGAGGTCATAATACCGTTGCTACATGACAATTACATCTTGTTTAGCCATGTGCCACTGCAGGCACAACAACGGGAGGAGATGTGGCAGGATATGCGCAGGAGGGTGAACACCCTGGGCGGCCACAACCGCACATATCAACAGATCCGCAGGCACTGCACAGACCTAATCCGGCATGCGAGACAGCGTGCCGCTGCAATCGCCAGACAACAAGGTGGGACAGGTGGTGGTCCAGAAACCCAGCCCCCACTCACACCCACGAAGGAGCTCCTGGCCAGTCTGGGGACACCCATGGAACAACACGCTGAAACCCTCGCGTCCATCGTGGAGGTGGGTGTCTCCCAACCAACGAGCTTGGAGCTGCCTGGTAAGTCAGTGTTGCATGTTTGTATGATAAGCAACATAGGAGTGGGTGTCATAGTACAACACATAATATAGCAACACATGCCAGGTATATGGCCACACAAGATGCATACTACAGTATGCTATGTTGTGTTTGCAGACATGTGCATAGCACATGCTAACACACAGGTGCATGATGTGACATGCACAGTGCTTACCGTGGCGATAGTAATGGATAATGTGTATACCTTTGTGTCATCCCTATACAGGTACGTCTGGCGTGTCGCACAGACAAGGGTCTGTCGCAGGTAAGTCTGTTGCTAGAAAAAGGCATGATACGGTGTATTGATATTCCCCATGTGTCCAGGTATGACATGCACACGTGGGTGTGCCCCAGTCACGGTATACGGGTTGCACCACGGACACACACACCACCCATGTACAGTAGATACAACCGTTAGTATAGAGTGGCATGACACCACATAACCCATTGGTGTGATATGTGCAGTCAGCTATGCATACAATGGTGTAGGTGTTCCACAATGGCTGCATGTGTAGTATGCATTGGTATGCCTCTGCGGTATGCACACAGTACCACATAGTGAGTTGTGATCTGGCCAGAGCACAGGTGTTACCACTGTGACCTATGCCCCTGCATTGGGTGCACCGCGTTGTGACATGGCACATGACATGTCCCATGTACGTGGATGTCTGTCTGCAACATTGTCACACCATGACATGACCTATGCACGACATAGCAGACATCCACAATGTCTGCATAGCCTTAGGGAATGTGACACCTCAGACTGAAATGCGGTTGTATGTCACATGGGCCACCACAGGGCCGTGTGCACGATGTCCATCACACACAATTGTCGATGACCCAGACAAACAAGGCCATGGGTGATACCTACAGGCATGTTGCCACACAGTACATCTGTGGTGGGTAGTCACCGTTGCACCCTGTCCACACATAGTGGGCTCATCACTGTAGTGGACCCCCTGGACATCCGATGTGGTACACCAGTGAAATGGAATGCCTGTCTGCAGCCACTAGAGGTGCCACCAATGTCCACCATATACGTGCTGCTGAGCAGCTGAACTGACTTTCAGACATGGCAATGTAATGCGTCCAGGTCACGCATCACACAGAAACATACCTGTGTCCTGCTACCGTGCAGTGGCACAGTGCCCGTACTCCCACTGTACAGCTATGTACACAGCTCACACCAACCACACCTGCACAGACATCCTTGTTACACATGCATTGTATCTGTAGACTGTACACATAACACTGCACTGTGACATCCGTTGTGATGTGGTGCATGTGGTGGGACACCATCGTCACATGTCCACATGATACCGCACATGTTTGCGGTGTACATGACATAGTGACAGCAGCCATGTGTACTGTTAACCCGCCCGTGGCCACACGGTGTATCATGGTGATGCATGCAAACTACCATGAATGTGTGTACTGCATGCCTACTAAAAGACACCTGCCTGTTGTAGTGTGCACTCCAGGGCAGTATGCATACTGCCACTATTAATGTCTGGGCTGCATTCACTGGGCTGTGGTGTGGGAATGCTGCATGCCACCTGCAATATCACATGCATGATGTGTCTGCATGTGTGTGTGTGTGTGTGTGTCAGCGTGTGTGTGTGTGTGTGTGTGTGTGTGTGTGTGTGTGTGTGTGTCTGTGTGTGTGTCTGCGTGTGTGTAATGTAACTTACGGTATGTCTTTGTATTGACAGGTGCTGTAGGTGCGTTCCCCTCCTGCGGTCCATCTGATGCTAGTGTCCCCACAGATACTAGTGGTGATGACCATGTGCATGAGGCACAGGCAGGGTCGTCACAGGCAGACACTGTGCCATTGGAGAACATCACACTTACGTCCCTTCATCCCGCACGGTTCAGATGCCGACACATACCCCAACACCATTGCCCATAGATGACGGACAGTCAGCGTCTGTTGGCACCGAGCAGGAATGTGTGGTGGCTGCAGAAGGTGCGGGTACACAAGATGTTGCCAGTGTAATGACTGGTGGAGTGCGACACAGGCATGTGGCGGGTGCTGCTCGTGGGAGGAGCACTGCTAGACATACACCTGCCATACAGGGTGCAGCAGCTGGTATAACCAGACGCATGTTCCAGACTGTAATGGCGGCGCAGGCGTGCGAGCGGCAGAACCAGGAAGGGCAGAGGCTGCAGAGGTCCGCAATCCGTTCCTTAAATGAGAACATCCAGTCATTGGCGAATGCCCAACAGCATCTTGCCGATGTTCTGGATAGGAGATTGGGTGAGATGGCTGGGATCCTCGACCGAGGCATGGCCATCCGTGGCGTGAGCTGTCCGTGCTGGAACACCTGGTAGGGGTGAGGCATAGGGCGCGTGGGCGTGGGCCAGTAACACCACCAAGTGCAGGTCAGCGTGTGCGTGCCACCTCCCATGCCCACCCACACAGTGCTGGTAGCAGCAGCAGTGCAGCTGCTACTACACCAACCACACCAGGACACAGCAGGCCACGTGGACGTGGCCCTGGGCGGCCCGCGTGGACACGTTTCCAGCGGACATGTGTCATCGGAGTGGCCACTCTATACCTCCACCGGTAGTGCCCGTGCGACCCCAGGCAGGCGCGGGTCACGTTGCCGCAGGCGGACACAGTGAGCCGTACCACCTGCACTGTACAGTCTGGGGCTGCCAAGTATACCCCCGTGTAGGCATCACAGATGACTGAACTGTGTACACACATACCCACACACAGCAAACACAACTGTAGGGCTCCACCACATCCACATGCATTCTGCACAGTCATGCCCAGTAAATGCACAGGCCCTTACACACACACATGATGTCATCCATTGGTACAGCCTATGCCTGTGGCACACATATCACCCTGTGCATATGATGAAGTCTCTGCCACAGAACCGTGAGCTACACCATCGGTGCACGGTTATGCAAACATATTCTGATGCACAGGGTGGACAAGATAGTGAGAGGTGTATGTGATACCTGTGTCTGCATAGTATGCGATGTGTATGTTGTGGTGGTTGTGTATGGCAGGTGACAGGTGCGTATGTGATGTGGGTCGTGCACTGACATCATGCAGCAGACATACCATGTAGTGCAGGTGCAGCATTCATTGTTCTGTGTACACAGTATGCGTGGTGGTTACATGTGTAGCACCATGTTGGTTCAGTTAACCCGTATGCCAATTATGGTGTACTTGCATGTGCCTACTGGGAGCACTGTTATCAGTTCCCCACGTGTAGTCGTGGGGTACCCACAGGCACATCTGGCAATATCAGCATAGCACAGGTACCTACTACCGGCATGGACCCCTACATAGGTACATAGGTGCACATGTACATACCAGGCTATGTGCCCTACGGCATGTGTAAACCTAGCAAGACTGTGTGTGGCTGCTAACACCCCTTAGGATGAGGATACCACATCCATCAGTCTCCTGTCCCCTGTCCAGCACTGACACAGAGATGATGCCTGGCGCATACCTATGATCACACATCCACACGTCATGATTACTCCTGGACAAAGGCAGTCAGGGCCTCTGCTTCACATGGGCTGGCAATCCTCTCCGTGTTGTAGGGGGTCTCTGGGCGTTGACCCTGTTCCCCCAGCACGTCCTAGTCATCTTTGTGGTGAGGTGTCTGACAGTTGCTTCTGTGGCCGTGTTTGCCCGGAGCCTAGGAGGTGGAACATGTCCATGTCACCCAGGTTGGACATGGCCGTGTATGTCAGGCACAGATCACCACAGAGCAGACGTGCCGGGAAGGTATACAGCCAGAGTCCCCTTGGTCGGGCAGCGTGTGACACATGTCCCAGCACCTTTATCCCCGCGTCGTGGAACGTTTGTGGTCCTTCCGAGTGCTGCAGGTGTCAGGTTAGGTACAGCCCACATGTGCCATTGTACACAATCATTGCTCTGGTGTGTGATGTGTACAGGGGTACAATGAACACCCGTGATGTGGATGTGATTCCTTCCAGACCAGGTGGCCACAGTGGAATGTCTTCCCACCCACATTGGCATTGTGTGTGTTGACAGAGGTTACTGACAGGTGTGTTACCCATTTCCATGAACACGTCCACCATGTTGAATGGATTACCACCTACATGTTACGTCGGGGCAAACATGTCCTTCCCACTGGGTAGGTCTGCACCTTCTCTGGCATGTAGCAGCAGGCCATGGCTCTGGCACCAGTTATCCATGTCTATGATGCCCTAGGTGGATGTCCGTGTCAGATGGGGTGTTGGGTATGGTGGCCGGTGTGCAGTCATCTGCATACCTTGTCTGCCACAATCCCCTATGTTTGCATGCACATTGGAAGGTCGAATGCCAAATGGCAGGGGCCCAGGACTGAGCCCTGTGGGCCTCCACTCGAGACCAGCTTGAGTCTGACACGGCACCAGGAACACAAACCCTGTGAGGTGTGACCTCCAACCATTCTGAGAACCATCGTGTGACATATGTCCCCACATATGCGCTGGGGAGCCTTTCCATGGGTCCCATGTGGAGTGTGTTCTGTACGCTCCCACCAGGTCATGGTAGTGTGTGCAAACCGTCGTACCCCCATCAATGGCCTTGGTGACCGCTCCAGACAGGACGAGCAGGTTTGGGAGGCAGGATCTGCCCTTGACTAAGTCGTTGTGGGTATGTTCTGGTATTGGCTGTACACCACTGTCTGTATTCATGGGCACCTGTATGGACCTCCCTGCAGCTTTGCAGACAAGGCTTGTCAAGCTGATAGGGCGGGAATGTCTACAGTCCATAAGAGCACTACCCTGGCATAGTGGGACCACAGATGCCATATGCCATCCAGCGGGGACCTAGCCCGTAGTAAGGCTAACATGACACAGTGGCCTTATGTGTGGGGCGAGGGCCTCAATGAGGTTGGGTAGCACACAGCCAGGGACAACATCGGGGCCCATTGGTGCTGTGTTCACCGCCTAACAGATATCAGATCACTCCAGGGCATATGAGATGTTTTGGAGGCTAGACTCTGGTGGGATGGATATGTCCCCTCTTGGGGGTGGATGTATGCATGGAACATGTCCACTGGTTTGTTGACAATGTCTGTGGGTGCAGTGACCGTTGTACCATTCTGGATCATTTCCGGCCATGACTGTGCGCTCCCACCCATGTCCCTACCACAGTTAAGGAAGGCCCTATGCTTGTCTCATGTGCCCTCTGCAGTACCACTCCCACAAGCGGCCTTGGATGATTGTATGTGTGGCCGTATGTTGATGCCGGTATGAATGGGTGATGGCTTCCCTGGTACTGATATTGCTCTGTCATGTATTAGCTCCAACTGTTGATGTACAGTTTGTCAGTGGCTGGGGTCCACCAGACCATGTGCCTACCTTTGGTGGACAAGGTCCTGATGTTATCATGATCGCTTGGTGCAGACATCCCTGGGGGTGCTCAGAGAAGGCATTCGTAAGGGAGTTGGCAGTGCGGCCTGTGTTCACCACTGGCATGGAGGACTTGTAGGGTACCACACCGGTCGTATGATGTGTGTGGTTTGCTGTGGAGAGGCCCTCACTTAGGTCTCCCATGCCAGTGTTGGGTGCAGGATGTGGATTACCAGTGGATCCACTATATGGTCTGACATCACCATTGAGGGATGTACATCCTGTGTGGAGCATATCCTCCCCATGTGTGATGGGCAGAACTGGTATCGTCCCCTAGTGGGTATGGTTCATGGCTGTTTCACAGCAGTCACGTGTATGAACACCCGGGACCTGTGGCGTAGGGTGTTGTGTCATGGGTAATGTTCCCAGTCTATGTATGGGTGCTTGATGTCACCCAATACGGTGCTGTTGTGTGAGCATGCACACTCACCAGTGTCCTCAGGACGGCTGTGCAGGTATCCTGGGTTTGGGAGGGTGGTCTGTAGCATGCAACAAACTGTAGGGCAGTCCTACCCATGGTTAATTGCACCTGGATATTCCCCGCTGCAACGGCCACGTCTGTGGCATGGTCGGGTTGCTGTTGTGTGGCTGGACACACACGATGGTCCACATTCTGCCACCCATGCTGTCGCACCATGTGTATGCATGTCTGCTCTGTGCCGAGTCTAAGTGTCTGAGCATGCCCAGTAAGCAGTTGTGTAGATGGACACACAGTACAGTGCACACCGCCCGACTGCAGTAATACCCGGGTGCATGCCTGTATCCCTTCATAGCGGCCACGTCTGTGGGATGCGCGCGTTGCTGTTGTGTGGCTGGACACACACGGTCCACATTCTGCCACCCATGCTGTGGCACCATGTGTATGCATGTCTGCTCTGTGCCGAGTCTAAGTGTCTGAGCATGCCCAGTAAGCAGCTGTGTAGATAGACACACAGTACAGTGCACACCGCCGACTGCGTTGATACCCGTGAGCATGTCTGTCTCCCTTTGCAACCGCTAGGTGTGGGAGGCATGGCCAGTACACACCGGGGTACACACGACAGTCGTCACCGATGTCTGCTACTAGGCGTGTAGCCATGGCCAATGGCATCCTGCATAGCCATGGTGACCATCCAGGTGACACATATGTGGCTGTCATGCCACATTGGCTGCCTACATCCTGCGCGGATGCCCTCTCATAGGGTAAAGTGTCATGTGGTGCATCCTGTATTCCTGTCGTGATGTACTGATCAGTAGTTATTTGGTATTCCCGACTGCAGCACTAACGTGTTACTGTACGGCCACCTTGGGATGGTAACAGGCTGCGTGACTGCGCACTCTGTCTTCATTCCCTATCGGACGCATTGCCTCTGCAGATGATACCACCCACCTAGGGGTATGCCTCCTGACAGTGCTGTGCTCAGTAATCCCGGTAGCGCATTCTGTAAATGCTTCATGCTGTAGTGAGTTCATGTAGGTAGGCGTAGGTTCGACTCTCGGCCCTTCTGTGTGTGTGTGTGTGTGTGTGTGTGTGTGTGTGTGTTTCCAGCTGCCTCTGCGGATGAACATGCTTTTAGACGCTTTGCAACACATACCTTGGCTATTGCCAGCTATTGTCTTACGAGTGATGTCACCCGCCTAGAAGTATGCCTCTGACAGCGCTGTGCTCAGTAAAGTCGGTAGCGCATTCTGTAAATGCTTCATACTGTAGTGAGTTCATGTAGATAGGCGTAGGTTCGACTCCCGGCCCTTCTGTGTGTGTGTGTGTGTTTCCAGCTGCCTTTGCGGATGAACATGCTTGTAGACACTTCACAACACATACCGTGGCTATTGCCAGCTATTGTCTTACGAGTGATGTCACCCACCTAGAAGTATGCCTCTGACAGTGCTGTGCTCAGTAAAGTCGGTAGCGCGTTCTGTAAATGCTTCATACTGTAGTGAGTTCATGTAGATAGGCGTAGGTTCGACTCCCGGCCCTTCCGTGTGTGTGTGTGTGTGTGTTTCCAGCTGCCTCTGTGGATGAACATGCTTTTAGGCGGCCGCAACACATACCTTGGCTATTGCCAGCTATTGTCTTCACAGTGATGTCACCTGCCTAGAAGTATGCCTCTGACAGCGCTGTGCTCAGTAAAGTCGGTAGCGTGTTCTGTAAATGCTTCATACTGTAGTGAGTTCATGTAGATAGGCGTAGGTTCGACTCCCGGCCCTTCCGTGTGTGTGTGTGTGTGTTTCCAGCTGCCTCTGCGGATGAACATGCTTTTAGATGCTTCGCAACACATACCGTGGCTATTGCCAGCTATTGTCTTACGAGTGATGTCACCCGCCTAGAAGTATGCCTCTGACAGCGCTGTGCTCAGTAAAGTCGGTAGCGCGTTCTGTAAATGCTTCATACTGTAGTGAGTTCATGTAGATAGGCGTAGGTTCGACTCCCGGCCCTTCCGTGTGTGTGTGTGTGTGTGTTTCCAGCTGCCTCTGTGGATGAACATGCTTTTAGGCGGCCGCAACACATACCGTGGCTATTGCCAGCTATTGTCTTACGAGTGATGTCACCCGCCTAGAAGTATGCCTCTGACAGCGCTGTGCTCAGTAAAGTCGGTAGCGCGTTCTGTAAATGCTTCATACTGTAGTGAGTTCATGTAGATAGGCGTAGGTTCGACTCCCGGCCCTTCCGTGTGTGTGTGTGTGTGTGTTTCCAGCTGCCTCTGCGAATGCACATGCTTTTAGACGCTTCGCAACACATACCTTGGCTATTGCCAGCTATTGTCTTACGAGTGATGTCACCCGCCTAGAAGTATGCCTCTGACAGCACTGTGCTCAGTAAAGTCAGTGGCGCATTCTGTAAATGCTTCATACTGTAGTGAGTTCATGTAGATAGGCGTAGGTTCGACTCGGCCCTTCCGTGTGTGTGTGTGTGTGTTTCCAGCTGCCTCTGCGGATGAACATGCTTTTAGGCGCCGCAACACATACCTTGGCTATTGCCAGCTATTGTCTTACAAGTGATGTCACCCACCTAGAAGTATGCCTCTGACAGCGCTGTGCTCAGTAAAGTCGGTAGCGCGTTCTGTAAATGCTTCATACTGTAGTGAGTTCATGTAGATAGGCGTAGGTTTGACTCCCGGCCCTTCCGTGTGTGTGTGTGTGTGTTTCCAGCTGCCTCTGCGGATGAACATGCTTTTAGACGCTTCACAACACATACCTTGGCTATTGCCAGCTATTGTCTTACGAGTGATGTCACCCGCCTAGAAGTATGCCTCTGACAGCGCTGTGCTCAGTAAAGTCGGTAGCGCATTCTGTAAATGCTTCATACTGTAGTGAGTTCATGTAGATAGGCGTAGGTTCGACTCCCGGCCCTTCCGTGTGTGTGTGTGTGTTTCCAGCTGCCTCTGTGGATGAACATGCTTTTAGACGCTTCGCAACACATACCTTGGCTATTGCCAGCTATTGTCTTACGAGTGATGTCACCCACCTAGAAGTATGCCTCTGACAGCACTGTGCTCAGTAAAGTCGGTAGCGCATTCTGTAAATGCTTCATACTGTAGTGAGTTCATGTAGATAGGCGTAGGTTCGACTCGCGGCCCTTCCGTGTGTGTGTGTGTGTTTCCAGCTGCCTCTGCGGATGAACATGCTTTTAGGCGGCAACACATACCTTGGCTATTGCCAGCTATTGTCTTCACAGTGATGTCACCCTAGAAGTATGCCTCTGACAGCGCTGTGCTCAGTAAAGTCGGTAGCGCATTCTGTAAATGCTTCATACTGTAGTGAGTTCATGTAGATAGGCGTAGGTTCGACTCCCGGCCCTTCCGTGTGTGTGTGTGTGTTTCCAGCTGCCTCTGCGGATGAACATGCTTTTAGACGCTTCACAACACATACCTTGGCTATCAGCGGCCATTCCTTTACGGATGTTGCCACCCACCTGTACATGTGCCTCTGCTGGTGGTGTGCTCGGTGGTCCACGTAGCGCATTCCATACCTGTGTCGTACGTTTGTGCGTTTGGGTATGTGGGGGTGTGGTCAAACACCATGCCTGCCACATGTGTGTGTGTGTCCATGCTCCCAGCTGCATGGGTTCATACGGTATTGCCTTGTGGTTTACGCAGAACACACCTATCCTGCCGCCATCCCTGTGTTTCTGGATGGCGGTATGCAGTTCGTGTACTGCTTGTGTGTCTGTTGTGGTCGGCGACCGCCGTAGCGTGATCTCCGTGCACCATGCTATGGTGTGGTGGGGTGATGCTGTGTACATGACACACCTGGGCCTGCCACATGTGTCCGTCTGTATCTCTGTCATTGTATATCTACGTACCTATGTTGTGGCGTACTGCTGCTCTAGCATGGACAGCTGTCTTTCCTATGTATCGCATATCTGCGGCTGACACATATGACTGTGGTACGTTGCGTATCCACTCATTGTCCATGCACTGTCCGTATTCCAGAACACCGTATTGACATCTGCTGGATATCGTGACAGACAGCTATCCTTGCTGTCCTGACAGTGTACCCGTACACGCCATACACCTTGTGTACTTGGCTAGTTATGGTGTGTGTATGTCTACCTGTGCTGTATGCATGGCCGTGTGTGTGTCCTGCTACAGCCATCTGTGCATGTGTCGCCACCATGGGTAATCCTTGTGGACCGCAGTTTCATGTGCACATACCTGCAGACTGTACTACCCCTCCTACGGCTGCGGACTTAGATCGACTGCTGCCCTAGGCTGTAGGGCTCCTTGGCACCCACCACCACAGCACATGGTGCCCCCATCATGGTATACCTACATGACACACCTACTAGACAGGTGGCCCTACTAGTGCGGCGCCCTGGCCAGCCACAGGATTGCCGTATGCCTACGGCCGGATGTGGGCACATCACAAGGCATACGTCTACATTCGGTGTTTTACGACGTCCAGGTTGTAATACCAGAGGGGGGACCTCATCAGCTATGCTATAGAATGCGGATCTATTTGGTTTAGTAGGTGGAGGGTTGGCCACACACCAGGGCTGACCGATGGAACACTGATGAGGCCTCTTTTGAGAGGCAGGTGGAGCAAGCGCCCGTAACGTGAATGTAGTTTAGGTACAGATGTAGGGTTAGCACACATTTGTCCACTCTTTCAGTTCTGTACCGCTGTATTACAGTGATATGCTATGCATATCTGCCATATACATTGTTAAATCATTGAATGATGAGTATTCGGCATAGTACAATATCATATGATACATGTGTTAATAGGATGCCTTCTGAGGTGTTAACATATGTGTGTGTGGTTAACATTGCGTCTGTGCTTTCTATGCTGTGGTTACATGTTCATTGTTTGCACAGAAAGTAACACATGGAAGTGTAAGGGGGGATATATAAAGCCTGGATGCGTCTATGTTATGTGTATGTCTCACTGAGCCTACGGGTGATAGCGCTTACATGTCTATGGAGTAACCTTTGGATACCACATGTGACCTGTCGTGGATGAAACGTCTACGTTGACTGTTTCATCTACCTATGTGTGTCGTGCTTTGTGTGCCATAAGGTGCCAGCGGGTCTTTGATGTGGATTATGTGTATTCCATGGTCAATTGACATTAACACTATTACTTCACGAAGGATGTTCTTCATTGTTGGGGACGCCATAGTTTCACCATCGTATGGCTTTCCTAGCTGGCGTTGATATTGTGCCATTGGTATGTGTTCCACAGGTCACCCATTTCTTCAGCGATGCGGGGCGTGTGATCCCCATTCCGGTGCTGGCAGATTGACAGCTGTATGCGCCGGTATTCGCACAGCGGTCTGGCTTTGTATGGGGAGTGTCTACTGGTTTCCCCATCTGTATTTCCTGTGTTATGCCTCACTGCAGCTGTGTGGTTACACCAGGTTGTGGTTATGGGTGCCATCTTGGTCCTACGCTTGTCCATCCCTCGCGATTGTCTACTGGACACTGGTATGGAGCAGTACACATTTCACACCTGCATTTCGCATTAGCGGTGGATGCTTTGCACTATCAGTGGGGAGTAAGGCACGTGCTACTCCCACATCCCTCCACGGTGCGGGACAACGTATTATCTGCCAAACAACACCGAGCCCGTTACTGCATACCCAGGAGCCCATGGCTGCGGCCGTCGGCGGTACGCATTACACATCCGGCATGTGTGCGGGAATGGGATGTGGACGCACCTCTATGGACTCTACAATATGGGAATATCTGTACATATGTTCCGCATTCCGTGGACAGCTGTCATCAACCCTGAACACGCTGGGAGTGCATATGTCTGGCTGTACCGTAAACACGGCTGTCAGTTATTTCGGGTCTCCCGATCGTGGCTGGTTGACATTGCGTACGGATGAATCTCTGGGGTCCTACTATGAACACCATTGTGCATATGTACAGTGTAGACCTTGTTGGACTGTGTCCATCTGGCTAGTGGGTTTGACCGCTGCTGTATGTTCCCCAATCGCGGATGTGTGGTTGCTACCCATATTATGTAGTGCTACGTTGACCAGGGTATTCTAAACTGAAACCGGATGGTGTAGATCCAATGATGCAGGCTAGGAGAAGCTTTAGGTCATCCTCCGATGTCCCATTAGGATATGTCCGCCACAGTATTGTCAAACGGACACAACCAAAGAATGTAGATCCTATTAATTCATTGTCGGATGTTCTTCATAAGCGTGAACGCCATAGTGTCAGGATCCTATGACTTTCCCACTTAACGTTGTTGGTGTGCCGTTAGTATGTGTTCCACAGGTTGCCCATTTGTTCTGCGGTATGGTAGCGAGTGATCCCCATTCACCTTCTAGCAGATTGGGTGCTGTATGCGCCCGGTATTACGGCGGTCTGACATCGTATGGAGTCTCTACTGTAGTCCCTATCTGTATTCCCTGTGTTGTGCCTTACCACAGCTGTGTGATTCCACCAGGTTTGCAGTTATGGGTGCCATCTTGGCGTCGATTGTCCATCCATGGGAACTGTCCAATGGACACTGGTATAGTGCTGTACACATTTCACAGCTGCATTTAGCATTCTCCGGTGGGTGATTTGCATAATTAGTGCGGAGTAGCATGTGCCATACCCACATCCCTCACCGGGGCGTGACAACGGGTCATCTGCCAATCAACACGAGACCCATTTCTGCATACCCACGATCCCATGGCTGCAGCCCTCGACAGTACCGTTGCACATCCTCCACGTGTGCGGGAATGGGATGTGGACGCACCTGTATGGACTGGACAATCTGGGGATTCATGTGCATATCACCTGCAGTTCATGGACAGTTGTCATTAACCTTGGACACGCTGGTGGTGCATATATGTAGCTGTGCTGTAGTCACAGCTGCCACTTCATCTGGGTCTCCTGCTCCACGCAGGTTGCATTGCGTACGGATAAATTTTTGGGTCCTACACTGGACACCAGTGTGCATATGTAAAGTGTAGAACATATTGGACTGTGTCCATCTGACCAGTGTGTTTGACTGCCGCTGCATGTCCAGCAGTCACGGATGTCTGTTTGAGTACCCATATTATGTAGTGCTACGTAAACCGGGTCTTCCGCCACTGAACCCAAATGGTGTAGTTCCCATGATGCAGGCTAACAATTGCTTTCACTAATCCGCAGATATCCCATTGGGACATTCCGCCTCTGTATTGTCACATTAACACGAAGAAACCATGTAGATCCTATTGATTCATTGCAGGATGTTCTTTATATGTGTATGCGCCATAGCTTTAACATCCTATACCCTTTCTAGTTGGCGTTGTTGGTGTGCCATTAGTATGTGTTCCAGGTCGCCCATTTGTTCAGCGGTATGGCAGCGGTGATCACCATTCACTTGCTGGAAGATTGAGTGCTGTATGCGCGGTATTCGCGCGGTCTGACTTTGTATGTGGAGTCTCTACTGTAGTCCCTATCTGTATTCCCTGTATTTTGCCTTACTACAGCTGTGTGATCCCACCAGGTTTGCTGTTATGGGTGCCATCTTGGCGTCGTTTGTCCGTCCATGGGAACTGCCTACTGGACACTGGTAGAGGGCTGTACACATGTCACAGCTGCATTTAGCATTCTCCGGTGGATGATTTGCATTATTAGTGGGGAGTAGCATGTGCTATACCCACATACCTCCCAGGGGTGATACGGCGGATTATCTGCCAATCGACACGAGCCCCATTTCTGCATACCCACGATCCCATGTCTGCAACCCTCGGCGGTACCCATTGCACATCCTCCATGTGTGCGTGAATGGGATGTGGATGCGATCTATGGACTCGGCAACCTGGGAGTCGATCCATATGTCCTGCATTTCATGGACACTTGTCATCAACCTTGAAGCGCTGGTGGTGCACATATGTAGCTGTGCCGTAGTCACGGCTATCAGGTCTTCTGGGTCTCTAGATCGCCGCCTGTTCACATTGCATCGGATAATTTTTGGGTCCTACAATGGACACCAATGTGCATATGTCAAGTGTAGAGCGTATTGTACTGTGTCCATCTGGCCAGTGGGTCTGACTGCTGCCGTATGTTCAGCAATCACGGATGTCTGTTTGAGTACCCATATTATGTAGTGCTACGTAAACCGGGTTATCCGCCACTGTACCCAAATGGTGTAATTCCAATGTTGCAAGCTAACAATTGCTTTCACCAATCTGCAGATATCCCATTGGGACATTCCGCCTCTGTATTGTCAACTTTACGAGCGAAACATGTAGATCCTATTAATTCATTGAAGGATGTTCTTTATATGTGGGTGCCATAGCTTAACCATCCTATAACCTTCTAGTTGGCGTTGTGGGTGTGCCATCAGTATGTGTTCCGAGGTCGCACATTTGTTCAGCGGTATGCAGCGAGTGATCCCCATTCACTTGCTGGCAGGTTGAGAGCTGTATGCGCGGTATTCGCGGCGGCCTGACATTCTATGTGGAGTGTCTGCTGTACTCCTAAATGTATTCCCTGTGTTCTGCCTTACTACAGCTGTGGGATTCCGCCAGGTGTGCAGTTATGGGTGCCATCTTGGCGTACGTTTGTCCATCCATGGGAACTGCCTCATGGACACTGGTGTAGGGCTGTACACATTTCACAGATGCATTTAGCATTCTCAGGTAGATGATTTGCATTATCAGTGCGAGTAACGCATATGCCATACCCACATCCGCACGCAGGCGGGACAACGGATCTTCTGCCAATCAAGTCCGACACCCATTTCTGCATACACGCGATCCCATGGCTGCAACTCCCAACAGTACCCATTGCACATCCTCCATGTGTGCGGGAATGGGATGTGGACACACATCTATGGACTGGACTATCTGGGGATTCCTGTGCATATGTCCTGCATTTCATGGACAGTTGTCATCAACCTTGAACACGCTGGTGGTGCATATATGTAGCTGTGCTGTAGTCATGCCGGTCACATCATCTGGGTCTCCCGATCGCAGCGGTTGACATTGCGTGCGGATAAATTTTGGGTCCTACAATGGACACAAATGTGCATATGTAAAATGTAGAACATGTTGGACTGTGTCCATGTGGCCAGTGATTGTGACGCTGCTGTATATTCCCCATTGGCGGATGTGTGTTTGACTACACATATTATGTTGTGCTCTGAAACCCATGTTCTACTACGATTAACTTAAATGGTATTGATGTACTGCTGCAGGTTGGCAACTGCTTCAAGTAATCCTCAGACAGCCCAGTAGGACATATCGCCACTGTATTGTCAATATGACACAGCCAGAACATGTGGACCCTATTGATTCATTGGCGGATGTTCTTTATAAGCGGGAGCGCCAGTGTTTCAACATCCTATGACCGTCGAGTTGACGTTGTTGGTGTGCCATTGGTATGTGTTCCACTGGTCGCCCATGTGTTCCGCAGTATGGCAGCGAGTGATCCCCATGTTGTTGCTGGCAGATCGAGTGCTGTATGCGCGGTATTCACACGGCCATCTGGATTTCTATGGGGGGTGTCTACTGTAGTTTCCATCTGCATTTCCTGTGTTATGCCTTACTGCAGCTGTGTGATTCCACCGGGCTTGCAGGTATGGGTGCCATCCTGGTCGTAGGCCTGTCCATCCATGGGGATTGCCTACTGGACACTGTTATGGCCTGTACACATTCCACACCTGCATTTAGCATTATCCGGTGGATGCTTTGCATCATTAGTGGGGAGTAGGTCATGTGCTACACCCACACCCCTCCCACGGGGCGGAACAACGAATTATCTGCCAAACAACACCGAGCCCCATTTCTGCATACCCAAGATCCCATTGCTGCAACCATCGATAGTACCCATTACACATCCATCATGTGTGCGGGACTGGGATGTGGGCCTTTTATGTATGGACACGTCGATCTGGGGATTTCTGTTCATATGTCCTACATTTCATGGATACCTGTCATCAACCTTAAACACGCTGGCGGTGCATATGTCTAACTGTGCCGTAGTCACGGCTATCGCATCATCTGGTGGTCGGAAACGGCTGGATGGAGTTCTGTTAGAATGTATTTTTGGGTCCTACAATGGACACAAATGTGCATATGTAAAGGTAGATGTTGCTGGACTGTGTCCAACTGGCCAGTGGTTTCGACCGCTGCTGTATGTTCGCCAATCGCGGATGTCTGTTTGACTACCCATTCTACGTGGTGCTACGTAAACCAGGTGTTTTAGAACTGTAAATAACTGATGTATATCCAAAGATGCAGGTTAGCAACTGCTTTACATAAATCTCAGGCGTCCCAATAGGACATATCCGTCACTGTACTGTCAACATAACACCACCAGAACATGTTGATCCCTATGTATTCATTGAAGCATGTCTTCTTTATAGGTGGGAATGCCATAGCTTACATATCCTAGTTGGCGTTGTTGGTGTGCCATTAGTATGTGTTCCGCAGCTCGCCCATCCGTTCCCCTGTATGGTGGCGAGTGCTCCCGATTTCGTTGCTGGCAGACCGAGTGCTGTGTGCGGTATTCGCCGGCGGTCTGACTTTGTATGGGGAGTGTCTACTGTACTCCCTATCTGTATTTCCTGTGTTATGCCTTACTGCAGCTGTGTAATTCCACCAGGTTTCCAGTTATAGGTGCCATCTTGGTCGTACAGTTGTCCATCCATGGGAATTGCCTACTGGACACTGATATAGGGCTGTACACATTTCACACCTGCTTTTAGCATTATCCGGTGGATGCTTTGCATCATTAGTGGGGAGTAAGGCACGTGCTATACCCACATCCCTCCACAGGCGGGACAACAGATTATCTGCCAAACACCGAGCCCCAATTTTGCATACCCAGGATCCCATGGCTGCAACCCTCCACGGTACCCATTACACATCCTTCATGTGTGCGGGACTGGGATGTGGACGCACTTCTATGGACACGACAATCTGGGGATTTCTGTTCATATGTCCTGCATTTCATGGACAGTTGTCATCAACCTTAAACACGCTGGTGGTGCATATGTCTAGCTGTGCCGTAGTCACAGCTGTCACACCGTCTGGGTCGATCGCAGCTGTTTGATATTACGAATGGGTAAATTTTTGGAGTCCTACAATGGACACCGATGTGCATATGTAAAGTGTAGCACGTGTTGGACTGTCACCATCTGGCCAGTGGTTTTGACTGCTGCTGTATATTCCCCAATCGCGGATGTCTGTTTGACTACCCATATTATGTATTGCCAGCTATTGTCTTACGAGTGATGTCACCCGCCTAGAAGTATGCCTCTGACAGCGCTGTGCTCAGTAAAGTCGGTAGCGCATTCTGTAAATGCTTCATACTGTAGTGAGTATCATGTAGATAGGCGTAGGTTCGACTGCCGGCCCTTCCGTGTGTTTGTGTGTGTTTCCAGCTGCCTCTGCGGATAAACATGCTTTTAGACGCTTCACAACACATACCTTGGCTATCAGCGGCCATTCCTTTACGGATGTTGCCACCCACCTGTACATGTGCCTCTGCTGGTGGTGTGCTCGGTGGTCCACGAGCATTCCATACCTGTGTCGTACGCTTGTGCGTTTGGGTATGTGGGGGTGTGGTCAAACACCATGCCTGCCACATGTGTGTGTGTGTCCATGCTCCCAGCTGCATGGGTTCATACGGTATTGCCTTGTGGTTTACGAAAGAACACACCTATCCTGCCGCCATCCCTGTGTTTCTGGATGGCGGTATGCAGTTCGTGTACTGCTTGTGTGTCTGTTGTGGTCGGCGACTGCCGTAGCGTGATCTCCACGTGCACCATGCTATGGTGTGGTGGGGTGATGCTGTGTACATGACACACCCGGGCCTGCCACATGTGTCCGTCTGTATCTCTGTCATTGTATATCTACGTACCTATGTTGTGGCCGTACTGCTGCTCTAGCATGGACGGCTGTCTTTCCCATGTATCGCATATCTGCACGGCTGACACATATGACTGTGGTACGTTGCGTATCCACTCATTGTCCATGCACTGTCCGTATTCCAGAACACCGTATTGACATCTGCTGGATATCGTGACAGACAGCTATCCTTGCTGTCCTGACAGTGTACCCGTACACGCCATACACCTTGTGTGTACTTGGCTAGTTATGGTGTGTGTATGTCTACCTGTGCTGTATGCATGGCCGTGTGTGTGTCCCGCTACAGCCATCTGTGCATGTGTCGCCACCATGGGTAATCCTTGTGGACCGCAGTTTCATGTGCACGTCTGCACATACCTGCAGACTGTACTACCCCTCCTACGGCTGCGGACTTAGATCGACTGCTGCCCTAGGCTGTAGGGCTCCTTGGCGCCCACCACCACAGCACATGGTGCCCCCATCATGGTATACCTACATGACACACCTACTAGACAGGTGGCCCTACTAGTGCGGCGCCATGGCCAGCCGCAGGATTGCCGTATGCCTACGGCCGGATGTGGGCACATCACAAGGCATACGTCTACATTCGGTGTTTTACGACGTCCAGGTTGTAATACCAGAGGGGGGACCTCATCAGCTATGCTATAGAATGCGGATCTATTTGGTTTAGTAGGTGGAGGGTTGGCCACACACCAGGGCTGACCGATGGAACACTGATGAGGCCTCTTTTGAGAGGCAGGTGGAGCAAGCCCCCGTAACGTGAATGTAGTTTAGGTACAGATGTAGGGTTAGCACACATTTGTCCACTCTTTCAGTTCTGTACCGCTGTATTACAGTGATATGCTATGCATATCTGCCATATACATTGTTAAATCATTGAATGATGAGTATTCGGCATAGTACAATATCATATGATACATGTGTTAATAGGATGCCTTCTGAGGTGTTAACATATGTGTGTGTGGTTAACATTGCGTCTGTGCTTTCTATGCTGTGGTTACATGTTCATTGTTTGCACAGAAAGTAACACATGGAAGTGTAAGGGGGGATATATAAAGCCTGGACGCGTCTATGTTATGTGTACGTCTCACGGAGCCTACGGGTGATAGCGCTTACATGTCTATGGAGTAACCTTTGGATACCACATGTGACCTGTCGTGGACGAAACGTCTACGTTGACTGTTTCATCTACCTATGTGTGTCGTGCTTTGTGTGCCATAAGGTGCCAGCGGGTCTTTGATGTGGATTATGTGTATTCCATGGTCAATTGACATTAACACTATTACTTCACCGAAGGATGTTCTTCATTGGTGGGGACGCCATAGTTTGACCATCGTATGGCTTTCCTAGCTGACGTTGATATTGTGCCATTGGTATGTGTTCCACAGGTCACCCATTTCTTCCGCGATACGGGAGCGTGTGATCCCCATTCCGGTGCTGGCAGATTGACAGCTGTGTACGCCGGTATTCGCACAGCGGTCTGGCTTTGTATGGGGAGTGTCTACTGGTTTCCCCATCTGTATTTCCTGTGTTATGCCTCACTGCAGCTGTGTGGTTACACCAGGTTCGCGGTTATGGGTGCCATCTTGGTCCTACGCTTGTCCATCCCTCGCGATTGTCTACTGGACACTGGTATGGAGCAGTACACATTTCACACCTGCATTTCGCATTAGCCGGTGGATGCTTTGCACTATCAGTGGGGAGTAAGGCACGTGCTACCCCCACATCCCTCCCACGGTGCGGGACAACGTATTATCTGCCAAACAACACCGAGCCCCGTTACTGCATACCCAGGATCCCATGGCTGCAGCCCTCGACGGTACCCATTACACATCCGGCATGTGTGCGGGAATGGGATGTGGACGCACCTCTATGGACTCTACAATATGGGAATATCTGTACATATGTCCCGCATTCCGTGGACAGCTGTCGTCAACCCTGAACACGCTGGGGGTGCATATGTCTGGCTGTACCGTAGACACGGCTGTCAGTTCTTTCGGGTCTCCCGATCGTGGCTGGTTGACATTGCGTACGGATGAATCTCTGGGGTCCTACTATGAACACCATTGTGCATATGTACAGTGTAGACCTTGTTGGACTGTGTCCATCTGGCTAGTGGGTTTGACCGCTGCTGTATGTTCCCAATCGCGGATGTGTGGTTGCTACCCATATTATGTAGTGCTACGTTGACCAGGGTATTCTAAACTGAAACCGGATGGTGTAGATCCAATGATGCAGGCTAGGAGAAGCTTTAGGTCATCCTCCGATGTCCCATTAGGATATGTCCGCCACAGTATTGTCAAACGGACACAACCAAAGAATGTAGATCCTATTAATTCATTGACGGATGTTCTTCATAAGCGTGAACGCCATAGTGTCAGGATCCTATGACTTTCCCACTTAACGTTGTTGGTGTGCCGTTAGTATGTGTTCCACAGGTCGCCCATTTGTTCCGCGGTATGGTAGCGAGTGATCCCCATTCACCTTCTAGCAGATTGGGTGCTGTGTACGCCGGTATTCGCACGGCGGTCTGACATCGTATGTGGAGTCTCTACTGTAGTCCCTATCTGTATTCCCTGTGTTGTGCCTTACCACAGCTGTGTGATTCCACCAGGTTTGCAGTTATGGGTGCCATCTTGGCCGTACGATTGTCCATCCATGGGAACTGTCCAATGGACACTGGTATAGTGCTGTACACATTTCACAGCTGCATTTAGCATTCTCCGGTGGGTGATTTGCATAATTAGTGCGGAGTAACGCATGTGCCATACCCACATCCCTCACACGGGGCGTGACAACGGGTCATCTGCCAATCAACACCGAGACCCATTTCTGCATACCCACGATCCCATGGCTGCAGCCCTCGACAGTACCCGTTGCACATCCTCCACGTGCGGGAATGGGATGTGGACGCACCTGTATGGACTGGACAATCTGGGGATTCATGTGCATATCACCTGCAGTTCATGGACAGTTGTCATTAACCTTGGACACGCTGGTGGTGCATATATGTAGCTGTGCCGTAGTCACGGCTGCCACTTCATCTGGGTCTCCCGCTCCAAGCAGGTTGCATTGCGTACGGATAAATTTTTGGGTCCTACAATGGACACCAGTGTGCATATGTAAAGTGTAGAACATATTGGACTGTGTCCATCTGACCAGTGTGTTTGACTGCCGCTGCATGTCCAGCAGTCACGGATGTCTGTTTGAGTACCCATATTATGTAGTGCTACGTAAACCGGGTCTTCCGCCACTGAACCCAAATGGTGTAGTTCCCATGATGCAGGCTAACAATTGCTTTCACTAATCCGCAGATATCCCATTGGGACATTCCGCCTCTGTATTGTCACATTAACACGAAGAAACCATGTAGATCCTATTGATTCATTGCAGGATGTTCTTTATATGTGTGTACGCCATAGCTTTAACATCCTATACCCTTTCTAGTTGACGTTGTTGGTGTGCCATTAGTATGTGTTCCGCAGGTCGCCCATTTGTTCCGCGGTATGGCAGCGAGTGATCACCATTCACTTGCTGGAAGATTGAGTGCTGTGTACGCCGGTATTCGCACGGCGGTCTGACTTTGTATGTGGAGTCTCTACTGTAGTCCCTATCTGTATTCCCTGTGTTTTGCCTTACTACAGCTGTGTGATCCCACCAGGTTTGCTGTTATGGGTGCCATCTTGGCCGTACGTTTGTCCGTCCATGGGAACTGCCTACTGGACACTGGTAGAGGGCTGTACACATGTCACAGCTGCATTTAGCATTCTCCGGTGGATGATTTGCATTATTAGTGGGGAGTAACGCATGTGCTATACCCACATACCTCCCACGGGGCGGTACGACGGATTATCTGCCAATCGACACCGAGCCCCATTTCTGCATACCCACGATCCCATGTCTGCAACCCTCGACGGTACCCATTGCACATCCTCCATGTGTGCGTGAATGGGATGTGGATGCACGTCTATGGACTCGGCAACCTGGGGAGTCCGATCCATATGTCCTGCATTTCATGGACACTTGTCATCAACCTTGAAAACGCTGGTGGTGCACATATGTAGCTGTGCCGTAGTCACGGCTATCAGGTCTTCTGGGTCTCTAGATCGCCGCCTGTTCACATTGCATACGGATAATTTTTGGGTCCTACAATGGACACCAATGTGCATATGTCAAGTGTAGAACGTATTGTACTGTGTCCATCTGGCCAGTGGGTCTGACTGCTGCCGTATGTTCAGCAATCACGGATGTCTGTTTGAGTACCCATATTATGTAGTGCTACGTAAACCGGGTTATCCGCCACTGTACCCAAATGGTGTAATTCCAATGTTGCAAGCTAACAATTGCTTTCACCAATCTGCAGATATCCCATTGGGACATTCCCGCCTCTGTATTGTCAACTTTACACGAACGAAACATGTAGATCCTATTAATTCATTGAAGGATGTTCTTTATATGTGGGTACGCCATAGCTTAACCATCCTATAACCTTCCTAGTTGACGTTGTGGGTGTGCCATCAGTATGTGTTCCGCAGGTCGCACATTTGTTCCACGGTATGCAAGCGAGTGATCCCCATTCACTTGCTGGCAGGTTGAGAGCTGTGTACGCCGGTATTCGCACGGCGGCCTGACATTCTATGTGGAGTGTCTGCTGTACTCCCTAAATGTATTCCCTGTGTTCTGCCTTACTACAGCTGTGGGATTCCGCCAGGTGTGCAGTTATGGGTGCCATCTTGGCCGTACGTTTGTCCATCCATGGGAACTGCCTCATGGACACTGGTGTAGGGCTGTACACATTTCACAGATGCATTTAGCATTCTCAGGTAGATGATTTGCATTATCAGTGCGGAGTAACGCATATGCCATACCCACATCCCGCACACGGGGCGGGACAACGGATCTTCTGCCAATCAAGTCCGACACCCATTTCTGCATACCCACGATCCCATGGCTGCAACCCCCGACAGTACCCATTGCACATCCTCCATGTGTGCGGGAATGGGATGTGGACACACATCTATGGACTGGACTATCTGGGGATTCCTGTGCATATGTCCTGCATTTCATGGACAGTTGTCATCAACCTTGAACACGCTGGTGGTGCATATATGTAGCTGTGCCGTAGTCACGCCGGTCACATCATCTGGGTCTCCCGATCGCAGCCGGTTGACATTGCGTACGGATAAATTTTGGGTCCTACAATGGACACAAATGTGCATATGTAAAATGTAGAACATGTTGGACTGTGTCCATGTGGCCAGTGATTGTGACCGCTGCTGTATATTCCCCATTCATGGATGTGTGTTTGACTACACATATTATGTTGTGCTACGAAACCCATGTTCTACTACGATTAACCCAAATGGTATTGATGTACTGCTGCAGGTTGGCAACTGCTTCAAGTAATCCTCAGACAGCCCAGTAGGACATATACGCCACTGTATTGTCAATATGACACAGCCAGAACATGTGGACCCTATTGATTCATTGACGGATGTTCTTTATAAGCGGGAACGCCAGTGTTTCAACATCCTATGACCGTCCGAGTTGACGTTGTTGGTGTGCCATTGGTATGTGTTCCACTGGTCGCCCATGTGTTCCGCAGTATGGCAGCGAGTGATCCCCATGTTGTTGCTGGCAGATCGAGTGCTGTGTACGCCGGTATTCGCACGGCCGTCTGGATTTCTATGGGGGGTGTCTACTGTAGTTTCCATCTGCATTTCCTGTGTTATGCCTTACTGCAGCTGTGTGATTCCACCGGGCTTGCAGGTATGGGTGCCATCCTGGTCGTAGGCCTGTCCATCCATGGGGATTGCCTACTGGACACTGTTATGGCCTGTACACATTCCACACCTGCATTTAGCATTATCCGGTGGATGCTTTGCATCATTAGTGGGGAGTAGGTCATGTGCTACACCCACACCCCTCCCACGGGGCGGAACAACGAATTATCTGCCAAACAACACCGAGCCCCATTTCTGCATACCCAAGATCCCATTGCTGCAACCATCGATAGTACCCATTACACATCCATCATGTGCGGGACTGGGATGTGGACGCATGTATGGACACGTCGATCTGGGGATTTCTGTTCATATGTCCTACATTTCATGGATACCTGTCATCAACCTTAAACACGCTGGCGGTGCATATGTCTAACTGTGCCGTAGTCACGGCTATCGCATCATCTGGTGGTCGGAAACGGCTGGATGGAGTTCTGTTAGAATGTATTTTTGGGTCCTACAATGGACACAAATGTGCATATGTAAAGGTAGATGTTGCTGGACTGTGTCCAACTGGCCAGTGGTTTCGACCGCTGCTGTATGTTCGCCAATCGCGGATGTCTGTTTGACTACCCATTCTACGTGGTGCTACGTAAACCAGGTGTTTTAGAACTGTAAATAACTGATGTATATCCAAAGATGCAGGTTAGCAACTGCTTTACATAAATCTCAGACGTCCCAATAGGACATATCCGTCACTGTACTGTCAACATAACACCACCAGAACATGTTGATCCCCTATGTATTCATTGAAGCATGTCTTCTTTATAGGTGGGAACGCCATAGCTTACATATCCTAGTTGACGTTGTTGGTGTGCCATTAGTATGTGTTCCACAGGTCGCCCATCTGTTCCGCTGTATGGTAGCGAGTGCTCCCCATTTTGTTGCTGGCAGATCGAGTGCTGTGTACGCCGGTATTCGCACGGCGGTCTGACTTTGTATGGGGAGTGTCTACTGTACTCCCTATCTGTATTTCCTGTGTTATGCCTTACTGCAGCTGTGTAATTCCACCAGGTTTCCAGTTATAGGTGCCATCTTGGTCGTACAGTTGTCCATCCATGGGAATTGCCTACTGGACACTGATATAGGGCTGTACACATTTCACACCTGCTTTTAGCATTATCCGGTGGATGCTTTGCATCATTAGTGGGGAGTAAGGCACGTGCTATACCCACATCCCTCCCACGGGGCGGGACAACGGATTATCTGCCAAACAACACCGAGCCCCAATTTTGCATACCCAGGATCCCATGGCTGCAACCCTCCACGGTACCCATTACACATCCTTCATGTGTGCGGGACTGGGATGTGGACGCACTTCTATGGACACGACAATCTGGGGATTTCTGTTCATATGTCCTGCATTTCATGGACAGTTGTCATCAACCTTAAACACGCTGGTGGTGCATATGTCTAGCTGTGCCGTAGTCACGGCTGTCACACCGTCTGGGTCGATCGCAGCTGTTTGATATTACGAATGGGTAAATTTTTGGAGTCCTACAATGGACACCGATGTGCATATGTAAAGTGTAGCACGTGTTGGACTGTCACCATCTGGCCAGTGGTTTTGACTGCTGCTGTATATTCCCCAATCGCGGATGTCTGTTTGACTACCCATATTATGTATTACTTGGCCTATCTATATCCACGTGCCAGTAAGCGGAAATACAGCAAACCTTGAGTCCTGGTCATCTTCATAAAAGACATCATTGAACATATATCAGGCCAAAACAGACAATGACAAAAACGATACACTCCACAGTCAAAAGATACTGAGCTCTTTCACCCACTAACATGGGGCATCGTCGGAGTACGAAATACATGACATAGTCGTCCCTTATACACTTCCTTCAGAGTCAGTTTAAAGTCAATTAATCAATAAACCTGCTCATAGTTAAGTGGACAGTGCTCCAAGTCTTGATGATAACGTGACATATACAAATCAGTGTTGCATACATTACTTAATGGAAACAATAATACAACAACAATGTGTTAATATAACTACAATATTGGTCAATACAATCAGTATATTGAAACATAGTTGATAATTGTTGTGAGTAAACCTTAGAATGTTGTGTGTTGATCATGATATTAAATATCAATGTGTATAACTGTTGCATTACGATTCCAAAGCATGGAATCAATAAGTACAATTAAAGCATATTTTGTATAAATATGAATGTAAATAAGAGTCACAATGTTACATGTGAATATGACTGTATTATAACTATATCAATATGAAATGGAATAAACTGTACTTGTTTACATCTTGTTTTCAAGTGACAAATCTATGTCCATGCGTCATATATACGGGCCGTCGGACTGCTGTGTGTAGATATATACATGTGAACCCCTCGTTTCATACCTTTCTTTGTTACTGTCTGTGGATTACCTGTGTACACACATCAATTACCATGCCATACCTTTCCACTGTACAGGTTCTGGCATGGTGTACGGCTGGTTGGCCCTTAATCTTGCTGTGTGTTACATTGACCAGTGTCTATCTGGCAATTCGCTGGCGTGTCATGTGTGACCTTCTTGCTTCTTTAGGGACCTGATCCCATAATTGTGACGTGCTTCCACTGGCCATATATCTGTCTGTCGTCTGGGATCTGTGTGTAACCAGTCCTTTCAGGACACTTTCTATTGTTGTTCTTTGGTTACATATATGAGTACTTTGGTATGTTGTGCTATTATTGTGTGTGGAGCATTTCTCCACGGGCCTCTGCTGACACTGGACATATATCCAGCTAGCCTAGCCCGGTCAACAAGTGTGAGCCAACTGAACGCAATTCGTACGGGGGCACCTTCTGACAAGTGGGTCGGGTTACTGATGCATAACCGTCATCAATCCATACTACTAACACATACGTTATTCTATCCACATTCTATGTTTGTCTCATCACATAGCGTGTGTTTCTCACTATTTCTAACGGTACTTTACATGGCATTGCCCGATTCCATACTTTCAGAGGCTGACATTTCTGACACATGTCTGGTTGACGTGGAGGACACATCCTTAACCTGCCCTGCTTCGAGGGGATCACACACGCACACGCGCACTTGCATTTCCTAATTGTGGGTTACGCGCAGGCGCACATGCATATCCGTATTCTGTCTACATATGTTTACTGGGCCTGTGTGGTTACGTGGTCTGTGTTAGTTGTGACTATTCCGGTAACATATCTCTGATCCGGTTGACGGACATGTGCGGAACGCACGTACACCTTTATACATGTAACAGTCTTTGCAGCATGGACGCATTACGTACACGTTCACATTTATATGTTCTATAGTCGTAATTCAAACGGGACTGCATTCACGTTTGCCGGTTACTGTGACCACTACACGTTAGCTGTTCGGTGTCATTAATATGCATACCCATGGTACTTAGCTACATTTACATATCCCCCCACCCCCACCCCCCCGCACTCACGCACGTCACTGGCATCCATTCTCCTGCTGGGAAAGGTGCGGTACTACATGTTAAACATTCCTTATTCCCTCCCGCTCATGGCCCAGGATGCATATGTCGTGACCGCAGGGATGTTCAGATCACAGGGGCTTATATCCCCTACGCATACAGGCCTTCGAATGTCAGGGTATTCCTGTGGTGCTTTGGGTTTGGTCTTGTCCGCCCAGTGTACGGAACTGCCCTGACCGTGTACGAATGTTAGATGAGTCACATGGGCACGGTTTGTCCGTGTCTATGATACCATGTCCCCCCCCCATTATTCCTAACCGTGTGCGCTGATTGGCTGGCGTACCCGTTGTAGATCTTGTTATAGTAATTGCACACGGTCTGGTCGAACGGACCTATTTCCATTACTAACCCTCGGTATTCATAACCTGTCTCGCTATATTACATGGGTTTAACATTGCGTGACGGCTTTCACTGAGCCACGGACATGTCCGTTGCTTAGTTTGGGCCAGTCCCGCTCTGCTACACACATTTAACATGGCGGAACAGGTTGAACAGCTCAGCAACGGGGACATCGGGCTCTCCGTCGCTGTTTAGTATTGAATCGCTATGTTGACTTTGTTTCACAGAGCGAGACAGTGTCGACATTGGTAACGGACATCTCGCGCAGTACGTCCGCACCGCCGCGGGTGCCGTATGTCTGCGTTTGGGCGGCGGACAGGCATTATGCTGTGCCATTATGTCTGGGAATATATGGTTTCTTTCCATATATGATATGTCATACTAGCAATGACCCGCGTCTGGGTGTGGGTACTGCTGTATTTACCCACGGCAAGAGTGGCCTTAGGTCAAGTGGTGCCCTAGGCAGAAGGACTCCATGATGCCACCGCCACATCACCCGCTACCCCCGTCCTGGTCTACCTACACAAAATAAAGGCTGGAAAGGTGCCCCGAGTAGAGCGGCGCCCTAGGCGGCTGCCTAGTTGGCCTATGCCTAAGGCCGGCTATGTGTGTGGTCCCTCGGGCGTCGGACTCGGGAACGCACCACGTCTGCCGTGAGTATATCTAGCATTACCCACATCCGGGCGTGGTTTATTGCTATGATGTTCCATGTGTACGGACACGTGTGTTTGGACAACCTACAATAGCTTCTGCTATTGGCATACAATGCTGTGGGTGGTGCCGGTTACCATACATATGCCTTTCTCAAAAGCCGAATTCACACTTCTGAACACTACTGTGGTCTCCTTTAAGGCCCCTGAGCCAGTGGTAAACATTACTCAAACCGCTGAATCACGTACATATGCCTTCCACCAGCACCTACAGGACTGCATGGATCAGGCAATCCCATACAAAACTGAGACTCTTTGTACCAAAGCCAAGCATCCAGTCTGGTGGACCCCAGCCATGAACAAGCTCTACAACGACAGGAGGTAGCTACTACAAGATAGAGCGGAATCCTTGTAAGGTAAGACACCCTTGCTCATTGTATGTGAAGAACTACAAGCTGTCATGAAATCATCCAGGGGAAATTTAACAGAGAAATCAACAAGGACTCGACAGACAATCATGAGGCCTTCTTTAGCTATGTTGGACACCTGGGAGGACACTCCCAGATATGCTCAGAGTGGGTTCAGAATGATGTGAGGATGACTGAACCTACACACATTGCCAACATACTGGCTGACAGGTTCGGTGCTAACTTCTCCCCCCCCCACATGGAGAGATATCTATACCAGAGGATTGTAGATCCTGGAACATCTGTAACGCACAGGTGGGAAATGCTCTCTCCAAGGCAGTAAACACAGCATCCATGGGACCAGATGGTGTCCCAGCTGTGTACTCCATGAACTCAATGGGGAATTAAACCCACAGTTAGGACAGCTGTTTAATCTTAGCCTCACCTCAGGATACGTACCCAAGTAGTGGCACAAGGCGACTGTAGTCCCACTTCACAAGGATGGTGCCTCCACTGACCCTGGTAATTACCATCCCATTAGCTTGACAAGCCTTATCTGCAAAGCCATGGAGAAGGATCATAATGGAACTCATACATAAAGACATAGGGGACTTGCATACTTTGGATCCAACCCAGTTTGGCTTGGTCAAATGCAGATCATGCCTTTTAAACGTGTCTGACTTTTTAGGATCAGTCACCAAGGCCATTGATGAGGGTAAAGCAGTCCATACAGCCTACCTCGACCTGGCAAAGGCCTTCGACACAATACCCCCCTCAGGTATCATTGATAAACCCGTCAGCTTGAATGTAAATACATACATCGCCAGATGGGTTGCAAACTGGCTAAGTGACAGAACCCACACGGTCATAGTTGCTGGCGCCATGTCATACTCACAGCCGGTCACAGGTGTTGTCCCACGGGGCTCAGTCCTGGGTCCACTATTTTTCGGCATCTACATTTCCAAAGTACAAGCAAACACAGGGGGTTATGGCTGACAATGTTTGCAGATGACTGCAAACTGGGTGCCATAGTCGGACACACATCTGACACAGATATCCTTCAGAAGGGCCTCACAGATATGGATAACTGGTGCCAGAGACATGGCCTACAGCTAAATGCCGGAAATGCATAGTCATACCCTTCGGGAAGAACAAGGTTACCCCTAGCTACCATATAGGTGGCAATCCACTGAGCACAGAGGGAGTTACCAGGGATCTGGGGACCCGGGTTGTCGGTAACCGTTCGTTCGACACACACGTTGCTAACGTAGTTAGGTAGACCTTCTACATTGCCCACCTGATCATGAAGGGATTCACATCTAGATCAGGGGAGGTCATTGTCCCCTTGTACTCATCACTCATTAGACCTATGATTGAGTACAATGCCCGTTCAGAATGTATCTGACCCGACACCTGCAGCAGCTGGAAAGGCCCCGACAGTTCATCGACAAACGGATGCAGGGTCTCAGGAATATGTGTTATGCTGACCGACTGAAAGGATTCCAGCTCTATTCAGTCGCATACCACTTGCCCAGAGGTGACCTGTGCCTGGCATACAAGGCCATGTCGAACCCGGATTTGATGACTATGCTTCACCTAAAGAATCTAGATCCCTCAGAACCACAAGGGCAGGTGACGTACACCTTGACACTGTCATTAATAGAACGTGCTGGTGGGACAGATTCATCACCCAGACACTCACTATGCTGTGGAACAACATCCCAGTACATGTGAGGCAGAGCACCTCGCTGGCCTTGTTTTAGTATTTTGACAAGGATGTCTGAATTGATTTATTTAACTAACCTTCTAAATAAATATTTACTTTACCACATTTTGAATCTTTACATTTCATTGATATATTTTACATTAGTCATAATCATAAGGTTTATCTCTATATATTATGGTTCATTTATATTACTAGGTGTCTCTAGTTCTTTTAATATATTGGCACAATCCCTAGAACATATATATGTAGCTTATACACTCAGACATTTGGAAAACATTATGTTGGTTCTTCTTTCATATTTATACATATATTTTTATTTTTCTATGAAGAATATACATTTTGAAGCAATGTCTGATTTACTCACTGTGTGGAATCTGTAACCCGAGTAAAGTTTTTAGCTTGTTCGCCTTTAAGGCATTTAATTAATACTTAGCACATCTAATTTACTGACCAATTAAGGGTTTTAAATGTAGTAGGTTGAACTGCATTGTATGTATTCTGAAGAAGTCTGCTTATGAAGCAGACGAAAAGCGCTTCAATAAACTATGGTGACTGCATTTAATTCCTGGTGGGCTCTGAGTGGTCACTGACCGTTTCTACAGTACCTCATTTTTGCTTTGGACTTTCTCAGCTGGTTCTCTGTGTTTTTTGTATGGGGAATGTCAAGTGTAGTCCCTATGTGTATTACCTGTGTAATGCCTTACTGCGGCAGTGTAATTCCACCGGGTTTGCAGTTATGGGTGCCATCTTGTTCGTACCCTTGTCCATCCATGTGAATTGCCTACTGGACACTGGTATAGGGCTGTACACATTTCACACCTGCATATAGCATTCTCCGGTGGATGCTTTGCATTATTAGTAGGGAGTAAGGCAGGTACTACGCCCACATCCCTCCCACGGGGCGGGACAACGGATTATCTGCCAGACAACACAGAGCCCCATTTCTGCATACCCAAAATCCCATGGCTGCAACCCTCGACAGTACCCATTACACATCCTTCATGCGTGCGGGACTGGGATGTGGACGCACATGTATGGACACGTCGATCTGGGTATTTCTGTTCATATGTCCTGCATTTCATGGACACTTGTCATCAACCTTAAACACGCTGGTGGTGCATATGTCTAACTGTGCCGTAGTCACGGCTATAGCATCGTCTGTTGTTCGGAGACGGATGGAGTGGGTTCTGTGAGAAGGTATTTTTGGGTCCTTCAATGGACACCAATGTGCATATGTAAAGTTAGATGTTGCTGGACTGTGTCCAACTGGCCAGTGCTTTTGACTGCTGCTGTATGTTCCCCAATCGCGGATGTCTGTTTGACTACCCATTCTACGTGGTGCTACGTAACCAGGTGATTTAGTACTGTGAACAAATGGTGTACATCCAAAGATGCAGGTTAGCAACTGCTTCAAATAAACCTCAGACGTCCCAATAGGACATATCCGTCACTGTATTTTCAACATAACACCACCAGAACATGTTGATCCCCTATGTATTCATTGAAGCATGTTTTCTTCATAGGTGGGAACGCCATAGTTTACATATCCTAGTTGACGTTGTGGGTGTGCCATTAGTATGTGTTCCACAGGTCGCCCATCTGTTCCGCTGTATGGTAGCGAGTGCTCCCCATTTTGTTGCTGGCAGATTGAGTGCTGTGTACGCCGGTGTTTGCACGGCGGTCCAACTTTGTATGGGGAATGTCAACTGTAGTCCCTATGTATATTTCCTGTGTTATGCCTTACCGCGGCTGTGTAATTCCCCCGGGTTTGCAGTTGTGGGTGCCATCTTGGTCGTACGCTTGTCCATCCATGAGAATTGCCTACTGGACACTGGTATAGGGCTGTACACATTTCACACCTGCATTTAGCATTCTCCGGTGGATGCTTTGCATTATTAGTGGGGAGTAAGGCAGGTGCTACGCACACATCCCTCCCACGGGGCGGGACAAAGGATTACCTGCAAAACAACACCGAGCCCTGTTTCTACATACCCAGGATCCCTTGACTGCAACAGTCGACACTACCCATTACACATCCTTCATGTGTGCGGGACTGTGATGTGGACGCACTTCTATGGACTCGGTACCCTGGGGATTTCTGTGCATATGTGCTGCATTTCATGGACAGCTATCATCAACATTGAACACGCTTGCGGTGCATATGTGTAGCTGTGACGTGGTCACGACAATCAGTTCACGTGGGTGATGACGGAGGCTGGCACGCATTCCGTACAGGAAAATTTTTGGGTCCTACAATGGACACCAATGTGCATATGTAAAGTGTAGAGCTTGTCGGACTGTGTCCGTGTGGCCAGTGGGTTTGACTGCTGCTGTGTGTTCACCAATCGCGGATGTCTGCTTGACTACCCATAGTGTGTAGTGCTACGGAAACCATGTTTTCCGAGACCAGAACCAAATGGTGTACATCCAATGTTGCAGGTTAACAACCGCTTTAATTAATCCCCAGAGGTCCCGGTTGGGAAGTATCGCCACTTTATTGTCGGAACAACACCTCCAGACTAGGTAAATCACGGGAACTTTAGCCCGGTCTTACCGGCCATTTGCAAGTGTAATTAGCAGACACGTGTCAATACATGTATGATAATACATATTGTCATGCCGAAGTTAATCTATGTTATTTGGACAATGGCTTCTGCTATTGACATCCGTTGCTGTGGGTGTTGCCGGTTACCATACACATGGCTTGCTCAAAGGCAGAATTCACAATTCTGAACACTACTGTGGTCTCCTTTAAGGACCCTGAGCCAGTGGTCAACAGTACTGCAGCCACTGCATCACTTACATATGCCGTCTACCGGTACCTACAGGACTGCATGGATCAGGCATTCCCTTACCCAACTGTGGTTCATTGTACCAATGCCAAGCATCCAGTGTGGTGTACCCCAGCCATACACAAGCTGTACAACGAGAGGAGGTGGCTACTACAAGGCGGAGCAGACACCTTGTGAGGTATGACACCCTTGGTCATTATATGTGTACAGCTACAGGCTGTCATGACATGGTCCGGGGCACGTTCCACAGATATATCTACATGGACCTGGCTGACAATCATACAGCCTTCATTTGCTATGCTGGACACCTGGGAGGTCACTCCCACATATGCTCTGACTGGGTTCACGATGATGTGGAGTTTACTCAACATACACACATTGCCAAAATACGGGCTGACAAGTTCGGTGAGGACATCTCCACACCCTCCCCCCCACATGAAGAGATGTCTGTCCCAGCGGTTTGTGGTCCCCAAATGTTCTGTGACGCACGGGTGGGACATGCTCTCTCCAGGGTAGTGAACATAGCATCCATGAGACCAGCTGGTGACCCGACTGTGTACTCCACGATCTCATTGAGGAATTAGACCCACAGTTAGGACAGCTGTTTCTTTGTAGCCTCACCTCGGGTAACGTACCCGGGTTGTGTCGCACGGCGACTGTAGTCCCACGTCACAGGGCCAATGCCTCCACTGACCCTGGTTATTACTGTCCCATTACCATGAGGAGACCTATCTGCAAAGACATGGGAAGGGATCATACTGCGGCTCGTAGATGAAGGCATAGGGGACCTGCATACTTTGCATCCAACACGGTTTGGCTTGGTCAGGGGCGGTTCATGCGTTTAAAGCATGGTTGACGTTTTCGGGACAGTCACCGAGGCCATTGATGGGGGTCTTGCAGTCCATACAGCCTACCTCGACCTGGCAAAGGCCTTCAACACATTACCCCCCTCAGGTATCATTGATAAACCCATCGGCTTGGATGTGAACACATACATCACAGGATGGGTTGTAAACTGGCTATGTGACACGGCCCACGCGGTCATAGTTGCTGGCAGCATGTCAGACCTACTGCCTGTCGCAGGCGGTGTCCCACGGGGCTCTTCCCTGGGTCCACTCCTCTTATACATCTACATTTCCACAGTACAGGCACACACAGGGGTGTTATGGGCGACATTGTTTGTAGATGACTGCGAAACGGGTGCCATAGTGGGACGGACATCTGACACGGATATCCTTCAAAGGGGCCTCCCAGATATGCATATCTGCTGTCAGGGACATGGCCTACAGCTAAATGCAAGGTAATGCAACATCATACCTGTCGAGGAGTACTAGGTCACCCCTGTCCAGCATATGGGTGGCAGTCCACTGAGCGCAGGGGTGATTACCAGGGATCAGGGGACAGAGGTTGTCGGTCACCATTCGTTCAACACACACGTTGCTATCATGGTTCGGTGGGACTTCTACATTGCCCACCTGTTTGTGCAGGGATTCACATCTAGATCAGGGTAGGTCATTGTCTCCTTGTACTCATTACGTGTTACACCTATGATTGACTACATTGCCCCATTCGGAGGGTATCTGACCCGACACCTACAGCAGCTGGGAAGGCCTCATAGGTTAATTGTCATACAGATGCAGGGTGTCATGGATTTGTGTAATGCTGCCCCACTTGTAGGACCCCTGCCCCATTCAGTCACATACCTGTTGTTCAGTGTTGACCTGTGCCTGACATACGAGGCCATGTCGACCCATATGTCATGTCTATGCTTCACCTACTGTATCTGCATCCCTCGGAACCACGAGGGCAGGTGACATGAACCTTGACGCGGTCATTAATAGGATGTGTTGGAGTGACACATACGTCACCCGGACACTCACAATGCTGTGGATCTACATCACAGTACATGTGAGGCAGAGATCCTTGCTAGCCTTGTTCGGGGGTATGTTGTCCGTTGGATGGGGGATTGCAGATATAGGCCAGGGATTACATCATTATCACTGCTTGACAGAGGTACAGCAATATCATAAGCATTTTATCTCCGGACAGGAAGGTTGGCAAAGGAATCCTAACTATGGTGTAGGGTTATGGCTGAACTTGGGTAGATGGCCTACCCTGTACCTATGGACCTATGAACCTATATTCATAGTTTGTCCCATTTACACTTGTCTATCCCTATCCTCTTTCTCATGTGTATATTTCTGTGGCACGTGATTGTCCTCTGTATTACCTGCAGGTATGCTGTCTACAGTGCACATACGTCACGGTTGATTACAGTGTATCTGTGTCCCTACCACTGTGATACTGAGGACTACCACACATCCTTCACAACATTACATGCATATGTCCATTCTATTCTTCTTTGGCCTATGGGGGGGTGTTAAGGCAACGGTTACACATGTCCCTGTTTGTGCATGCTTCATAGTGGTGTTTGACCAGCCTCCGTTGCAGTCGTGGGTTGGACGGTAGTGTTTCTGTGTGTTTGGCATGTGTTTTCATTGCCGGTACATCTGTGGGAGGTGTGGTTGGCACATGTTCCTCTTTGCAGGGAGCCCCATCCTGGGGTTTTGTGTCACGCATCTGCACTTGGCACGTGCCATATGTCCTGTGCTATTCCCACAGTCGTGTATGCCTTCATGCATTACTACTGCGTGTTACTGGCTGTTTGTATGTGGTACACATGGTGATTGTGGTGGTTGGCTTGACCTATTCCCATGCTAGAACATACACATCTGTCAATTACGTTGTTTAAATCAAACTGTAACACTCATTACTCTTTTCAAAATGACAGTCAATAACACAGGAAGCTCAGTTTCACAACGTTTTAATAGTGTGCACCAGGAGGCAAATAACTATGCAGTACAAGTATAGAGTTTTGTCTGACTCTATACAAGAAACAGCTGTATGAGTATTGTGTTTACAATCAGCTTTTGCCCACCTTAATGATGTGGTCAGTCACAGGGCATTTACATCACTATAGTCCACAATATTGTATTCCTACAACGGTGCTAAGGTAATGCTTATTAAATGTTTTCCCATGAGAATAGCACAGCCTTGCGAGGCACATAGTCAATTAGATTGTCCTTCTGTAAATTCTGCTCTGTCAAGGTTCCAAGCCTGTTCGGGTACAATAGTCAGTTCATTTCCTACTAGGTTCCTTTGTCTCTCTGGTGAGCAGCTGTACTCTATCTTAGATAGAGCTCACAAGGCCATCCTCCTCAGTGGAAGGATGAAAGATATACCTGTACATACATTTATTATTCTCTAACCCAGCAGATAACTAATGCTGAATGACATACGCCTGCTGCACTGGTTACTGCCAGGGTCAGGGTTCGATCACACTGCAGCTACACTACAGGCAATTACATGCATGATAAGTTCTACTGCCATATTGTAAAATAGAATAATATGCATTATACACTATTTGCTTCTAAACTAGCACGTCATATATGTTTAAATATATATTTTTCTAACATTCTCCCTCCTTTGATTGCTTCTATTCTATCCAGAAACATATACAACATTATTTCATTCCCTAGCCTCTTCCTCTCTGGAACGTTTAACTAGGCAAGTCATTTGTTGTACATTTCAGAAAGGATTTCATTTGGTATTAACAAATCCCACTACAGGTCTTGATACATAGTCTCGGTTACAGATACGTCAACAGAGTCCCTGACTAATACTTTCATACAAAGTATCCCGCAACAGACACATGCTCACAATATGAGCAGAACAACACAAATGGCAATCAAGATTTTCAGTTATGAGTGAACCCCATCCACCAAATGGTTTCTGGAAATAGTTCGTCAGTGGGTTTGGGCCTGGTTCCGCCATGGCTGATACCTGCTGTATTACCTCTAGGTGGTCGTTGATATCGTGCTTATTATGTGGTACTTAGACACAGCAGTCTTCTTTGATAAGCGCGCACGTACCACTTCTCGCCGCCAGGGTGCAGTCGTGAGCCATTACATTTTGTGACACAACAGTTCTCATTGCATTCAGTTCATCAGTCACAAGTTCGAGAGCGAAAAGTCGCATTGCTCATTCCTCCGAGAGGTTTTGACAACTTCCTCAGTTCCCTGATTGATTTCACTGCTCCATAAGCTGGGATTGTTCCAGCCCAGGATATAACACTGTCACTCAAGTCCATATGAGTCAATTTTCCTTTATCTCTTGCAGAAGAATGATTTTTCCAAACAGCTTCCATTTCACCCACTGGATTAGTAGGTTTCTCGACTGAGTTCCCAGTTCTTCGAGCTATATCTCTTACAGTTCGTTTCGTACCCAGAGGCAATTCTGCAGTATGTCATATGGCTGGAGCCAGATAACCCAAAAAACAACTGCCGGACCAATTCTCAGGTAACCATTGATATGCTTTTTTCCCACAAACAAAATAACAATATTCTACTTTACTACTGATGCGGGTTAACTCTGCATGTAACATTTTCCTGTCTATAACAGACGACTGTTTATACAATTCAGGATGTTTCTGCACATCTTTCCACGTTGTTCTCATTAAGCTTAAATACAAATCATGAATGGTGCTACAACTAGTACTGTAATCTTTGGCTGTTATATGACATTTGTAAGACACAGTTATGTTACAATTACTCCCACCAACTTGGACTGTATCATGTTTATGAAAACAAACAATTCCTTTTTGTGTAACAGGTAAGTACAGTGCCACTTTGTCCTGTGATCTCACAGAACCTGTATCAAAAGGTAAATATTCACAAGTCTCAATCTATCCCCAAGGGGACAACATACATCGGAAGTCCTCCATATGATGTAGGTATGGCAGTACAAACACAGCAATTTGAAATGTTCATAGTCTGTACATGCACACGCGTCATGCCTAGGTATGTGTTGAGGTTTGGATGCCAATCTGTGGCCAGTTCATCACGTATCACTATTTGTATCTGTGTAGTTATATGCAGGAAAGATCCCAGCAAAAGTAAAGTCACCACAAACATGGTTAATAGGTGTATGATCAGTAGGACAGTAAACCAATGTCTTTGGGGTTGCTTTGTATTGTTATACACTCTGCCCCGGGTGATTCTGTCTCTATGGTATATCGGCTACAACATGTAAATCAGACTGGATATCCTTTACAGGTTTGAAAAGGGTGAGGTGAACCCAGGACGACCTTTCCGCAAACTTTACTGCAGTAGGCGTTGCCAACAGTACCTGGTACGGACCTTCCCACGTTGGACTCGGGCAGTTACTTGTTTGGATAACAGTCAAACACACCCAGGATACTGGAGTCAGCTCTGCGTCCGGCTTCGCTTGCTCTTTATCTGAAAAAGAGTTTAACTGCAAAACAGTGTTATTGGTTAACAATCCTCTCATGTAACTTGCTAATGAGCCATCGACCTCCAGCTCTGCAGGCATGACAGCTTTCCACTGTGGCACATAATATGCCATTCCAAATACTACTTCAAAGGGGGTCAAACCCTTTACATTTGGAACTGTTGTCATGCTCAGCAATGCTAGAGGTAGACAGCAAATCCAATTCGTCTGGGTGTCACTCATCAACCTCCTCAACTTATTTCTCGGGATCCCATTGTACCTCGCCACCAGTCATGCTGACTGTGGGTTGTACATGCAATGATTATTCAAGGAAATCCCAAATAATCCCCAGGTTGCTGGATTGTCTGGTTCACAAAATGTGTTCTATTGTCACTGTAGCTTCTCTCCGGTATGCCAGATCTAGGGATACTTTATTTTACTGGGACCTTTGCCACTGTTGCTGCATCCGGATTCCTGGTTGGGAATGCTTCTACCCATTTTGATAATATATCTACAATCACTAAACAGTATTTCTTCCCTTCACATTTATTCAGCTGTATAAACTCCATACAAATAGTATGGAACGGATATGGTGGTGTAGGGAAACTCACTCGCTTCGGTTGAAATGCTCCCTGTGCATGATGTTTACTGCAAATATGACACGCTGCTCAAAATGTTTGTATGTGGTTCCTAATTCCGTATGTTAGGAATATTCTGTTAACCAACTGTACCATCCCCCCTGTTGAGACATGGCTCTACCCATGGCTCACCAAAGCCGCATATCTGAATAAATTAGACGTTAATATTGGCTTTCTCACTGTGGATATGTACAGTCCGTCTTCAAGGATTGCTCCTCGTCTTACCCACGTCTGCTTTTCTGCTTTCGTAGTTGATGTTTGCATTGTTTCTAACATTTCTAAATCTAGAATCTCTGAGGATTGTCATTCCTCATTCAAAAATGACACTTTCTGACTGTGAGGCTGCTTGTTTTGCAGCTGCATCAGCTCGTGCCTTACCTTTCCTAATCTTATCCTGTTGCTTTGTATGAGCTGCACATTTACAATTAGCTACTTTAGTGGGTAACTGAATGAGATCTAATGAATTCAAGATCAATTGCGCATGATTAATCAGTTTACCAGTGGATGTTATCATTCCCCTATTCTTCCACTGCTGCGCATAAACATGCACTGTAGAGACAGCATACTGACTATCGGTATAAATGTCCACACATCTGTTTTTCGCTAGAGTGCAAGCACGTGTTAAAGCTATCAATTCTGCTGCTTGAGCAGACACGTTATGCTGCAGGGGTTGGGCTTCTACAATCTCATTATCAATAACTACTGCATAACCTACTTGATTCTTTCCTGTAGGACTCTTTCTACATGATCCGTACACATAAACTGTCACCTCTGCATCATCTAAGGGTATATCAGTGATATCCTGTCTGTGTAAAGTTATTTGCTCCATTTCCTGTAGGCAACTGTGTGGTGTGCCATACACAGGTGTCGGACGTGACGTTGATGGGTTTAATGTTGTACAACGTTCAATCACCATATGAGGTTGACTCAGGGTATGGTCAAACAAGAAAGATGTCTAGCACGGGTCAGGAATGCTATTTTCTCTTGCAGCAAAATGATCGCAACTGCATGAGGCACTCTCACAGTGAGAGGGTGGGATAATACCATTGATGCCGAGGCCTGTACTGCCATGGCTGCTGCAACAACTGCCTGTACACAATGTGGCAATGACCATGCCACTGGGTCCAACTGCGATGAGTAGTAAGCTATGGGGCGTTGCTTACTTCCATGCTGTTGCGTCAAGACTGACGTCATATATCCCTGCTTACAATCTACAGTCTGAAAACATCTGTTATGATTATTCGGGAGACCTAAAACAGATGTTGAAGCTATCAATCGTTTTAGTCTGCAGAAAGCTGTTTCTGCTACTGGAATCCAGTGTAGTATATCTTGTGCTGCCATAGGTGTATTACAGATTAAAGCAGACAATAGAGCAGATTCCAAAGCATAGTTTGGTAACCAGCTTCGACAAAAGTTAGTCGGCCCAGGAAGGACATCATTCCCTTCTTGGTAGTTGGCTTGGGTGCTTGTGAAATTGCTGCCTTCCTATCGTCATCTAATGTTCTACCCTCCTTGGATACCACATATCCCAGGTACTTGACCTGTATTCTCCGTAGTTGCAATTTATGCTTGCTTAATTTATGTCCCTGTTCTGCTGAATATTTCAATAATGCTATTGTATCTTCCCTACATTGCTGCTGGGTAGGGGCCGCAAGCAGGATATCATCCACATAAAGTAGAACTTGACTGCCCCGGGTGGAGTAAACACCGGCATGTTGCTAGCCATCTCCTGTGCGAATATCGTTGGACTTTCACAGTATCCTGCGATAGCCGGGTATGGCTGTATCTGTTACCCTGAATGTAAATGCAAAACAATACGGACTATCTGGATGTATAGGTATTGAAAAGGAAGCATAGCTTATATGTACCACGGTAAGATACTTCTGTTGCGGGTTCATAGCATTCAATATAGTGTGTGGGTCTGGCACCTTCGGTACCCTAGGTATTATTACATGATTTACAGCTTGTAAATCCTGTACCATCCGCCATTCCCCCTTTGCTTTTCTATCAGGAGATACAGGGGTATTGCATGGTGAATAGTGATTACTTTGTGGATGGGGAATTCCCTCTGTGACTTTCCGGATATCTTCTGGTGTCCACGGTCTATACACTAAGGGAGTTGGGTCCTGGCCTTCCTGTCCTGCCTGAGGGTTCGGTACTTCAATTAATTGACAGATATCCTCACTCTGTTCTAGTGACTCTCTTCTTACTTGAGTGTCCCTAGGTATTTTACGTGTTTGGGATGTGGTTTCAATAGCTTCTCTTACAATTGGTCGTTGTGATACCTCTGTTGCCACAGGATAACGTGGGGGGGACTAGCCTGCCCTCCCGCTTCATATCCTGGATGTGGTATCGGAGGTGGTGGAGGGGGGGGGCGTCGCTACTACTGTATTATTATCTTCTTTGTCTACGTATGATGCTTTCGCATTTTTAGTCTTCTGTTCCCTTCGGTTCACTACCTCAATCCACCTATGTGCTTGAGGGATACCCAATTGTCGCTGTTTTTTAGCCTGCACATCTTAGGGTTGCCACCTTTTCAAATGCACAAAGTGGGACATTTGTGTTAGGAACGTCGGATTTTGCAGGGCAAAACATACCCACTGCCAGTACAAAGGACAGCAATCTACTTTTTGCCAGAATAGCAACTTATTCTTGTAGCATTTGAGTTGCTTATTCTGTTTATTATAATATTTTGGTGTTTCAGATACAAAATAACTGTTTTATGCTACTATTAAAGAAGATATAGGAAATATTTTTGTCCTAAGATATCAGGACATTTGCCATTTGTTCAGTTTGTTTGCAGGACACAACTGGCCAAAGAGGGACTGTCCCTCGCAAAGTGGGACAGGTGGTAACCCTAGAACATCTGCGTCACATTTTAAGTGATTCCAATGTTTCACTAACGATATTTTGTCTAATATACCATCAATGTCATATTTATTACCCCATTTTGCAGAATATCTCACATTATGTGCTCTCTGCAATTGCATATACTTCACATCACCCGTCAAACGCGGATCTCACGATCTCTTAGTGCACTAATCTCCCATGTCTTCTAAATGACTGTTACGTAACCCTTCTCTCGTACCACGTGGTATCTCCTTCCCTGTATCCACTGTAGTGTCTACAATGACTATTTACTCTACTCTGTGTTCCCCTGATCTATGTCCAAATGTAAAACTACTTGGATTGGTCTTCGACCTGCTATCACAACTGTTAACAGAAACACAATGTAGCCTGGTCCCTGATCTACAACAGAGACAAAGAGGCAAACTCTCCTTACCTGAGCCTCCCGTTTATGACTGCACGTTTTCTTCTTGGGATCCAGTTTTCCGCTTTTCAGCCACAGATCAGACAGTGGACAGCCTCTTTACACACAACAATTCAGTCGGAGGTCTTTTCACTCAAGAAGAACCATTTAGGCAACTTCTCCTGCGCAGATGTCTAACCACCCATGCACTCTGACCTGTAGCTTACCAAGGGAATTCCGGCTAAGAAGGACCACAATGTCAAATAAGTTGTTAAAACCAGACTGTAGAAATCAGTAGGCTTTTCTAAGTGACAGTCAATAACACAGGAAGCTCAGGTTCACAACGTTTTAGTAGTGTACACCGGCAGGCAAATACTTTACAGTCCAAGTATGAGAGTTTTGTCTGACTCTATACAGGAAGCAATTTGTTTATATAGTGTTTACAATCAGCTTTTGCCCACCTTACTGACGTGGTCAGTCACAGGGCATTTCCATCACTATGGTCCGCAATATTCTATTCATACGAGGGTGCTGAGGTAATGCTTTTAAAATGTTTTCCCATGAGAATAACACAGCCTTGCAAGGCACCTGGTCAATTACAGTGTCCTTCTGTAATTGTTGCTGTTTCAAGGACCCTGGACTGTTCCGATACAATAGTCAGTTCATTTCTTAATACGTTCCTTTGTCTCTCTGGTAAGGAGTTGTACTCTATCTTCGATAGAGCTCACAAGGCCATCCTCCTCAGTGGAAGGGAGGATGATATACATGTACATACATTTATTTTTCTGTAACCCAGCAGATAATTAATGCTGAGAGACATAAGCCTGCTGAACTGGTTACTGCCAGGGTCAGAGTTCGATCACACTGCAGCTAAGCTTCACCAATTACATGCATGATCATTTCTACTGCCATATTGTACAGTACAATTCAATGCATTATATAGTATTTTGCTTCTAAACTGGCACTTCATATGTGTTTCTATATATATTTTTCTAACAACATCCATCCGCCATATGCATGTTGTTCCGTCCTTTACCTTGGCCGTGGGTGTTTGGCCGTCCGGCAACGCTACTCTCCACATGTGATGTCCCACCTTCCCCTTCTGTGCCTGTGGCACCCTGTTAGGACGTCCTGTTTGGTAGGCACATGTTCCGCTATATGTGTTTGACTTGTCTGCATAGCTAATCATCAGTGCGGTGGTTCAACATCCCGACTTGTCCACATGTGTACAGTTATGTGCACCGTGGCGTGTGCAAGCCTATAGGGTTTGGACGAGTGCATACCACATGCGGGATGTACACATTCTGCAGACACATTCACATGCAGCCATTTGCATATCTGTACCTGAGGTGGGTTGGTGACATGTGGGGTACATATTTGCCCGCGTGGCACTGCCTAAAACAATACTTCTTACCACATTTCAGGTATGCCCATTGTGTGTAGGTGTGTAGCTGCACAAGGCTGCTAGCTGGGTTGGGTGCACGGTCGTACATGGGTGGGACTTACATGCTACAATGGGGCTATTGTGTATTACATTTGCATGCATGGGTTCTGCTTCTGGATATTACGCTTAGACATACGCCGTCCTGTGTATGCGACAAACACGTTGCTGGGTGTGGTACATGTTGCTATGCACATGTTTGCCTGTGTTTAGGGTATCTTGGTTCCTTCCTGTTGTTATGTCGACACGGCTACCCGGCTGTGTACTCTCACTACTGCTTGTGACCATTATGGTTGCCACCTTTTCCAATGCCCATAGTGGGACATCTTTTGTGGAAACATCGGATTTTGCAGGACAACACATACCCACAGCAAGTAGAGATGACAGAACTTCACTTTTTTGCCATAATATACGCTTATTCTCGTAGCATTTGGGTTCCTTATTCGGTTTCTTATGCCATGTATGTGTTTCATATACAAAATATATGTTTTATGCTACTATTACAGGTATATTGAGGGAATATTTTTGCCCGGAAATCTCAGGTCATTTGCCATTTTTCAGTTTTGGCGGGACACAACTGTCAAATGAGGGACTGTCCATAGCAATGTGGGACAGTTGGTAACCCTGGTGACCATGCCCATGTCGCTACTAGGGTTGCCACCTTTTCCAATAGCCAAGGTGGGACATTTTCGGGACTCACATCAGATTTTACAGGCCGACACATACCCACGGTCAGTACATAGCATAGAACTTAACTTGTTTGCCTAAATAAAAGCTTATTCTTGTAGCAGTTTGGTTGCTTATTCTGTTTCTTGTGACATTTAGGTATTTTAGTTACGGAAATAACTATTTTATGCAACCATTACATAAAATACGGGATATAATTATGTCCTACAATCTTAGCACATTTGCCGTTTTTAATATTTTTATCGGGACACAACTGTCCATAGAGGGACTGCCCTCGCAAAGTGGGACAGGTGGTAACCTTAGTCGCTACTCCTATGTCGGTGCGGCGCGCTGACATGCTGCGGTACACCTTCTCTGGGTATGCCCACTGACGGTGCATTGCGGGACGAACACGGTGTTACGCGTATCCTTTGTTCCTTGGACGGGTACACTTAGGGCTTCGTGGGTTGTGTTTGCTTCTCCGTTTTGTTGGGACGGGTACTATGTTGCATACTCTGCGTGCGTTTCATTCTGCACGGGCCCTGGCTGGTGACATTACTATTATGGGCGGACTGTGGCAGTCAGCACTTTAGGTTGCTCATCGCCTGCCGGCTTAGCCACGCCTCCGGACGCATCCTACTTGGGCTCGCTCACGTACACTACGCACGTGTCTGTGGTTGCGGCGCGCACTCATTACTATGCATATGGCGCTACTACGCCGACTATTCACTGCACCGCCGGCGCAGGCCTTACACCGGCCTTGCGCCGAGCTTCATGAATCCCGGGGAGGATTTTTTTTTTGTTTTGTTTTGTTTCAAAAGTTAGTGCAGATACAAGTAAAAAAAACAAAACACTTTTAAACCAGGAAAATGGTATTGCACTTGAGTGTGTAGCCCTTTATAATTAAACAGATGAAAAACACTTAAAAATGATCAATTAAAGTGCAACAATATAAGAATTCAAAAAACTGTTCAAATAAGTAGCACAGTTAATCAAAAATGGTCAGAATAATGTGGCAAGAAAAAATAAGCAATAAAAAGCAAAAACAGAGGTACTTGATCCACTCAAAGTCTCCCTTTTCTCTCTCTGCCACTGTAGGACTCAGAAACTGAGCTGAAACACTCCTCCAGGTAACAAATAGGCTGCTTCAAAGCTCACCACTCTCACTGATGAACAGAGAAGCTTCCCTCTATCTTAGAAAGGTCTGGGCAACCCAGAAACTTACACAGCCCAGAATTCAGCAAAATCTGAAAACCAGACTCTACTAGCTCTAGAAAGGCGGGAAATGAGTACAGAGATAGGATTTTTTTTCAAAAGTTAGAGCAGATAAAAGTAAAAAAACACTTTTAAAGCAGGAAAAGGCTATCACACTTGAGTGTGTAACCCTTTACAATTAAACAGATGAAAAAAACACTTTAAACAATCAAAGTGCAACAATATAAGAATTAAAAAAAAAACAGTTCAAATAAGAACAGAAACCACTCCTCTTGTGGTAGATAGGCTACCTAGTGCTTACCAGTCTCACTGACAAGCTAGAAGACTTCCCTCCAACACAGAAAGGCTTGGGGGCTCAGAAGCTTACAAACAGTCCTGGATACAGCAAAGCTGTATCCAGACTAGACTAGTTACAGGAAAGGTGGGAAACAAGTGCAAACACAGGCTTTTAAACTAGAAAGTTGAGAGAGATGGAAGAACTGCCCAAACAGACAACAAACTACAATTTCTGGGCCAGAAACCACCCCTCTTGTGGTAAGATAGGCTATCTAGTGTTTACCACTCCCACTGATAAGCTAGAAGGCTTCCCTCCAACACAGAAAGGCTTGGGGGCTCAGAAGCTTACCAACAGTCCTGGATACAGCAAATGTGTATCTGGGCTAGACTAGTTACAGGAAAGGTGGGAAACAACTGCAAACGTGGGCTTTTAAACCAGAAAGTTGAAAGAGATGGAAAAACTGCCCAAGCGGCCAATAAACTACAATTTCTGGGCCAGAAAACACTCCTCTTATGGTAGATAGGCTACTTAGTGCTTACCACTCCCAATGATAAGCTAAAAAACTTCCCTCCAACACAGAAAGGCTTGGGGAGCTCAGAAGTTTACCAACAGTCCTGGATACAGCAAATCTGTATCTGGATTGACTAGTTACAGGAAAGGGAGGAAACCAGCTTAGAATTTTGTCTTTTCTTTTTTTTTCCAGAAAGCAGCTAAAACAGCACTAAAAACAATTCAAGAGTAGTACAAGCTAGCACACTTGAGTGTGTAGCAGTATTAAAGCAAATGCAGTTTAAATACATTCAATTTATTCAAAATGTAATCTGAACTAAATTCAACTCTGAACAGTCAAAAAGTGGCAAAAAATATACTCTTACTTATTTCCTCATTATTAATCTGATATGCTCTGTACAATAAAGCGCTTGCTACAGGAAGAACTAAGGGGTAGGAGAGTACAAACAACATTAAGACATACGCAGGATAATGGTGGCTTACTAAATTTCCCTTTTGGTGATGGAATGTTTTTGCAAATGTTTTCTTGCTGCACTATTCAAATGGGATATTAATGAAATGTTGTAAATGGAGATAAATACAGAAGTTTGCAATCAACCATATAAAATTTCATGAAATAATAATTGAACTACAGCTGTAATGGCACCCATGACACTATGCAAAGACATAGCTCTTAACCTTCCGTATCCAAAATGAGGAACACTAGAACTCATAATGTGGAACAAATGGGCAAAATGTGAAACACATAGTAATAGCTTACTAACAACTTAAACTAGGAAGGTTATAGGATGGTCAAAATATGCTGGTTTTACTTACAAAAAAAGATGTTTAAATGAATTACTATGTTATGTTTCTATTTTCCATGTATATAATTTAAAAAAAATTCCTAACACTGAATATGTGACAGACCCTTTCAATGTGGAACTTCGAGGAACATGAACTGTTTAGACCCCAAATGAGGTATGTTCCTCGTAATGAGATACACTTGAGAGGTATGTGCGAAAACATCAGTCTACAGATAGTGGAATTATCTGAACACGCCACATAGAAACTTCTAGTTCATTACATTTAGCAGCCTAAGAACTGTTACAGTAACTGTTTCACAGTGGTGCCTTTGGTCAGCCTTTACTTTGTATTCCATAATGCACCAGTTTAAGCATGAAAGTAACAAAAGTGCTGTGGCTTAAAGGAAAACTATGTTGTCTCGTACAGTTTAACTCAATCCTTAGGTTTCTTTTCTCCCTACAATATGGTTGTAATAGTGCGTAGGCACCAGAAACCTGCTTGTACTTTTTAAAACTATTATTTCATTGCATTGGAATCAAGGGAAAGGAAAACCCACCTACTTTTTTCAGTTTAACTTCTCACATACTTTGCAGAAGAATTTGTCTCCACCTGCATGGCATATCATAGACACAGTTAAATCTGTATTTTGCCCTGTCAAGCACTTCTGTCAATCTTAGATGGCAATTAATAAAAAAAAAAGACAGAAAGCTGAGGAACTGCTTTCCACTCTTTTTATTGCAGAGAGGAGGAGAACTTAACAATCCCCTTTCATAGCAAAACAAAGAAATAAGATCAGTTAGGGGTTTAAAGGCAGTTGTCACTTCTTCTGACAAATTTACATAAGCAGCAACACAGTATTGAAATGCTAAGCTTTAAATGTTAATCTGCACAGATAGCGTTCCGTCTGACACAAATGATATGCAACACACAGCGGTAAAAAGAACACCACTAACTGCTGTCCGAACCTTAGCAAAAAAACACAAATGCCGCCTTCGTAAACAATACCAACAAAGCGGCACACAACTGCCTTCCACTTGGTACAAAACGCTCTAGAGACTCCAGTATTCAAGCGAACAACGCTTCCAAATACTGCCCAAAATCACAGATTGATGCAAAATGTTGTCTTCGAAATCTTCGAAATGTATTCCAAACTGTCAAATATAAAAACACCCCCTCCTTTATCGGGTTTCATAACCCTTAAGTTGTTGTTAGTCATTAACTATTTGAGTGTCAATTTTATTTCAATGTATTTCATTGTTTTTGCTATTGTAATTGCTATTTTATTGCATTCAATAGTTAGAATGATATATAGAGTGATTATTAGGATAGATGCACAGTAATGTGCATGTTATATATTTCACCTTCACTATAATATTAGTTTAGGTAAGGTTAGTAGTTATTTTATTAATTTTTACCCAAGCTTATATTGAATTTATTTGTTAGATATTATTTAACTAGAGTGTTGCCACTTTAAGAGTTTTGGCGCCAATGAAATTATTTAAACACTATGTATCCATTGTTTGGATTGTTCTGATGAAACTCACTTTCATGTGAGTGAAAGCGCTTAACTTATTACTGGATTATTTTAATAAATTACTGGTTTTATCACGACTGTGGATAATTTGGTGGATTTTTTATGAACAAGTTCTGACGTTTTGCATCAATCTGTGATTTTGGGCAGTAGTGGGAAGCGTTATTCGCTTGAATACCCGTGTCTCTAGAGCGTTTTGTACCAAGTGGAAGGCAGTTTCGTGCCGCTTTGTTGGTATTGTTTAGGAAGGCTGCATTTGTGGTTTTTTGTTGAAGCTTTAAATGTTGGTTATTTGTAACGTGAATTTTTGTGACATTTAGAGAAAAGTCAGAAAATATTTTTCTTGTAAAGCATCCCACCGGACAGAACTACAGAAAGAGAGACAAGTGGCAACCCTATCAATTAGGTGCACTGAAACTGTTCATAAAAAGGTCTGTTATGCTTTTATGTAACATCCTTCCAGAGATGGATGCATATCTGGTACACAGAGATCCATGGTAAGTGATTCCCACTGACTTTGAGTGAGTCCTTAAAGTGTTAAGAGTACATGACCATTTTGTAGTCCACAAAGGAAATGTGACTATTGATGGCAACCATAATATACAGCTGAATTTACTTTAATGTACGTTTACTATGCGCTCTTGGAGTAAAAACATTAAGAAAAGGAAATCAAAAGTACTTAACTGTGTTTAAATGCACATGCACACAGAGACAGACAGACGTGCATTTAAATACAGTACTGCATCCCACATATATATTCTACATGCTACATACATTTTTATATATACACACACATATATGTGTGTTTTTATATATATATATATATATATATATATATATATATATATATATACACACACACACACACACACACACACACACACACACACACACACACACACATATATATATATATATATATATATATATATGGTTCCACTTCATATCATCGAAATATCATTTCATCGAATTGCAAAACATCGAGACCAAATTGTCAAAAACTCAAATTGTCAAAAACTCACAACATCGAATCTCAAATCACTGAAAACTATAAAGCAACTAGAAATAACATCCAACAGAGTTTTTACTACATTTATGCAGGGGGGCAAGCCCCCCTGCACCCCCCATGTGGGGGGCTCCACCCTCCACACCCCCTGTACATTAAATATACCAACTCCAAGGTCGCACTACAGTGGGTGAAGAAAAGTTCTATTACTTATCACAATACAGCAAGGATCATTTACTGTAGTGAGAGATTTCACACCTTAGCATGAGAGTGTGGCGGGAAGGTCTTTCAATCCATTTAGAACTACAAAATAATCCATTTATAAAAGCCTATTTACCTTTCTTTTGCTGGAAGTAGCTAACAGCTATTTATAGCATAGAACAAGCTCTGACGAACATATAAATGAGGCTGAATCAGGGAAACATAGAAATAACTCTGTTACAGAAGGTCTTCACAGTCCTGTCATTCTATCTTAATGGCATGAGAAAACAACACCACTTCCTTATGCTTAGCATGCCTCATATAAAGATGACCTGAAATGTATTTTGGGAAGAAGGAATTTATGCAAGAAAATAAAAACACATTACCAAAGCAGGCCCCATCATCTACCATGTCACACTGCCAGCCCAGCTATCGGGAATTTTATAAATAATTCTATGTCATTTGTGAATATTGACATGATTTATACAGAAGTGTGTGTAAAGTACTGAGCTAAAATGTAACCACATCATGCCCTATTAGAATAGAACAGGAATGTACCTGCATTATTGTGACTCTTTAGATGTATATGTTTAATGGAAACTGGAATACAGGAGGTTAACTTAAAATAAATTCAGAGAAAATAGTTGAAATTAAATTGTTTTATTATTGCATCATAAAAGTTAGTTTTAATGCAGCAAGGAGGCATGATGTCTAGAACTAGGGTGCCGTCTGCATTGTTTTTTATTGTTTTATGTCTCCTAGCAGTTGCAAACATCTGAAAGCTATGCATTTTCACAGAGAGATGCTAAATTTTGTTAGGTTCTGACAAAGGGGGTTTAGCTTGGAAGTGAAAGTCAGGTGACAAAAAGTGATGTCATTGAAGCTAACCCAGCAGTAATATTTGATATTAATTTAAGAACTCTCTCAGAGAGAGACAGGGAATTTTGTATTTTGTCTTTGACCTAACAAGAACATCCACTCAGAACTACATCTGAATGTGTCTTGCATAATAACTCTTTTAGATTCAGATAGGAATACAGTAAAGTGTAGCTTAGATGTTTTATTTATTTATTTGAGACTGTCCTGCAATGTTGTTGTAAATATTTTCCTTGATTTTGCACTCTGATTTAATTGATTACTTACTGAGTATTGTCTTGTTCTTTTATTATTTATTATTAAATATAGTTAAACCTTTTAATTGTGGCTGGTATGTTTAGAGATATTTAAGCTCTTACAGCACTTGCATATCTATTTGGTGAGACTGTACAGGCCCCTCCTAAATAGCTTTGCTCTTGGTGAGACTACCATTTTGGTTACTAGTAACATTACACAGTAAGATTGGACACCCTTTGTTAAGGGTCTTAAAGTAGCTGATAAGAGTTGGCTGGTAGCAGTTAGAACTACCTTATAGTCTGGGCAGAAGGGGGCATGTCTAGTAGACCTGTGCCAGTCGGAGTCTATATTACAACGTCGAACTCACAGGAGTCCAAACATTGTAATATGGAACCCAAATGTTCAAAACACGGAAACAGCGAAGCCACGGAACACCAATTCTTTCCCAGGGAAAAAAATCGGTGGGCCATTTTCACGGCTTTGCTATTTCCTCCACTGTGGTGTGATATCAGAGTTGGTATATTTAAGTAGGGGGCTGTGGGGGGCACAGCTCCCCATGTGTGGGGGTGTGTGTGGGGGGGTGAAGCCCCCCACATTAGTTTAAGTTTAAAGTGTACGTGTTTTCTTTTTTTTTTTTTTTGTACCAGAACTTTTTCGTACTTTTTGGGTTTCAAACTTAACAATTTGATATTACATTGTTCGAACTCCTCTGAGTTCGACAATGTAATATAGACCCGTGCCAGCCTTCCCCAGGTGTGTGTGTTTGTATATAAATCAAATCTCAAGAAGTGTGTGTCAGCTACTTGGGCAGGGACATGAAGCACTATTTCAACAGAGAGGGTACTGGAGATTTTGGTTTGGCCACTCAGCTGATGGGTAAAAACATCACCACCTCCACTCCTACCGCTGTTCCTGAAGGGTACCATTGCACCAGGAGCTGGAACAGAGCTACCTGACATAGGTAAATCATAAGCCCTGCCAGCTGCATTTGCTTGACTGGAAGCTCAGTACTGGCTTGCCAGGCACATTGGCATTGAGTACATCAAGAAGCTCAGAAGGTGTTAAAATGGCAGTGAGATTTCGCCATGTGCAATGCCCAACCTACTGACACATGTATTAGTGTTAAACATTGAAATGCTTTATGGAGTCTGTTATTATCATGGTTGTTTGGAAGAAAGCATGACTTGTGACATTGGGCTGTTAGGACTTACACACTACTAAGACTGAGTAGTACTACTGAGGAACTGAACCCATGAGTGAAATATGATAAACTGTTAAACTTTTCTTGTCAACTGTCATTGCCACAGGAGAACTTATTTTTAACATGGTAATTAGAGGTATACAAAATTAAGAATAAATGCAGTTATACTTCAGGGATGCCTGTACATTTATGACTTTATTTAATCGTGTGACTGCATATCTATGTAAATGGCATTATTTGTGTTTGTAATTACATTTCAGATGCATGCAATTGCATAACCAGAGCAATAAATGGTTGATTAAGTTACATACACACATACTTCACAAGATATACTCTCATAAATACATATTTATGATATGTGATAATCATAAGAAATGTAACAAAAATGCCATACATTTATTTTTTTTATTTATTTAACATTTGTTGACCGGGAAAGTCCGACTAGGTTCCACAGATCCTGTTTTCAGCGGAGGCCCGGGGAGAAACGCTCCAGAAGCATGTCTTTAGAATATAATACATATAACTATGCACATATATTCTACATTAAATATCATCATTGTCATGTTTAACATATCTTACACACATTATATTGGGGCTCTATAGCAAGCAACAATGATACATTTCTTCAGTAAACATAGTTATGATAGTCACACATTTACTGTGATACTCCTCATCAAACTGTTGTGACAAATGGCATTCTTACCCTCTCTGTAAAACTGACAAATATATTCAAAGCCTGCATCAGTTGTCCTCTTTAAGTTCACATCATTTAAACCTTATGCCACAGAGATAGCTGGCAGGTTGAATTTATTCTCTGAGTGCTATCCATAGTGCTGCTGGCCATGTACTAGCACCAGGCTTTCTGTGTTACAGAAGCTGAATGAAATTAAATTTTACACTTTTTTCCTTAGAAATTTGAACTATGTTTTCATGCTGCTGAACAGATTACAATTGCAAAAGGCATTAAAAAATAGGAAAGCATTAAACGAAACTTATATCAATTAAACGGAACACCTAGCAATGACCTAAAGCAAGAAATGTGTTACAGTAACACATTCATCCTTCTCATGTCTTCTTGCTACATCAGAACATTCACTTCTGGCACATATTATCAGGACTGTAGATAATGCCAAATAATGGTAAAGAGATAAACCAAACTGAAGTAACAAACCAAACACCAGAAAGGATAGCAAGCTGTTAAAATCCAAAAAACGTTTATTAATGTGAGCGATTTTGTGCAAACCCAATGCCTGCACTTCTTCAGACAAATTACTATCCCAAGATGCTGTGCTTATATACAGTAAATTGATTAAATTAATCACCTATTATTACACTTAGATTATTTAAAGAAACATGCTACTCTATAGATCAAAATAAAAATTAATAATAAAAATAAAAGTAAACAATCATTGTTCATAATACATTCAAAGTCCTTTCACTAAAAAACTACAAAACTACATGTGGGCATACATATTGCAAGGCACTATTATCTTACATACTTAAAACCATCATATGTTTAAAAAATTATATGATAGAATAGATTAAGTTTTACAAAACATGAGTAAACTACAAATCCTATACAAATTCATCTCTCTCTCTCTCGCTCTCTCTCTCTCTCTCTATATATATATATATATACATACACATATGCCCATATACATATATATGAGACAATACAATTAAATGGCTTCACCTATGTAAGGCTTTTAACTTGAGAATGCATTTAATAGAACTGTACTCATTAAGACCTGGAAACATGGTAATGGTAAAGGGGAAAGGCAACAGCTCACATGTTGCTAATGATACTGCGAATAGTTGATTTTCAAACAACAACAACAAAAACACTATGTTATAATAAAATGTGTATACATATGTATTCAGTCCCCCTCTGTAAAATTATCACTTAACTGGATTCAAACTTATTACCAGTCTTCTTTATCTGAAATCATTGCACTTACATCTTGTGCCACATAAAAGTTACCTCATTGGTGTATTTTCTTTCCTGAGTACCGTCAAGAATGCTGACAGCCATGCAACAGCAGCACTGCAGAAGGTGGCCCAAATTCATTTTTTACTTTTTCCTTAGGAACTGAAATGTGTTTTCCTGCTGCCAACTGGAGTGTACATACAAAAGGTGTTATTAAAAAATGAATAAAATGACTAAATTAACATATTTAATGGATACATGTAGCAAGGAGCAAAGCTGTTATAGCATTAGCATGACACAATCACCCTTTTCATATCTGCTTACACCATCACAAGTAGCATTTAGGTTACATATAACCAGGATTCATGTAAAAGCAATTGCTGTGAAAGGGGACAGAAAGACAATGACAGGAGGTCATTCTTGCCACAGTACATACAATTACTCATGACATCAAAGTTTACAATATATTGTATAACTGGCATGATGACAAATAGTGACATATGGATACCTTCTGTAGCATATATGACACATATGTCCACATTACTCTCGTTACTACTTTGTTTTAGCACACTGTAAAAATGTCATAGCTTACAACATCCATAGCATATATTATTAGTAGATTATTAGTAGTCATGAGAAGAAGTGTGTTACACAAACACACCTATGTGCCATACACTCATGTAGAGCATTATGAAACAAGTAGTTAAAATATACAGTTTTCAACTTTGTTGTGTTTCAACCTAAGCATATGGTCCACAAACATCATTATATTCACAGAAATGCTGCCATCTCTGGATTAGAACCCCAAGACACCAGGGCATTCACAAGACACAGTTGAGATTCTTATCAGCATGTGCCCCACACACACATACTTATATTGTGAAGACAAAAAGGAGGTTACATATACACAAGATGTGACATGTATCAGTATCAGATGACATTACAGGTGCACCAGAACAATGGTCTGACCATTGTCCTGTGTAATTTGCAATTAGATGTATGGATGGCTGTGATACTGGTAATAGGGAAGATAATCTTTCCTAACACAATATAAAATAAAAAAATGAAGACTACAGCTCTTTTCTTCTCTTTATTTTGTGAAAAGCATTCCCTTATCTATGCTTCTCTAACAAGACTACTGCCTTGCAGTTGATATATGTTTCAGGAGTGATCTATTTCCTTAAGATTGCCAGTGCATGTACTCAGAGGCAGAAATGGTGATCATAAACAATTCAAATAAATGGTAGACATTTTGCTCTCCTAAGTCAGTTAATGTAGTCACAAACTTTCTTGTAAGTCCCTTCTCCCTAACACACCCTCAGTAAGTGCACATCAGAGAGGACTGACTATGAAAACCTGATTGATTCTGCATTCAGACTAATCATTCATACTTAGAAGAACTTAGCAGGTAACACTACTCAGTGCACATCCTTGCAGAGGTAGGTGTGTGCATATAATTGTGTAAGTCCTTCCAACATGTTTACATTCCCTGCACTTCGTACAGATTTTGGAATTCATGAATGCTAACATGTTCACACGTCTTTTGCATACCCACATTACTGAGAGGGCTGAATCTGCACTATATAAAGATAATCATGTAGGTAAGGAACTTGTAGTAGGAGACACTGTTTGGGTCCAGAGAGCTTGATATCGCTACTTACTACTACTTGCTTTGGAAACTTGTTTCTACTTTCACAATTGATTTGCTACAAAGGTAGGTTGCTGTTATGAGCAAATCAATGTAGTTTAACCTTATGCATGGATTGCATTTCACTATACAAGTATTGCTTTACTGTCTGCATTATTCTCAGTAGCTGTTGGCATGGGCATGTATACCTCAGTTATTTCTTGAACCTGCAGTATTCTCCTACATAATAATGACAGTTTAATGGAAATTTCAGTCTTGAAAGCTGACCACTTTGTTCAGACGACCGTTGTATTAATTATCATCAAGGTCATGGGTTTTTGCATTATTGGCACAGACAATTATGTTAAGGTGTTTATGTCTACTTAGCTTCCCTTCATGGAAGTGGATATTAGACCAGAAATTGTTAACATGTACATTATTTTTGTTAATGTTGTAATGTACTGCAGAGTGACAGAAATGTTTTGCTGTACTATGAATTTACTATCAAGATCTTTCTTTCTTTTTGACATTTGGGAGGTTATGCATTACATTGTATGCACCCATATGGACCCTTCCTTTTTCACATAATTTTTGTATGATGGCTAGGTACATTTATATATATTGTTTTGGGTTTGACAATCACTATTTTTACTTAGGCATTTTTTCTTTCTTATTATGCTTCCTCTCATATGGGACTAGGGTGTCCAGGACATGTGCACCCCTTAAGCCACCATACACAGATGTTGAGAATGATGTAATCATTCAGAACCTACATCACCATGGGTCATTCCTATTAGAGAGATACAGGGGTGACAAGTCATTTTGTGACTGTAGCAGGGAGCAGGTGATGAATGATGTTAACACAGTTGGAGGCTATGGATGTAATATATTCCAAAATAAGGTATAAGGCTAATAATATGATTAAAGTGGCTAGACCTCAGACAGCTGCAATTGCCATGAATGCATGGCTACCAGTGGAGGCCCTTCTACTGAGCCACCACTGACTGAAACAGAGAAGTTTGTGTGCACAGTCAGAGATTCAGACAGCTCAGCACAGAGTTCACACAGAATCATTGATGTTGGGGCTGACATGGAAGACAATGCTAGTGTGCCTACTGCAGAACTTCTAAGCTTGACATATAAAGGGAAAAAATATTTTATATATATATATATATATATATATATATATATATGTGTGTGTGTGTGTGTGTGTAGATCGACATAGACAGAGATATGGGTGGATAGAAGAGATAAAGAGATACAGCTATAGCTGGAGAAGGAGAAGGAGTGGGAATGGGGGTGGGGGTGAGGTGAACAGTAATGATTTCTATGAGATGTGTCTCAGTTTGCAGTTGTAGAGGCAATTGTTTTCTGTTTCTTCTGTCATTTGCTTTGAGATGCTTATCATTCCTGTTTCATATCCCTTTTTTATATGTAGGAACATCTGGGTGTGTTATTGCACAGCTACCTGCAGATACTAAGCATGCCTTCTGTATTTTTATTAATGTCCAAAAGGTAGCTGTATGTATGACTGAAAATCATTTGATTTCATTCCATTAGTATATTTTTTTAATATACATTTCACATAACATAGACTTGATCATTTGTTTATTCTATTTTTTTTTTATTGCTTACTTACCATAGATGATCCTAACAGTGGCACTGTGGGATTACTGCTGCCTGTTGTCAGAGTATTGGTAGCCACTGATGATGATGGCAGCAATGAATAGGCAAAGTCTGGGGGTGTAGAGGGCCAGTTTGACAATAAGGTTGTGCCTCCAACATCTCCTTCCTTTATTTGGGACACAGCCAGTATGCTTACTCATAATCATGACACAGATACCTCAGATATTAGACAAATTCAGGGTGACACAGTTGATCAGGGTAGTGTGGTTATTCCAGTTGCAGAACTGGTTGATTCTTCCTGTAGCCATCGTGAGGCTGAGATGTTGCACAGTTGGGTTATTAGAGGTGTTTGAAGGAGACCTGCAGTCCACCCGGCTCCTGATGTTGGTGCATCAGTTGGAGCCACACAACATATGTGTAGAGCCATCACAGAGATTCAGGCACATTTCACAAGGCCCTCAGAATAGATAGTGTGATTACTAAACATTGTACATTCTGACATGCAGAACTGTTTGAAATGTGGGGTTTACTTCTTGGACAGGATGAATGACACACTGGATCAGGCATTGTCTGTAATGTAAAATCTACTGGGGAGGGTCAACATCCATGTGGCCATAGATCCTCTTTATCATCTGGTGTTAGTTAACATGGCCATGCAAGATCCTTCTCCCATAGTGGCCCAACTTCCACTGTTCTGTCAGTGATTGCAATGTCCACACCCAGACATGGCAGACCACATGGTCATGGTCTTAGATGCAGTCATGATGAGAGCTCATCCATCAGACATCACTTACATTCAGGTAGCACCCCAAATTCTAGCCAGGACCACAAAACTAGCAGTGCAACTCCTGATAGAGATAGTTCTCATGGTCAGGGGTGACAATGCAGAACTGCCTAGTCTACCATGCACTGCTCACACCTGTCTGACATGCCAGGACACAGTGCTAGCACAGTGCACACACATTCAACAAGTACTTGTCTATATCACCACACACACACACACACACACACACACACACACACACACACACACACACACACACACACACACACACATGCATACATGCACACGCACATGCACACATGCGCACGCGCACACACACACACACACACACACACACACACACACACACACACACACACACACACACACACACCACTTATCTAAGCACTACTGTTGACCGTTAAACTTATCTTGCTACTGGCCCTGCAAATTGGATACTTAAGGAATACATTTTTGTTTTACATACACACAATCACTTCTTTGATGTCAGGCTTGCCCTCCTCTTCCCCCACACTCATTCTGTGCAAGTGAAGATGACTGTGCCCTGCCCTTCACACATATTTTGTGACTTTGGGTTGTATATATGTCTGATGCACAGATGGGAGAGCTAATGTGTGCTTGCTCAGAACCTTCCTTTGATGTATATGCATTGCAGAACAAGTGCTTTTTCATAATCAGTTGTGCATGATTGCTTCTGTAATTGTTGACCCTCACTGTATTTTTGTTACTGTTGTTACATGTACAGTCAAAGTAGATGTTTAATTCTTGCTTACTATTATACTTGTGCAAACGATGCTACTCTTGACATGCTCACTGGTTTACATACAGTGGCCAGCTGAAATGCTTGATGCACTTTATTGGCAATTCCCATAGTTGTGTATTGCAAACATCAGTCGTAAGCTACTACTGACATTACTGTACACCTGGGATATGTATGACCATTGGGACATATGATTTATATAACACAGTAATCATTTATGTAACTATATTGCTTTTTCTATACAGGTACTAGACCCACATAAGTAATAATGCAGATGTGAGATGTCTTCATGGGGGGTTGCCTGTATCTGATGCTATGAGAATGCAATGATTACATGGTTTAATAAAAGTTGTGCAGTTTGTCAGGCATCAGTTTTAATATTGGTATGTGCTTCTCTATTCTTTATTTTAGATACTCATTGTGTGTACTGTACTTTGCCTCTTAGCCAGAGCCATGGCATATTATGCACACCCACATCTGTCAGCAGCTTCTGTGGCTGGTGGTTCTCTCTCAGATTCCTCATTTGTATCTGCTGCAGATTCTGTCCCTGCCTGTGGTACTGGGAATTGTGGTCCTGCCGCTAGTTATCCTTGTTGAAACTGTCTCCTGAGAATGATATTGTACAACATAGAACAGAATGTAAGTATTTCAGCAGAGGTGGCAGGGTCATACTGCAGGGCACCGCCTGAGATTTGAACAAGTCAAATACATATTCTATGATATTTCCAGTTTAAGCACAGGCATCATTGTATCCTTACTTGCTGAGGCTATATGGATGTCTCATGGGTGTTATGAGCAATGTGCCTTATGTGTGAGTCATGAAAACTGCCTGGGTTACCTGCACAGATATTGTAGATAATACCTTGGGCATTACAGATGATATATATATATATATTTATATATATATATATATATATATATACACACACACACACACATATATATATATATATATGTATATATCTATCTGTCTATATATATATATATATATATATATATATATATATATAGATATATATATATATATAATTATGTATCCTTTTCTGTTGATGCACTTCCTTACCTGTTCAATGGGTGGGTGTTTTATTTCTAAGTGTGCCCAATCTGTGGCCCTCAAAACTTCAGGGAAGTGTGCTATTGCATACAGTTCCTACATGGTTCTTGCTTTCTCCTGTGGAGTGCATAGGAAACAGATATTCTCCCTTGCATGTTGTAGCATTGTATTTAGAAACTGATGTAATATTCTGAAAGATGAGGTCTCTGACACCTGTAATAGACCCCCTTTCATTTCTGGAAAGTACCTGTTGCTAGTACACATACCTTTGTTTCCAGTGGGATGGCTAGCACCTGTGACTACACAAGCATCTGGAAATACCAAGCTGATATAAGTATATTTTTTGTGTTTGTTCTAACTGTTTCATTGATATTTAATAACTCTGTGCTGCATTTATTTATTATCACTGGTTTTCTGCCTGCATTGTTTGCTTGTTACTGTACTGCTCTTAGCTTGTTGATTGCCTTGTTTTTGTTCTGATATCTGTCTCCATTTTATTTACTACTGTTCAATAGATTTTGTGTTTCTATCTGATTGGCCTCTGGGTTTAACTTTATAAATGTCTTTCATCTTGCTAGTATAAAAGACTTACACATTCTGCTCAGAGCTTCCTTCTGCCTGTGGCTACAAAAGCACCTGAAAATACCAAGCTGATATAAGTATGTGCATATATATATATATATATATATATATGTGTGTGTGTGTGTATATATATATATATATATATATATATATATATATATATATATATATATATATGTATATATATATTGCATTTGCGCTGTTTCAGTAGTGAAATTTAATTACTTTGTGCTGCATTTATTTATTACCACTGTTTTTCTACCTGCATTTTTTGCTTGTTAGTGTACTGCCCTTAGCTTGTTGATTGTCTTACTTTTGTTCTGATATTTGTCTCCATTTTATTTACTAATGGTCAATAGCTTTTGTGTTTTTATCTGATTGGCCTCTGGGTTTAACATTTCCAAAAATATTTCATCTTGCTGGTATAAAAGACTTACAAATTCTGCTCAGAGTTTCCTTGTGCCTGTGACTGCAAACGCATCTGGAAATACCAAGCTGATATAAGTATATTTTTTTGCATTTGCTCTAACTATTTCAATGATACTTAATAACTCTGTGCTGCATTTATTTACTGTCAGTATCACTGTTTTTCTGCCTGCTTTGTTTGGTTGTTGCTGTGCTGCTCTTAGCTTGTTGATTGCCTTGCTTCTGTTCTATCTGTCTCCATTTTATTTTTTCCACCTACCTGCCCAACTGTTGTTATTTTCTTAAAACCTGGTGGCTTTTGAGTTGCCTGCCCTACTATAAATTTGATACTGGACACTCCTCCCAGTCCTATCATAGCAGTTTATTTGACTGAGTACAGTGAGAACATTTGGGAAGGCTCACCCTCTTAGTTCGTTAACCTTGAATTATTTATTTTTATTTTTATTTGTTTGACATTTGTTTACCAGTATGGTCCATCTGGGTCAGTAGAGACCCATTTTCAGTGGAGGCCCGGGCAGTAAAGCTCTGCACAACTAAGAATTACAAGAACATTCATTAATACTTGGCATAAATATCCAAACAATACATTTCATATTATACAATGAATAGTAGTAAATGTATTACCATGCATATTCAAACAATAGATTTCTTAATATACTAAGCATTGTGGGTGAGACAACAGAGGAAAAAGCTTTCATGGAAATTTGGGTTGGGTGGCATGTCAGCAGTAGATATTTATATTTCATGATATACAATACATGGTAGTAGAGACACTGGAGAAGAAAGATAGGTAAGTAGATTTATACATTTCATGATATACAACATGGTAACAGAGACATTGGAAAATAAAGATGGGTGAATAGCTATGTGTGGGTGTTTGAAGGGAGTGTCAGAACTGTATGTAGTAACAGAGAATTTAGTAGAGCTTGCTTGTACTATGTAATAAAATTGGAACAGGTATTATCAGAACAGTTAGTAGGAATTTGGTTTTAGAGTAGAGTAGAGAGGGACATAGTTGATGTAGTCATGGTGGGTCTGGTAGTCATTATCTTCTGTTTCCTCCCTTACTACAAACAATTATACTTTATTCAGCTCCTTTTACTGTATTTGTATTTCTTTGTACTTTATTATTTTATTTGCTTTTGCTGCTTGTTCTTACAAGTGTTCAATTGCATTTATTCTGCTGCATTTATTACTGCCTGTTAGTACCCTGATTAAATTGTCATTGTTATTCTAAGCCTTTTAGTTTTGATTTAAGGACTTCGACTTCAGGCCAGTTGTTTTACATTAAGAAGGTTTGTGGTCTCCAGTTTTATGGGTGGAGAGGGTAGCCTCTGCCCTTCTCAGCTGGGCATTGCTTGGTGAAGGCTTATTGTGTGTTTGTTCTGCTTTAAGCACTTTGGTTCCAAACCAGTTATTTTGGATTAGGAAGATTTGTGGTCTAAACTCTTGTGGCAGGAGATGATAGCCTACATCAATCTAAGCTGGGAACTGCTGGTTGAATACTTATTGTATGTGTTATTCTGAAAGTGTCTTAGTTCTGGTTTAAGCACTTGGGTTCCAAACCATTTAATTTATATTAGGAAGTTTTGTGGTCTATACTCTTGTGGCAGGAGAAGATAGCCTACACATGTCTAAACCAGGAATTTCAGGTTGAAGGCTCATTGTGTTTGTTATTCTGAAACTGTCTTAGTTCTGGTTTAAGCACTTGGGCTCCAATCCAGTTATTTTACATTAGGGGAGTTGAGGTCTAGACTCTTATGGCAGGAGAGTGTGGCCTACATCCTTCTAAGCTAGGAATTGCTGGTGAAGGCTAATTGCACCTGTTATTTTAAGTGTCATTATTCTGGTTTAAGTACTTGGGTTCCAAACCAGTTACTTTACATTAGGAAGATTTGTGATCTAAACTCTTGTGGTAGGAGAGGATAGCCTACACTGTTCTAATGTGGAAATTACGATTGAAGGTTTATTGTGTCTGTTATTCTGAAGTGTCTTAGTTCTGACTTAAGCACTTGGGCTCCAAAACTAGTTGTTTTACATTGGAAGGGTTTGTGGTCTAGACTCTTGTGGGGGGACAGTGTGGTCTACACCCTTCTAAGATGGGATTGCTGGTGAATTGCTGCTTTATTTAAACTATTTTTTTATTGTGACTGTGATTGTATACACTTTGAATTTCTAGTACTTCTGCATTTTATAGCATAGATCAGATTCGGACTTACTGAGTCTAGATTGTTTGGTATCACTTGAGCATTAAAACCAGCTCTTCACCAAGATACTGAAAGATCTGAGGCAACCATTGCTTCCAACTAACTATACATACCTGCTTTTGCTCTTATATTGCACTTTAAATTGTATTTACATACTATTATCTGTTTGAATTGTCTGAACCATTTTTTTCCACATTTTATGGTATACTGTACTAGTTCTGCTGTAGCATAGCCCAGTTCCATGTTTGCTGTTTCTGGGTCTTTTTTGTAACTTCTGAGCATTTAATTCAAGCTGTCCTTGGTGAAGGCCCTTCTGCACCCTTGTGGGAGGAGAGTGCTGTCTGGATCCCATCTAATCGAGGGTGACTGGACTAGAGCTCAAAGACAGCACCCTTATTGGCTAGTTTGAGTTAAAAAGGTTATTTCTTGTTTTGTTTAAGCCTCATGTTTGTGCTTTTATGTGTGTAGCATACCTTTGTGCACTGCAGTGTAGCAGTGGTTACCATAGGTGGCTATAGATACAAACATTTTGCTTGTTAAATTTTCCCTTTGCACTTTGCTTGTGGTCCTCTAGTGGTTTTTCGTGGCCCTGTTCTACTGTCAAGTGGACCACTAAGCCTAGCCTCAGAAGTACCAACACACCTCTCACCCACTAGCCATTCCTAAATGTGACCTATTTTCCTGATCATATAAATTTACCTAACACTATGGACGGACAATTTCCCACAGTTTCTCCAGCCAGCTTAGTTAACATGGGCATCCTGAGGCAGTGTTGCAACTGCCTCATGTTCACAGACAACCCTCTACTCATAGATCATACAAACTCAACATGTGAGAGATGCAACTATATTAAGAACCTTAAATCCATGCACTCTCACATACCAGTCAGTACATATGACAATGAGTGGGTTGTCAGCATGCATACCTCACCTTCTACTTCACCCAAACACATATCACGCATACATTACATATGCGGAGGTCCTCGCCAGAAACATACCTAAACACCAGAGACCTCCCAAACACAAACACAAGCACACTACACATAAAACTTCCTCTATAGAACACAATACACATAATAGCTCAGTCACCAGTGTCTCACCTGTCAAGCCCTTAGGGCAGAACATAAAACCAAGCATATTAGTCATAGCTGATTCCAACGTAAGACACACAGATGTCCCTTTCACCAGACTGGATAAGGAAAAGGTCACATTCACATTCAACTTTCTGTCAGGAACTAGGATCTGCCATATCACACATGCACTCAAGTCTTTCAACAACAGGTACTGTTATGACTCCATCATAGTCCATGTTGGTGTGAGTGACTTGAGACATACCTCTCTGGACTATATGAAGAGAGACATGACTGATCTTTTGGATTATGTGTCTCAGGCAGGTATGTCCCTAGTCTTAAGCAGCATTTTACCTTCACATAGGATGATACCTCACTACAAATAGAAAATGATTGACTTCAGTAATTGGCTTACTTTCTGGTGTCATTCTAAGGGGATCCAGTATATGTCAGCCTGGAATGACATGATCCAACAGACCTTGATGCTTTGCCAGAGATGGTCTTCATCTGTTAACTATCACCCCTGGGATTTCGGCTACTGGTAAAGGGTCTTGCCACCCCTATAGTGCCTTTTTAGGCAGTTTCTCAAGGACAAAATTCTCGACATAAAAACTCCATCTAAAAACAACCTCAAGGTTATACTACTAAATGCTAGGAGTTTTAACATGAAACTGCACTCACTGGAAGCAGACCTCACCTTGGAAGAAGCAGACATTTGTGTACTCACTGAGACCTGGTTCAAAGCTGTGGAGAGCACCTCAGCCATACCGGGTTACTTTTCCTTCTACATGTTCAGACCACAAACTGAAGGCATGAAAACTAAAGGAGGCAGTGTATCAATATTCATTAAAGATAAATACAACTCCAGATTGATTAAACAGTATAATTCCCTGGAGATACTTCAGGTGCAATTAACTGTTGGTAGGACACCTATTCAAGTCATTGCCAGCTACAGGACCCTCTTCATAAATGAATCAGGATGCCCAGCCTATTTGGATCTACTAGGGTCTATCACGCTACATCTGAACACCATGGTTTTGGGGGACTTTAACTACCCATCCATTGACTGAGTAAATTACTCATGCTCAAACTCACTTGCCCAAAGGTTCCTCAACTTTGTTAACTCCAGTGGCCTGGGCCAGCTGGTTGACACCCTCACAAGGGGTGCCAACATCCTGGATCTGGTGCTTACCAATATGGGGGACCACTGTAGCACCCCCACTGTGAGGTCTTCCCTGGTGAGATCTGATCACAAATTAGTCTCATTCAAAATAACTATTGCACCTGACTTCCCCAGCAGCAATTAAGCTATAAAAAACCTCTCCAAAGCAGATTATAACCTCTTACGGGATAGTATAAAGAGCTTCTCTGAACCCCCCCCTAGATGGAATTGGCAACTATGCTGAGTTCTACACCAATGCTTTATACAAACACCTGTATAACTGCATTGAGTCAGCCATACCTGATAGGACCAAAACAAGCTCCTCAAGGAAGAGCAAACCTGCCCTGGTGGACAACAGCCATTAACGGGCTTTACAACAAGAGGAAGAAATTGCTGTTTAAGAGTAAGAGGGAGAAATTTCTAAACTGGAAACATTCCTTCCTCAGCTTAAACAAGCAAACAAGACTTCTTGTAAAGTCCTCCAAAGCAAACTATGAATCCATATTGGCTACATTAACTAAGGACAACCATAAGGCGTTCTTTATTTACATCTGTAACCTAAAGGAAAGGCCCATATTTGTGTCAAACTGATAGTTAATGATATCACATATACTGAGCCTGTGGACATAGCTAACCTGTTGTCTGACAGGTTCTAGAAAACTTCACTCCCTTGTCCCCACCTCACATAATCAATGAGATCCCTACCACCTCTCTCCTACCTTGTATCTCTAAAGAAAAGGTCATAAACACCCTCTCTAAGGCCAAAAACACAGCATCTATGGGACCTGATAACATCCCAGGCTGCATGCTACATGGGCTCCAACAAGAATTAGCAACACCATTGGTTACTCTTTTCAGTCATAGGCTAAGCACTGGCTTTTTCCCAGCTGAATGAAATATGGCCTTCATTATTCTCTTGCACAAAGGTGGTGCTTCTACTGACCCTGGGCACTATATACCTATTAGCCTGGCTAGCCTTATCTGCAAGGCCATGGAATGAATCATCATAGACCTTATCAACAAGGATATAGGTAATTTCTTTACTCAGTATGGATTTGTCAAAGGGAGAGCATGCCTGTTAAAGCTGGTGGATTTCTTTGAAAAAGTCACCAAGGCCCTGGACGAGGGGAAAACTGTACATACAGCCTACCTAGACTTTGCCAAGGGTTTTGACACTATCCCCCACTCAGGCATCATTGACAAACTCACCCAGCTAGGTATCAACCCTTATATCATTAGATGAGTCACTAACTGTCTCACTGATAGAACACATACAGTCAAAATAGGGGAATCCACCTCCAACAGCAGACCTGTAACTAGTGGTCGGTCTGGAACCTCTGCTTTTTGGAATTTATTTGTCTGAAGTACAAAGAAAAACTAAAGGTATGTGCCTGACAAAGTTTGCTGGTGACTGCAAACTGGGAGAGGTCATAGAATCTCCAAATTATGTCAACATCCTACAAGAGGGTCTTACACAAACAAATGATTGGTGCCAAAGTCATGGCCTTAAACTCAATGCAAAAAAAATGTATTATCATCCCTTTCAGTAAGAGTGATGTTCCTGCTAACTACCACATCAATAGCAACACCCTAAGTGCGCATGCAGTGGTGAGAGACTTGGGCACACAGGTTGACAGCAATCTTACCTTTGATCACCATGTCTGCACAGTAGTAAGAAGGACATTCTATATTGCTCATCTCATAAGTAAGGGTATTGCCTCCAGAAAAAAAGAAGTTATAACCTCCCTGTACTCTTCCCTCATCAGGCCAATAACTGAGTACAATGCCCCTTTTGGTATGTACCTTTCCAAGCACCTGGAGCAACTGGAGAAACTACAAAGGTTCCTCAGAAAGAAAATTCAAGGTCTTCAGCATCTGTCTTATGTGGATCATCTGAAATCACTGTCACAGAAGTCATCCCACCCACAAAAAGGTTAGCACAGATCAGCAACCAGGTGATCATGTGATTTCTATCATGTGATTTTTTTATCATGTGACTTTTTTACCATGTCACCTTTTACCTGCTGCTGTTTAAATGGAGTTCATACAGATGCAGAGAAAACATCGGACAGAGTAAGGTGAGCCTTTATGAGCAGGGAAATGGAAGCATATGCATTTCCTGAAAAAAAAATTATAAGGTTGATTAGGAGGGTATATGGGGGAACGAAGGCACAAATTAAAGTGGGTTTGGTCCTCTGATAATTTCTGCTTGAGCAGAGGAACCAGGCAGGGGTGTCCTCTTTCCTCTTTGTTATTTGTACTATAATGCAAAGATGAGGATTGCTACCATCCAAAGGTCTCAACCGAAGAGATAAGATAAGATCCACAAACAGCGACAGAAGGAGACCACCACGATGAAATGAAAACTTATATTTATTATACTAAAACAAGCGCTTTCACGTGTAACCACATGCTTCCTCAGGTTTTTAATAAAGATATCCATCAAAAAGCTTAAATACACATTTCAGGTCTCATTACATAAGCTGATAGGTTAGTCACTTAATCAATTAGCCAAATCAATTACATTAGATAAAACAATTAAAACAATTAAATAGCATTTCAGTTTATACTTCCAAACCAAAGCGAGCAAAAGCAAGCAGAAAGCAAGCAAAAAAGCTCAGCCCACCATTATTACATTCGATCAGAGTCAATCAAATTCAAATTCAAGTTCAAGACAATATATAAATGTATAAATATTTGCATACCATTTATATATGATGAATGCTATCTAAAAATACTGACTAAAAAACACAGTGACTAAAGAGTAAATAAATATATCGAATAAATAAATAAATATCTAGTAGATCTAAATTAACTTATAAAATACTGTATGCAATACATAAAGATAATGACTAAATAAAATAAAATGAAAATGTAGTGATATAATTAATAAATATATATACCTACGTTAAATATCATAATAATAATCATTTGCGTGCTGCTAAAACTGATTTAATACTAATATATTGATTAAGTCCAGGCTCAGAATGAGCTCTCATTCTTAAAATCCAGTTCAGTTCAACTGTTTCCAAATAATTCATTTTATCAGCCCCTCGTTTATCATTATTTGTAATCTGCAATACTCTGAACTTAAACATATGATCAGGATGTATGGCTATATGTTTAACTACGGCATTAGTCGGATTCATTTTTCTTATATCATAGGAATGGTTGTATATCCTATCTCTTAGCCTTCTTGAGGTCATGCCTACATAAAAAGCCATACATTCTGTACATGTAGCTAAATATATCAAGTTTATACTTTCACAAGTAGCATAAAAATTGGGTATAAACCTATAATCTATAGAAGGATGAATAAATAATTGTTCACTTGTGATATATTTACTCATGTTACACTTATTGCATGGAAAAGTACCATGTCTAAAAACTTGCCTATTCACATTACCAACCTGAGGGTTGGTTTTTTCATGACACAATAATCTTTTTAAATTTTTACTATTCCTGTATCTAAAACTAGGGATTTCTCCTACTAGTTTAGAAGTCTGTGGATCTATGAGTAATATGTTCCAGTTTTTTCTAACAATATTTGTGATGTTCCTATTGTCATTAGTATATCTAGTTGTAAAGACAATTTTGGTTTGATTATGACCAATCCTGGGAACATATACCATCCTACGATGTCTATTATTCGAACTTTGAACACTATTATGGTGAATCCCTATTGAGTTCAATGCTGAACATTTCATATCATTTACTAGAGATTTACTATAGCCCCTATTTTGGAGCAACTTAACCATATGATCTAATTGTGAATACCTGTCATCATCATTCCTACATAAATTCAAAATTCTCAAAAATTGACTTTTAGCAACATTCGGAAACACAAAACATGGATGCATACTGTTAAAATGTAGCAGTGCATTCCTCCAGCAGGGCTCCCTGCATAGTGTAGTAGAAATCAAGCCTTCTAAATTTTTAAAAATAGTAACATCTAAAAAATATACTTTGGAAGATGAAACTTCCAAGGTGAATCTAAGAAAATCAGTTGTTGATTCTAAGTAGGTGACTAAACCTTTCAATGTGTCCATGTCACCATTCCAAATAATAAGTACATCATCTACAAAGCGCCTATACAGCAAAATATGCTGGAAGAGTGCACTCTGAAATAAATAAGTATATTCCCACTGATACATAACCAAATTTGCGTAAGAATTTGCACAAGGGGTGCCCATGGCGACACCCCATGTTTGTGCATATACTGTATTCTGATACATAAAAATATTATTATTATGTATTATGTCTAATAAAGTGCAGATAAGTATTTCTAAGTTATTATCAAACTTTCCCATTCTATGTAATAGCTCTCTAATGGCTTCTATTCCATATTCGTTAGGGATGGCCGTAAACAAACTTTTAACGTCAAGAGATGCTAATATAAAGTGGGAAGGAAGTGTGTCTCCTTTGTTCAATTCATCCAAATCATTTAACAACTGGTGAGTGTACTTCAAAATAGTAGGAATGCTTCTGGCAAGGGGTCCTAAAATCGATTCCAAATAATAGGAAATGTTTTCAGTGACCCATCCTTCTCCTGCTTCTATGGGGCGTAGCGGAGGCGGATTGATATTTTTGTGAACTTTGGGAAAACCTTTGATAAGAGGTGTTAAGGGAAATTCAACCAATAAATAGTCATAAAGTTCTTTTGTAATTTGTCTACACATTAAAAGATCGTATAAGTCATTATGAACCTTCCTTACGATATTAATAAGGGTATTCTGTGCAATCAATGCATATGTGTTAATATCACTTAACATATTAAGCATCATTTCATTGTATCTAATGGTGTCTAATAATACTACCCCTCCCCCTTTATTTGTACTATATTTAGAACCATTGGCAAAGGAAATAAGGGACTCAGAAATTCAAGGTTATAGTCAAGAAAAGTTGGTTATATTTACAGATGATATTATTTTATACCTGACAAAACTAGAAAGAGACATTAGAGTGTTGTGGAACACTTTGAGACAGTTTCAAATCATTTTGGGATACAAAATTAATGAAACTAAAACAAAGGCAATAGCAGTAAATTATGTACCCACATATGAATTGGTTCAGCAATATCCATATGTATGAGGATGTGATAAAATGAAGTATTTGGGAGTATGGATTAAAATGATTCTGGTGTGGCAGCTGTGGATATGTGGGAAGAGACTAAATAAAAGATAATACAAAAACTGGAAGCTTTGTTATATGGATATGAATAGTAAGATACAAGCAGTTAAATGTTTAGTCCCATTAGTCTTATACACAGGTCAGGCATATTTTTATCAACCAGAGGAGAAGTTGTGGACAGCAATTAATAAAGAACTGAAGGACGTTAGCTGGGAGGGGGAGATGGTAAGAGTCAAGTGGGATAAGCTGATTCTTCCAGTAGAAAAGGGCAGATTTGGATTACCCGATTTGAAGGGGTATTTCAGAGCTATACAGTTAAGGCTCTTATACATAACACAAGCAGAAAACTATAATTCATAGTGGAAAGGGATGATGATGAAACGGGGGAAAGCTCAAGAAACAAGGAAAGACTGGGATTTTAGATGCAGACCTTTAAGGAGAATAACAATAACCATACAGAATATTATATCTATAAAGTAGCAGAAAGTATCCTAAGAACTAAGCCAAAATGGGAATGGAGAAAGGATATTCTTAAGATAGGGATGACTAAAATTAGGGATATAGACAATATGTAAGAAGGGGCTGGAATTTATTAGAGAAAACTGGCAAAGGAGCCAAGGTATTGGGAGCAAGTAACTAGAGAGGGAAAGATGATAGAATGGGAAGACACCAATAATTTATTTGGTCTGCAGGTTAGAGAGTGCCTTCCCTATCAAGCATTGATATCAGAGTATAAGCAAAGAGAAAAAAGAAATAGAGGGGTCCTAAACAAAAGACCAGCACTGGTAGAGTTTTCAGTAGAATCTAGAACAGAAGCTGCTGTTACAAAATGAATAATTAATGGAGCATATAACATATTGCATGATAACTATAAGGATCAATAAGAGGAGGTTAGAAAGGATTGGGAAGAGAGATTGCATAAGCAATTCACAAAGAAATAATGCAGGGGTATATCTATGTCTCCCAAATATGCAACAAAATCTAGAAGATTTAGGATTTTTGCTTGGAAATGTTTACGTAGATATTTTTATACCCCAAGTAGACTCCAGAGAATTTTTCCTCAAATAGACAGCAAATGTTGGAGGTGTGATGAGGAAGAAAGAGGTAATTGAGAACATATTTTCTTGGAGCTAATGAGTTGATCGACTTTGAGGATTCCCTGCAGACTGCTCTGTTGGAGAGGCTGGGTAGGCAGATTGGTGTGGCTGGGGAAATGATTTTTCTAAGCTATGATACAGAATTGGTATTGCCTAGACATAATATGGCCTTGCTGAATCTAATTATGGTGGCTGCCAAAAAAGGCAGCTACTAGAAAATGGAAATAAAAGTCTAAACCAGCTATATTAGAAGTAGTGAATATAGTAACAGAGATAAAACAACTGGAATTGGGAACTTTAAAAGGTAGGAGCAAATTACATAGGAAAAAATGGGAATTGTGGGAACAGTACATACAGGGGAGGAATGAGGTTTAAAAGAAGGTAGGACTTGAATGAGCTAAGTAATGTTAGACTGGCAATGATTTGGTAGAATATGATTTGTTATGTAAAATGATTGCAGCTAGAATTATGTCAATATGGTTTGTTTTCATTTATATAAATGTTACGATTGCATATGTCATAAGTGATAATTTAATAAAGACATTTCTTGTTTTAAAAAAAACATCAGTATTAATTAGTAGGAATACTATTATAACAAGGGTCAGCTTAGTACTTTAGGAGCTAAAAGTGTCATTACTAAAGCATTTAGGGTGCAACCAATTGAGATGGCACATTATTGTAGTAGGCCACAGCCGAACTTTGATCGATGATATTATGGTACATTTTACTTTGGTCTCTAGTGTTGCACTGCATTTATTTCATTTTTACCATTATTTTAGTGATGTGATGCTGCAGTTGGAATTCTCTGACTTTCATCATGAGAATAGCCAATTGAAAAGAGAATAGTACTCAAGCTTCTTGGTAGACATTATAGCAACGCATTAGAATCAGTCCAAATCAAGTTAATGAGTGTTCATTTAGGCTCTTTAAATCAGCATTTAAAAACTGTGATGCCTAGTGGCTTACACTTTCATGGAATGAACATTACTTTTTTTTTCTTGTATTACTTTGTTTTCACTAATACATGTAGTCTGCTACATTTGTATAATACCCTATCATGGTGGCTAGGAAAGGGAATGGCTGTCTAAGAATCCTTGCCTGTTTCATAACAACTATTCTTCTCACATAGTTAATTGGTCAGTCAATACAGAAAGCATATCAACAATCAATCAATCAATGCAGGAAGCGCAGCTATACCACATTAGAGTGAAATTATACAGTTACATTAGGTAGACATAATCACAATACTGCAGCAATTCATGAGACATATGGCATCAATACAAAGATAATTAACTGGTCCAATGAATGTAAAATATAGCAGCCATAACTTAAATAAGTGAAACTCAGAGCAGCAGTATGACAACATTTGGCAAAGAGCAATGTTAAGCTACCAGATGGACTCAAATAATTCAGCCTGAGAGAGACAACATCTTTTACCATAAAATTAGATGGAGACAGTTGGACTGACATTAACAGTAGCGTTCACTTACCTTGAGCAGCTGTGATCTTGTGATGGAAGATGGTGATTTGGCTGTAGAGAGGGCTAGCCAGCCAGCATGGAGCTTTCATCAGTGGGTTACATGACTTCCTAATGGCTAGTCGATTCCTGTTATATTCAACCCTGATGGAATGTAAAGTCCTGGACTGCTACTACAAAAAAAAAATCCTGTCTGCTTTAATCAGCGGGCAGTAATCTCCATCTTGGCCACAACTAAGAGGTTTGCAATATTTTAATTATTTGTATTTGTATGGAGTTGCAGTAAAGTTTGTGTATTGTGAGTCTGCTTGCCCTTTCCAGCATTACTGCTTTTTGATAAGATTTAAAAGAAAAAAACACTTCTCACCAGGAAGTTCAGTGGCTTAGGGCATGTGTAAGCTTTCAAGGAGCTGTGTATGAAATGCTAACTGTATACCTCATAGGGCACCGTAGCTTTAGGGGCTTGCCTAAAAGTCAGATAATGAAGTAAATAAAGCAGGAGGATACCTGAGAGAGCATACTTAGCTAAAAGAATATTAAGGGGAGGATGAGTGCCAGTACGAAGTCCAGTGAAAACACTAGGGTAAGGCCAGTCCAGTCTTGATTACTTAAAACCCAGACATCTAAGGGTTGCTTAAAGCTCAACCAAGGTTAAATAAGGCAGCAGGGTGCCTGAGAGAGCACATCTGACAGCTGAAAGTTCAAAGTCCAGTAACACCTGGGTAAGGTCTAGTCTCGAGTACCCTGAGCAACTGTAACCTTGGGAGAAGAAGATGAAGTCTGTAATCTTGTGAAAGGAAGTCTGATGTCATATCTCTGGGACTGGAGCTCTCAGTATGAATTCCCTGAATGGAGATTTAAAAATCCACAGTATACAGGAATAAAAATATAAAATATCTTAGTTATACAGTGGAATAAATATATAACATCTCTTACTTATACAGAATAGTTCTCTGTTTGCAATATACAAGTCACAACATTTGCACATGGCTGCTATATCTCTTGTTCTGGGGCTAAAGTATGGATTCCTCTGAATGGTGGTTAAAAATTGCATACTGTAAAGGAATAAAAAAATTGCTTGTCTACCATTTGCATTATAAAATACTGCTTTTGTGAGCCAGAGGCCTCCACTGTTCTAATGACAATCAAATAAGAGAGATCTGTATGCCAGGGATTGCAGAGACCAGAAGAGCGAGAGAGCTGTGCTTACACACCAAAATATATAGGTTCTGAACAACAGTGCTTTTAGTATTGAGCTCATAAACTGAATAAAAATATGCAGCTTTCCGTTTACAGTGGGCACATGGAATTATGTCTCCCAGTGCTTTGTTCACCTGTTGATTCACAGTACCTTTAGTAATGATCAAGTCTCAGATAGTGAATTAAGTTATTTTTAATGCTGAGATATTAGTTGAATAAAACATATGCTGTGTTACATTTACAGCAGGCACATGGTATGGTGTCTTGACAGTGTTTTACATGTGTTGAACCCGGTCTCAGTAATATGGTCTGGAAAATACTTATCCACTATACAAAACTATTTTAATGTTGAGCCATGAGTTGAATATAAAACATGCAACCTTACTTTTACAGCTTATGACATGATGTCTCCTGTTGATTATTGGTCCTATTAAAAAATCTGTAAAATAGATGTCGAATAAAAGCATTTAATTCTGAATATTTTTAGTTGAATAAAAAAGGCAAATTTAGAAAGTGTAAATCTACTTTATAATTAGTTTTAGAACATGCCCATGATATGATGTAAGTGTATGTGTGTGTATGTGTGTGTGTGTGTGTGTGTGTGTGTGTGTGTGTGTGTGTGTGTATGTGTGTGTGTGTGTGTGTGTGTGTGTGTGTGTGTGTGTGTGTGTGTGTGTGTGTGTGTGTGTGTGTGTGTGTGTGTGTGTGTGTGTGTGGATGTAGATGTGTGATAAATGGGAGCAGGTTATAGAGTTGGAAAAAAAAAAGCTGTATCCAATGAAACCATTATGGTGTCTGTAGTCCATCCCTATGTTATGGTACCTACAGAACATGCAAAATCCTGCACAAAAGAGATCTGGTAAGGGGGACTGGTGTGCTCTATTTAACCACTTTGTTAGTAAGGCATATACAACAATTTTGTTCATTTACCTGCAGAAGTATATAGTTTTATAAAAAAAGTTGATTCCCTTGACCAACCAGTATCAAAGTCAGACTTTCAGAAGCAGATTGTAAAATCCAGAAGGCAAGTACAATGTGATGAGTATACAAACTTATACAATAGTGATTCAAATTTTTAGATTTTGTATCCCCCAAAAAGAAAGCCAAAAGCCAGTGACTACAATCCAGGTGACCAGGGTTCAATTGACAACACAGGCAGCTATTGGAGTTGGTGTGAGAAGGATGGGGTATCTAGCCTTGAGAAAAGGGGTGATATAGGGTTGTCTTATGCTGCTATCCCAGCCCTCAGATGAGGTGCAGTGATGCTTGTGGATGGTCCTGGAACATATGCTTAGCACACCATGCCATGTATGCAGTAGCCTTTCTCAGCAGGTAAAAAGAGCCATGCATGTGCATGAAAAGGTGTAGTGACCCTGCAGTGATGGGTGTTGCACATCTCCAAATGAAAGGGAGGGTCTATGAACTTAAAAAAAATAAAATGTCTGGGTGCTGTAAGGGCAAAAGAAATCTCTATGGCTGCTTGAATTACAGCCACAGAAGAGTTGGGGAAAGCCTGATGGTCAACAGGCACAGAGGCAAAACCATACAAAAATAAAAAAATGAAATGCGACTATGCAACCATATCATACATACACACACACACACACACACACACACACACACACACACACACACACACACACACACACACACATACACACACACACACACACACACACACACACACATATATATATATATATACATACATACATACACACAATAGCTTTTATACATACACTATCAACTATTTTAGAAGTAGCATGTATTGTGTGGTAGAGTTCAGATATTTGATCATACTTGCGTTGGCAGTGTGTAATTTTCTCAATGGTAATTAAAAAATATAAAGTAATTTATTTTTATTTCCATTTCTTAACCATAATGATTCAGTTTAGCCAAAATGTCCCTTTTTAGGAGAGAAAAGTTCCAGAAACATTACAAAGTAGCAAAACATACAATAAAAAAAATAATGCTTTGCACTCCTGCACCATTTTACTCATGTGTGCCCTACCCCTACCCTAGCCCTTTCCCTATCCCTGACTCACCACATTTAGATACTAAACACCCTTTCCTTAACAGTACAACTAAACAACAACACACACACACACGCGCACACACACACACACACACACACACATGCACACACACACATGCACACGCACGCAAGCACACGCAAGCACACTCAAGCACACTCAAGCACACGCACGCACACACACACATGCAAGCACGCGTGCACACACGCGCGCGCACACACACACACACACACACACACACACACACACACACACACACACACACACACATACACACACACACACACACACACACAGCTCCAATGCCGAAACTGCCATTACAAATGAATGTTTTTGCATTACTACCCATTCCCACTTACCTTGAATTCAAGGTTGCATACTTTGACTCTTCCTGCCCTTGTCCTGCCCTTGATGATGAAAACATTTGACCAGTTTCAACACTGAAAAATCCCTTTACATACGGCAAGTTCAAGATAATCTACTATGGCCATCTTTTATATAGAGAGCAGTTTTCATATACACAATGTGAATTATTCTTTTGCTAGCATTTACATCTGTGTATTGATTTGTTTATTTACATGTGCTTTTTGCTGATGATCAGTCATATATTCTAGGGGAAAAATGATGTACATTGTAGTGCCAGCCCTAAAAAAAAAAAAAAAAAAGAATTCAGAATCATTACTATCATTTTTAAAAAGAGAACAGGTATATGCTTTTATACAACAAAAGTGGTTATATATGCAGTACAAGTTATTCTCCTGCTTTCATTTTAAATCAGTATCAGTATGTTGTGTGGTATATTTTAGATATTCTGCTTTGCTGATGTTTGATCATATATTCTATAAAAAAATGTAATTTGTAAATCCAACTAAACAAAATATTTAGATTCTGAATAAAAGTAATTTTAATGCTAAGTAACATGTAATTTTGCATCATTGGTTGTTGAGATTTGCCTGCAAAAATAAGCTGGACACACAAGCTGATTTAAGTATACTTTTCTTTTAAGATTAGATATTTGCAGATATCTGTTTAATTGAATAGTGTGCTCTCTGTCTCTCTGCAGTTAGTTGCCTGAAGTGTGAAAAAGTGTAGCCATCTGGGTTCTTTGAAAGTTGTTAAGACTGCTTTTGAAATTCTGTGTTAACCCTTAGCCTGGGGGGTTTTGTTTACATTATAATCTGTGTTGGTCACATTTCTGTGAATCACTTCTGCTCATCATCTGAGCTGTTGGTTGCTGAGATTTGCCAGCAAAAATCAGCTGGACGCACAAAATTTAAGTATACTTTTCTTTTAAGAGTAGATATTTGTAGATATTTGTTTCAATGAATATTGTGCTCTCTGTCTCTTTGCAGTTAGTCTACCACCACCCCTGTCCGTGTTCCTATTGTGGTGTTAATATTACTGGCCTTGGAATTGCCCGCCCCTACTGTAAATCTGTTTTTGGACACTCCTCCTGGGCCCATCTCATTTGCTCACTCAACTGAGTACAAAGAGATATTTTGATTTCAGACACTCCTACCAGTCCCATCTCCTCTGCTGTGTACAGAGAGAGCACTTGGGAAGGACATCCCCTATAGTATCTTAATCTGCCCTGTTCCCTCCCTCTCCACTAAAAAAAAAAATATATTATTATATTCTTGAGCTGCTCTTACTTCTCTTATTCTGCACTTGGTGCCTCCATTTTGTTTTTTCATAAATTACTATTCTCTGCACTTGTTTTTTTGTCGTTTCTAAATTATCTGCATTTATTTAAACTGTATTTGTTTTAATATTGCTACACTGCATTTAAAGTGTCTTTGCTACTGTTTTAACTGCTTTTCTGCAAAAGACCAAAGTTCTAAGCTTGTTTCCTGCCTTTCCTGTATCTAGTCTAGTCCAGATACAGATTTGCTGTATCCAGGACTGTTTTGTAAGTTTCTGAGCCCCCCCAAGTCCTTTCTGTGTTGGAGGGAAGCCTTCTAGCTTATCAGTGGGAGTAGCCTATCTACCACAAGAGTAGTTTTTGGTCCAGAAATTGTAGTTGATTGGCTGTTTGGGCAGTTTTTCCATCCCTTTCAACTTTCTGGTTTGAAAGCCCGGGTTTGTGTTTGTTTAAGCTCCACAGATCCAGCTTTGGCATTCTGCAGACTAAAAAAGCAACAGGAAGGAGAAAGAGATACTGTAAGCGCCTCCATTTTGATTTTTTCATATTTTACTGCTCTCTGCTTTGTTTTTGTTGTTTTTAATTTATCTGCATTTATTTAAACTGTATTTCTTTAATACTGCTACACACTCAAGTGTGCTAGCTGTACTTTATTTAAAGTGTTTTTGCTACTGTTTTAACTGCTTTTCTGCAAATAAACCAAAAGCTCTAAGCTTGTTTCCCACCTTTCCTGTAACTAGTCTAGTCCAGATATAGACTTGCTGTATCCAGGACTGTTTTGTATGTTTGTGAGCCCCCCAGACCTTTCCGAGTTGGGGGCAAGTCCTCTAGCTTATCAGTGGGAGTGGTAAGCACTAGGTAGCCTAGCAACCACAAGAGGAGTGGTTTCTGGCCCAGAAACTGTAGTTTATTGGCTGTTTGGGCAGTTTTTTCATCTCTTTCAACTTTCTAGTTTAAAAGCCTGTGTTTATGTGGGTTTGCACTTGTTTAAGCTCTGTGGATCCAGTTTTGGCATCCTGCAGACTACAAGAGCAACAAGAAGGAGAAAATATATACTCTAAGTGCCTCCATTTTGATTTTTTCATAATTTACTGCTCTCTGCACTTGTTTTTTGTTGTTGTTTTTTAATTTATATGCAGTTATTTAAACTGTAATTGCCTTAATATTGCTACACACTCATGTGCTAGCATGTACTGCATTTAAAGTGTTTTTGCTACTGTTCTAACTGCTTTTCTGCAAAAAAAAAAAAAAAAAAAAAACGTTCTAAGCTTGTTTCCCACCTTTCCTGTAACTAGTCTAGTCCAGATACAGATTTGCTGTATCAAGGACTGCTTTATAAGTTTCTGAGCCCCCCCCCCAGTCCTTTCTGTGTTGGAGGGAAGCCTTCTAGCTTATCAGTGGGAGTGATAAGAACTAGGCAGCCTATCTACCACAAGAGGAGTGGTTTCTGGTCCAGAAATTGTAGTTTATTGGCTGTTTGGGCATTTTTTTCCATCCCTTTCAACTTTTTGGATTAAAAGCCCGTGTTTGTGCACCGTGCAGCGGCACTTAGCTGAGGTAAAGTATTACCAGTACCAGAAAGTTTGCTCTTCAATTTTTACAATTTTTTTTCTGTAAAAGCTTCATAATTAAACATATTTTTTCAGATGGCAATGACTCTGTAAAGACTGTTACTGTTTCCCCAGCAGAAACCAAGCTTACTTTGAAGGAGAATGTGCCATATTGAAGACAAACACTTGTACTGTATCAGCTGAAGTCCATCAGTGGTCACAAGAAAAAAGGACTAGTGAAAAGTCTGCACTCCTAGTAGGTGGCCACAACAGAAACATTACTGAAAACAGTCACAAACTGTGTCAGCATTACAGAGTCTCTCATACCTGTTCTGGAATGTGCTATGTGTGTAGGACATTTACCTGTTCATAGTTTCATAGATTTGTACTAGGCTAACTGTCCTTCTGGACCATTTTAAGCCTAGCCAACTACCCCATGTGAGATTCAAACACTGCACTTTGTATCTGTAAGGTAAACACATTAACCATTATGCCAACTAGAGTTTTGCCTGAAGTAAGGCAATGCTGTTATTATTGTGTATCGCCATTCAGCCAGTTTATTACACATGGCGCAAAATGATCATTTGGTATGGCCATTTGTACATCGTACATCACATGGTAGCCTGCATAATTATTTTGAAATAAAATACTACAACTGATATAAGCTCTTTGAACCCATGAGCCCCATTTATGTTCCATTCAACCTCTAAAGGATCCACCCTGTACTGAAAGACTATACATATATTATGATTTTGAAACCATGTAGGATATCAACTGACTCTGATGATTCCAGACACAGCCAATTACATCTATGCATGTGAAAATGACAGAAACAGATCTTTTAGATGTCTTATCTGTGTACAGCCCTTTGTCAAAAATTTCATACATGTACGATTCCAATGGTACATATTTATAATACACTCAGCAAAGGATATGATAGCTATTTTATACAATACTGAACCAGATAGTCAAGGAGAAATATTAGCCTGAAATAGTAGCACAAGGTAGTATAATTCTTTCCATAACAGTGGCATGGTTCATAATCCAGTTAATATGCATTTTAAACTTCTCCCTGTTCCATCTGGGAGCACTAATATATAAAGTATAGGGATAATGGGCTCTGATGCTGAAAAAAGGCATTTTCACATTTTTTAATAAACTCTAAAAACAAAATGATTTGGACTGATGCCTGAGCTGAAGTACTACAGTAGAGACTATATAACTGAAAAGAAAATAGTGTCTTATGGCATGGCATTATGCAAATAGTTGCATGTGTTTAACTTTAAAAAGAGCTATACTGTTATTATAAGTTAAGTGTGGGGAATTTCAAACAGGCACATTAAGCTTTTTGAGAAGGTGCTACACAGATGTTTCAAAATGGTGATGATGATGATGATGATGATGATGATGAAGAGGATTGTGGCATAATTGACTCAATTCAGTATATCATGATTTAATCAGTCTGTACTGCTATCTTCCTATTAACATTTTTACATCCTAGTACTATGCATATTGTCCACTGTGAAAACTAGCATTGTCAGCAGTGATGTAAGTAGGATGGGACAAAACGAGTATCCGTCTTGGGCACAAGCTTTTCGGGGGAGCAATTGGCAGTTAATGATGGGGTGCTAGTTGAGAAATGCTGTTCATTTATGGGCCACAAGTTGTATTGTGGCTTCTTAAATTAATGTATTTAGTAGTGTGCTGTGTCAGTAACTGTAGCAAAGGGATGCCATAAACTCTTTGTTGCAGTTTATTAGAAATAAATTCTGCTATCTTGCTATAGTGTAGCAGTTCATTAATGTAGCAAGTTTCTTTCTTGGTGGGGGGAGGGGCCATTTTTTCCCTCGACTTTAGGTTGGAGGGTGCCAGACTAGGAACTAACCAGGGCACCAGAATACCTAACTTCGTCCCTGATTGTCAGTTCAAGTGGCTCTCCACATCTGCTATAAAGTGGTTGCTGTACACTAATAAACATGTAAATATTGCCATACAGCATATTTTAAATGGTGGTGAAGTATGCGCTGACAAGTACTAACTTGATGGCTATGTAAAATAAATGGATTGTCAAGTGAATTTGGATTTTTAGGTTGCCTTTATCATGGGTATTCTCAGTGCTACTTTAAAAAACGAATCAAGCTAATCGAGCCTGTTCTTAGCACATCCTGTGGTCATTTACACAATCTAACTGAAATAAAGTACTGTTTTATATATAAGAAAGGCATGACTGTGAGAACTGTATGGGACATGAATAGAAACCTAGGAAGTGAGAACTATACGGACACATGAGTGACAACAGTGGATATGCAACAATCTCTTGTGTAGTTTTTTTTTTTTTTAAACATCTAGATCTATAACCCCTTAGATTCATTGATTACCAGTATAGTGGGTGCACAAATACACTATGCATAGATCGTCACATTTAGCAGGTTTGACATAGTGGTTAAAGTATCACTTCAGAAATCCAACATGCAGAGTTTGTTTCTGACCTCAGGTTATTGGTAGGTTTAAAATGGGTCTTCAGGGCGGTTAGCCTAGTATTCACCCATGATCTTATTAGTTTTCCACCTATTTTGTTAGGTAAAACAAGCAGAAGAAAATGTCATGATACATAGATAAGACCAAAATAATGTTTGACATTTTCAAAACCATTGTACATAATATGAGGCTGCCCTGTGAGGAATGCCTTTATTTTGTCTACATAAGGGTATAAACTACTGAAATCATAATTATTGATTTTTTCACCAGGCTGAATGAGACACAGTTCAGTAGTACCATAGGGTGTATGACTAATAATTTTATACATAGGGAGTATGGTAAGAATATGTTGGATGAGAACAAAAAATTGATATATGACAGGAGAAAGACTATATATAAACCATTCTTTTTATGTAAACTGTCTAGTGATGGCCAGTTAGCATATAATAATAATAATAATAATAATAATAATAATAATAATAATAATAACAGTTTGTACAGTTAAATTTCGTGCTAAGTATACTAATGATATAGGTCCCATTTGTGATATTATATGTAAGAACTGGAATTATTTAATAACAGATGAAAAAACTATATTATGTGTAGGTGAGTCTCCTAGATTTTTCTTTAGGAATGCTTTGAACCTAAAGAGGCGACTATGTGTAAATATAAGGTATAATAGGGTTAATACTGTATCAGTGAGAACCGGTACTTATGCCTGTCCAGCTTGCCATGCATGTGTTTATATTTCTAAGGAACAAGTTTTCCAGCACCCAAGACTGAATTTTGTATTTAGACCTCATGTCTACATGGATTGCTGTACTAAAAATGTTGTTTATCTGGCTACTTGTGTTTTATGCACTTGTTTCTATGTAGAAAAGACTAATAAGAAGGTAAAAGATAGAATTATAAGGCATTTGTATGACATTAAGAAAGGCAATACCAAAAATGCTTTAGCTAAGCATAGCATAGAACATCAGGGACACACCTTTTCCTTCATAGTACTACAATGCATACGTTTTAATAATAGAGGGGGAGATTTAGTGAATGTCACAGAGAAAGCTGAATTGGGCTGGATTTCAAAGTTGCAGGCAGATAGATATCCAGGCTTAAATGGATGTGTTCCATTAAAGCCAGCTTTAGAAGGACGTACATTAATTTATTGAGAAAGTAGTCTGATTGGTTATGGTTTTAAAACATGATGGGGATTGGTTTATTATGTGTATTTAAATGGTTATTTGACTTATTGTTTTTAGATCTGATGAAGCGTTTGTCTGTAAACGTGAAAACACTTGTCTTTTATTAAAGTTGATGCCATTAGCTGTGGTGATCCTGCTGTTTTTATTTTTTTGTTATTTTTCATATAAGTGTGCAGTTTGGACCTTGAAGAACTTTTGGTTCGTTTTTGGTTGGTTTCCTATTTGAAGTGCAAGGTAATTTACAATACACAGGGGATTATTTCCCAGTCGTGTGTGTGTGTGTGTGTGTGTGTGTGTGTGTGTGTGTGTGTGTGTGTGTGTGTGTGTGTGTGTGTGTGTGAATGTGTGTGCGATCATACCCGAGTCAGTGTATTCATTTCTCAAATGACCATATAGACCATCTAGTTGGTAACTTGTGGCAGAGTATGTAATATAAATGCTGACAGACAGAAACTATGCTTATAGCCACTCCTCCCCTTGAAATTATGTCATGTTGTATTTTGCAGGTGTTGCTGGATACCCCCTGGATGTTGATTCTTAACCATGACATACTACACTGTGATCTTGGCAGAAATGCAGTGCAGTACTGCTCTAACCCAGATACATAATGCAACAAAATTTGTTGGGGGTTAACAAAAACACACAAATATCAGGTGATTTTTGACAGTCCTCCACTAAGAAGGTCAGTAAGATATTTGTAGTATTTTCCATGCATCATAATATGATAATACAGAAGGAAGATTGACATCTCAAGTACATGGTTGCAGTGCAACAGGTGTCAGACCCTGCAACAACAGCAGCAGCAGAAGGCAATGATAGCTAGCAGAAGCCGGGCAACGTATGGGCTTCAGATGACCCACGTGCAAGTTCATCCAGTTTATGCATGGCATCAAGGAGCCTTGCCTCTGAGTTTCTGCTCTTCACTGTCTATGTATCACAAATGGAACTGTGGATGCACTATGCTAGCCAGAATGAGCTCTTCACGCTCCAGAAGGTGATTGAACCAAGCCTCAATGCCTTTAAGAAGAGCATCAACTAGTGGCACAACAAGCTTCACAGACTGCCTGACTTCGGACAACTTGTTTTTCAGGCACATAATGTTGGAGATCAGGATTCCTATGAAGCTTTTCAGCTCTGACTGCAGGATGTCCAGAGCCATTGCCAGGGGCTGAATTGCTTGCACAAACTCAGCAACAAAGGTAATTTCTGCAGGCCTGAAGACGGCAATTCCAATCTGTTCAGATGTCTCATTCAGCAAGCCTTCACCCTGAATTGCAATGAGGTGAATTCTCTCCATCACATAGAAAGTGGAATTCAACCATGTCATATTGGGAATAATCAATGCCAGATCACACTTATTTCAAACCACCTCAGCAGCTTGGGTGCTATGACTAGCCTTGTTCCAAGCAGCATAGCATTTGGCCATGGTGCTTCGCATGATCTTTTTACACTGTGCATCATTACAAGCAGATTCAGCATCTCGGACAGCATCTAGATTCAATGTGTGTGCTGCACATCTCAGATGGGGAGGCAGTGAATAGGTGTTCTTGCTTTGCCCTGATTGACTCAGCACAGCTGTCACACTGTTGTAAATCACTTCACCATCATTATCCTCATCTTGGGACAGAATGCTTGTAGTCTCAAATCTCTCACATTCCAAGAAGACAGTGAAAGCCTTTACAAAACTGCTGCCATTGTCAGTAATTGTCACACACACCTTTTCATCTATCTTGTACTTGATGTGAATGGTCTCAAGAGTTGATGCTGTGAGATCATATGTATGCCTCCCCTGTAATCTGCAGCATTACAAAGCAGCTGACTTTCTTTGAAGTGTGTCACAGTTGATCCAGTGGGCGGTGATGCCAAAGAAACTATGATTCTGATGGGTCCAAATGTCAGTTGTAGTGTAAACAGTTGAAATGCTTGCTAAGGTTTCCATCAGATTCTCTTTCATATCACTGAATGGTTTCTCCACTTGTTCATTGTGTAGTCATTGTGAATAGTTATATAAAGTGATATTTTGGTTGACTTTGTTGTGTTAACAGTCTTGTTAGACCTATATGACATTTTCTGTAAGCATTTTTGCATCCTCAGCATTAGTTTTAGTAGATTAGCCTAATGTACATTGTTGAAAATGTGATGGGTTGTAACTTGTTATGGGTCTTGTGTTGCTGGCTGTGTGTACTTTGGTTTACGTATTAAATTGTGACTCTCTGACTATAAAGACTAATCCATGGGACTTTGTAAACTGTAAAATGCTATCATCATTATTGTAACTGTGTATACAACTTTAAGACACTCGTATTCATGTGCAGTAAGCATGTATTCCTCACACACAAGTACTGTGTGAGTAAATCTGAATATGAGGATTGATAAACTATACTTATGTAAAAGTAACTCAACAGTAACTGGTTACTTTAGTTACTAACTAGTGATAGTAATATATTACTTTTTTAGAAAAGTATTACTTTCACTTAAAAGTAACTAGTAATAGTAACTTATTACTTTTATAAGTAACTAGCACAACACTGGTTATAGCACAGACCTGCAAATATTGTGAAACCAGTAGTCTATACTCTTTGTTGTTCAAAGTATTAGTGACTGTAGTATACAAAATAAACTATTAAAGTACTCTTTTTTTGTTTGTTTTGTTTTCGTGTGCTGTAAAATACTGAATATAGTGCAACTGTGTAAGTAGTTTGCAGTACTGAGCTGTATTAAATCTCAGGTAATTAATTATTATAAGCCATTTTTGCCTATACCTTTTCCATCTAAAGTGTTTGGGATGTTTCCTATGTTTAGTAGTTTTACAGTTAAAATGTTTCCATGGCTTCACTAATACAAAAGAACAAGAGAGGCTACATTTAGCTACATAAAGAAGGAGATAAATGTCCTTGGTCAGGGTGCACCCCCTTTGAAGAATGGCACTGCCACCATCTGTTGGCAAGGGCAGTGTTCAGCTGCATGAGTGTGACTGAATGGCCATGTCATGTTCATAACTGCTAAGTAGACCATGTTGGCACAGGTAACCATCAGGCTCACCACTGGTAGATGGTATACAGGAGGTGGCAGTACTGGACCTCAATGTACCTGCCCTTTGGGATCTAACCACAGAGCAGTTAGAGAAGCAACAGCCATGGGAACAGCACTGGTCATTCTGTATGGAGGCAGACAGCACCATGGGGAAGCGAAGGCACTCAGAGACCTAGCCACCAAATCGAGTAGGTGATACTGGCATTGAACACATCATATATATTGCCATACAGTGCACCAGTCATCTCTGCCTTGGCATTGGTGGTATTTGCTCTTTGCTTGGATCACTGCCCTGCTGGGCCCCATTGATGGCTATTAGGCTGCTGTTCTCTACCATTATTACCATACCCTGTGGTGGTGCCATTACCAACTGCTGGCTTGTAAGTAGGGGATGAGAGTGCACTCTATGTAAGGCTACAAGGCATGACCTGTTCTTCTAGACCCACTAGAAATTTGGGAGTGGTTCCACAGGCCACAAGGCTGTGTCACTGGATGTGGATAGTAATATGCACTCCACAGTTACCTTTGTTGATAGTGGAACTGTGCTCTTGGATTGTGTCAGAGTTAGGCTATCAACACTGTCAGGCTCCAATGCAGCACTAACATTGAGTAAGACCTGTTCTGTCATAGAAAATCCCATGACCATAGTACTTGTCAAAGCAGATAGATTAATACCCATGTGTAAAACACCTAATATGTGACAATTCCACACACCAATGCTTCAGCTACATTACAGGTGACATGGAAATAATATAAGCAAGCATACTTTATGGTGTATGCTGTTGTACCTGCATACCAGGTGGAGCTGCAGGGAATATATGGTGATGTTTAACATATGGAAGATTACATCACTGGCATCCCATGTCACACTACTGACATACAGACATAGCAAACTGTTGCAACCCTGACAGACACATATTGGCACTACCAGTTTATAACACCCAGATTGCAGCCTCTACCAGGTATCAGAGATGTTTCATTTTCTCCAAACATGTCACTGAGGGTGATAGCAGACCAACCCCCCCCCCCCCACACACACAGCTGTGGCCGTCCACTTCTGTGCAATGGCTTCATCCTTCATACAGGCATACAAAACCATATTAGTGATCCCGTGATGGACCTGCAGTGCTGATCTGTCTTGGCAACTTATAGTACTGATGTCAACAAGTACCTCCCACCACACAAATTCCTGGAAGTACTAGCTGGTCTAGTTAATGCTTAGAATCCTATGTCAATGCTCAAGGAGTGCCTGCAATAACACATCTGCCTCTGCCTGAGAGAATTTCTCAAGTGACTTACACTGCTTCAGTACAATATTTGTTCTTGTACAAGTGGACATACAGCTATGGACATTGAGCAGAAACACATATGGGCAGCAACAGCTGTCCCACTACTGCACCAATGCAGCAGTGGTGACTGCAGCAGTGGTGACTGCAGCAGGTGCCATGTGTGCCATACTCCATATGTTGTAACATGTACCAGATCATCTGACTACACATACATCTGCCCAACAAAGTACAACAAATACTCACATACTCATCCACATCCTGAATTAGTTTTCAGGTCTACATACCCTTCTTCACCCCATTCACTATGTGCCACGCCTGGACTATTGTTGCAGAGGGCGTGCAGTCCAACACATCCCTCTATGTCTGTGTTGCCTACCAATGATGTTACTCTGCCTCTCATGGCCTCTCAGCCATATGTCTGGTGTGGGGTCTATATCAGGTTTCGGAAAATATTTAGACTGAACAATAGATTGTTGACACGTATTCAGCGAAATTCACTTCCACAATTTGCTGAATACTTAAAGGGCAAAGACATAGTTGGCTAACTACATAACTTTGCCCTTTTCTTCACTGTGGTGTGATCTCAGAGTTGGCATATTTAGTTGGGGGGAGTGGGGATGTAGCCCTCCACATCGGGAGTGTGGGGGGCATAGCCCCCCACATGGGTAGGTTTGGTTTAGGTAGATTTGGATCTGTTGGGTTGCAGTGCAAGTATTTGTTTGGCCTTTAAGTATTCAGCGAATCTCGGAAATGAATTTTGCTGAATACGTGTTGATGATATAGCGTTCAGTGGACTGTTTTTTTGAAGAAGTAATATAGACCCCCTGTTGGGATACCCATGTCTAGACTTGTGCTCTTTCTGTGATGATTTCCTATTTTAACTCATCCTTTGTGCTCTGTTTCTCTCTCTCTCTCTCTCTCTCCCTTCCTCTCCCTCTGTCTGCAGGATGCACTCAAGCAACCCCTTCAAACAAAAATGTTACACATATCCAGTCACTCCTCCTTGCTACTAGCCTGTGTACCCTTAACATAGCAAATGTGGAGCACTTTGGTAAACTCTAGACCACTGTAAACTATGTTTTCTTATAGGTACTCTCTATATTTGTGAAACTTTGATAGTGTGATGTGCACTGCAATGGTGATGGCTATTTATATTGCGCTATTATGGGGATTGTAGCACAATAATTATGCTAATGAATTGATTTTACTTACACGCCTCTGAATCACACAATTAGTATAGTGCATAGTCAGCCCTACAGTGTGTTATGGGTCTCATGTCTGCCCATGGACACACTGTAGAGCGTAAAATTGTCTATACATGTCTTGGCAGCTCTGTAACATTGTCTGGACTCTTTTCAAATTAGTTCTGTGGCCTTTTGGGGCATCATGGCACTTCAGTGCCATGAGTTGTGGTGTGTTGTCCAGCTACTGTGCATTACATGGGTGCATAGAGCCAAGATAGTTTGTATGGCCATTGTGCCTATGGCCCCCAACCCATTCATGCTTGCCCATTATTACCACATGGCTGCCATCCTGCCCACTGATGTGTATCACATGTTAATGTACATTAATGTGAGTCGGCTACCATTGTCCTCCTGCTATTAACCTGTGAAGTGAACCTGGCTTATTCAAAGGAGACATAAAGAGGATCTAACAAAAATGCTTGTTTCAGGGAATTCAAACTAGGGAAGTTAGTACGTGTGCGCTATTATCCAGTGCTGAAAACACGTTCCTTGTAAACTGGAAAGAGCCTTTTAAGACTGAAGAAAAACTAAATGAGGTCAGTTATAGGATGAGACATTCTTGAAAAAGGAAATCAGAACAGTTATATGACATAAATATTCTGAAACCTTGCAGAACAAGTGAAGCTTCTTTAGTAGCCATGTATGCAGAAGAAGTTAAGACCCCAACAATATACCCTGAAATCAAAATAGGGAAGAAAGTATCAATGTCTTAAAAACAAGAAATAAAATAATTTGTTCTTAGGAATAAAAATACATTTTCAGAGTTGTCTGGCAGAACTAGTTTAATCCAAATCCAGCACAAAACAGAAACCATACCTGGTGAAACGTAAATCTGAAACTGTACCAAATACTAGAACCTCAATGTCATGCAGTTAATGAGGAGGTAAAAAAATGCTCACATTTGGAGTCACAGAAGAATACAATGTGAGTAGAATATCTCCATTGTACTCACAGTAAAGCCTGATGAGTCTGTGAGGTTTTGCAATAACTTCAGAACATTAAATAGCATACTTAATTCATATTCCTTGCTAGGAGTGGACAAACTGATTAAAAAATTGGACAAGGCTAGGATCTTTTCCACTTTGGACATAACTAAAGGCTATTGTCAAATTTCACTAGCCCCAGAATCTAAGGAAATAGTATTTTCTACACCAGATGGACTTTTCCATTACAAAGTCCTACCTTTTGGTCTCCATGTTGCAACAGCAACAGTCCAGAGGCTGATAGAAAAAAATTCTTAGACCCCATAGCAGATATAAAGCAATTTACAGGGATGGTGTAGTAATATTTTCTGAAGATTGGGAAGGCTATCTATTTATAGTTCATGCTATTTAAGATTCCTTACATCAATCTGGCTTGACTGGTACCCTAACTAAGTGCAGGTTTCGCATGACAGAATCTCATTATTTGATCTATGTAATATGTTCAGAGATAGTAAAATCATGGCTTTGAAAATAATAAACAGTACAAAATTGGACCACATAAACAACTAAGAAATAGATTGATTGTTTAAGCCTAGCTAGCTATTATCATACTTTTCTCCAGTTTTGCTACCATTGCATTCCTCTGACTGTAACAAACAACAGGAACAAGTTCCACCAGGATTTATTAAAAGCACAAAATCTTTCTCTCTGACGTCTCAGCCAAAAGCCTTCAAGGAGAATAAAACACTTGCATAAAGCAGCAACTTATATACATGGCAAATGAGATAATTACATAATTAATCAATTAGTACAACACTTCAACAAACTAATGTTCTCCAGTTGAGCTCTTCATTTAGCCCAAAAGGAAACATAGTTTTAAATTTTAAAATATATACAGTTTCTTTCTGCACTAACCTAGTTTTAACATCAATGTCACTGTACATAGAAACACAAACTTGTTCTAAAATAGTTCCTTTCAAGCCCTCATTACATTTATCATGTGCTTCCAAAAAGTGTGCTGCAACTGGGCTATCTTCTTTACCATTTTTGATGTCTCTTAGATGCTCCAAAAGTCTTATTTTAAAAGCCCTCTTTGTTTCCCCGATGTAAAATTTGTTACAGGGGCATTTTAAAGCATAAATGACACCCTCAGAATTGCAACTAAATATACCCCGACTATCAAATTTGACATTATTAATAAAGTTAAAATTGGATACAATATGTTTACAAGCCTTACATCTCCCACAGGGAAAAGTCCCAATTTTAACAGGTTCCATGTATATTTTTAATACAGGCATCTTAATCTTGGATCTTACAAGAAAATCTTTTATATTCTTGCCTTTACGGTAAGAAAACTTCATATTTACATCAAGCCATTGTTGAACATTTCTGAGGGAACAAAAATAAAGCCAATATTGGCTAACAATATCAAGGAACTGTTTGGTAAAACAACCATAAGTAGTAACAAAATAAATATTTTCTTTACTTGAACCTGAATTGTCATATTGTATTGTATTACACTTTTTTTGTTGAGTAGATTTTACATATCTGGGTTTAACCCCTGTACACAATCTTGTGAAACTCTTTTCCAAAATATTTGTGCCATAGCCTCGAGTGGAAAAAGATTGCACCAAGAGGCACATTTCTTCATGAAATATATCAGATCTATTACATAACTTGGAAATACGTAGCATTTCACCATAAGGTAGAGCCTCAATAACATGTAAAGGATGGCCACTATTTCCATGTAGATACTGGCAAGTCCCTTCAAATTTTTTATTAGGCCGAGTTATAATATTCTCACCATCTGAAATATCCAATACTATATCTAAAAAAGGGATAATATGGCCAATATTGAGGCCATCAAATTTAATATAAAATTTATTAACATTGATTTCATTGAAAAATCCAATAATTGTATCTTTGTCACTATCCACCAAAAATATTAAATCATCAACATATCTAAAATAATAAATAACATGTTCTTGAAAAAATCTATGTTTATAAATTATATTCGCTTCAAAAAAACCCATAAAAAGATTTGCATACATGGGGGCAAATGAAGCCCCCATTGCCGTGCCCTGTAACTGATGATATATAATATTATTAAACTCAAAAAAATTATGTGTCAAACAAAAGTGAACCATTTCCATGACATATTCTGAAGCAGGAGAGTTTCCAAGGAAAAACCTAAGGGCTTCCAATCCAAACTCATGTCTAATGCTTGTATACAAACTTTTTACATCAATGCTGACCCAAACCATATTCCTATTTATTTTGACATCTTTTATTTTATCCAAAAAATCAAAGACATCGCTTATATAGGAAGGCAATCTGATAACATAGGGGTACAAAAAGTGATGCAAAAACACACCTAGATTATGAAGAAAATAATCTGACCCTGAGACTATGGGTCTCCCGGGGGGTTTATGTAAATTCTTATGAATTTTAGGCAGGCAGTAAAATAAAGCCATTTTACAGCCTATTGTCTGAAACTTTTTTTTAACATCTGACTGGCAGAAATAGCCAAGTCTTAATCCCTTATTAATCAGCTCCCTATAATCACTAATAGCTGAGAAAAAGTTTTCAGTTTCCACAGCTTTATACGTATTGCTGTCACAAAGATGCTGCATGCACATATCCATATAATCACTAAAACCCATGACAACCAATTTGTTGCCTTTGTCAGAGGGTTTGAAAACAATATCATGTGTCTTACTCAAAGTTAACAGTGCTTTCCATTCTTGAATAGACATATTATAAACTATATTAGACCTATTATTCATAAATTGCTTGAATTCTAACTCAGAAAAATGATTTACCAAGCTAACAAATTGACATACATCAGTATTAAGAGTTTCAGGCATAAAAGTACTGTATGAAGGAACATTAGAAGTATCAAACATAAAATATGCATTGTTATCATCATTTTCTGAAGCACATGAATAAAAACTATCCATAGAACTATCTAAACTCTCATTTTCTATTTCTGATGCAGAAAAAACATTCTTACTAAAAAAATATTTTAAGTGCAGTTTTCTAGAAAAAGCAAACACATCACTTTTAATATCATGTAAGCGAGTAACTACTGTAGGGACAAATTTAAGTCCCTTATTTAATAAGACATTTCTATATCACTAAAATTGTAACTAGATAGATTAACTACATAGTCTGTAACATTTAGCACTCCATTAATCTGCTGTGTAAAGCAAATATTACCATCTTCCCCGTTTTGACCCCCTCTGTCCAAAACGTTGCCCACCTGGGTTTGAAAACTGTTCCCAAGTACGTTTCTGTCCCTGGGCTGGGGGAATCGAGGACGAGGACGAATTTCCCCGAAAAGTATGGCAAAATCTGTCCCTTTGCTCGGCTGCTGGAAGTACAGGAAAGTCGCCATCGTTCCAATCTTCTTCATGAGAGGTATAACCTCCTTCTGAAGCCGAGGAGTTGAAGGCTTGATTTCCGGCGTCCTCAGGGCAAAACCTAACCTGCTTACGGCGCTTAGAGCGTTCAGTCCTAGACATGAACGCTTTGTTGGATTCATAATCACGAATATCCCTCACAAGTTTGCCTTTCTTTCTGTTAAGCAAAGTCACTTCGTATTCTTTTAATTTACCATTGGTTTGTTTAAGAAATTCGTCAAATACGGACACAGGAACCACATTGGTTAAATCAGTACAGAGTTTCTTTATGTTAGAACACAATTCTTTATGTTTAATCTGGTCACGTTCTATCAATATCTGGAGCCATTCACTCACACATTTGTGGGCAGCATGTACCCACCTTTTGTGGAAAGAAATGTCTGTATCCACACTCAAATCAAAAGGACTAGAGGGATCCTTAAAGACTCTCAAACCTCTAGGTGTAGTGTCAGTCTCCACATATTTTTGTAGCCCGCAGATGTTATAGTGCACCGAAGTTTCCTTCCACATAAGCTTTTCCAGTTCATCAAAAAGTAATTTGTGCTCTGCATTGACTGCTAGGGAAATCTTTCTACCCACACCAGAAAATGGATTAGTGGGTCTCGAACTTGTTCCTGTTGTTTGTTACTATTCACTTGGTTCCTGTTGTTCCAGCATTCCTCTGACTGACCTGAAAAAGGATAAGGCTTTCTTGAATATTAAGCATATAGTTAAAGCAGACAAAGCCTTTAGAAAACTAAAAGAAATGTATGCTATGCTTGAAACCAGTACTGATGGCTCCTAAATTTTCCTAGCATTTCTTAGTGCACACCAAATTCTCTGAGGTAGCCATAGGTGCAGTCTTGTCTCACACTATAGATAGAGATGAGCATCCCATCTCTTATAAAAGTAGAACGTTGAGAGACATTATTGTGCTAAACAGCAAATGCATTGCCAAAATGGGGGCCCTTACCACCTTAAATACTTTTTGTTATGTAGGAAATTTGTGTTAATCACTGACCATGCCTCTCTCCAGTTGTTCTACAATCAGAAACTTGCAAGACAAAATTGTCTAGGTGAGCTTTGATCCTTCAGTCTTATAATGCTGAAATTCACCGCCATCCAGTCTACAGTCACGCAAAACCAAATGGGCTGTCTCATCTGCGGGGATTAGTACTGGTGGCTTTATGCTGGATAGGGTGTTATGTGGTATAGTGATTGCTAAGCCACATTGCATTTTGAAGACGGGGGTGTATCAGAGAGTCTAAAGAAGGCAGTTTTTTTTTTATGGGAGATAGGAAATTCACCCCAGGGATCACTTCTGTGGCTCTGCTTGACAGGGGCACAGGAAAATAATTTTATTGGGTGGCATGCAGTACACATGATACACATTTCATACATGTGTGTGTGTGTGTGTGTGTGTGTGTGTGTGTGTGTGTGTGTGTGTGTGTGTGTGTGTGTGTGTGCACATACTGGAACATACATGGTGATAAAGCATAGGAAGTAGCACAATAAGTTTTCCCAGACAGAGAACAAAGTACTACTGCAGACACTCCATGAGCATAGATGGTGGATTATGTGCAATGGCAAGACCTAACAGGCCTCTTGGGAATGTGTGTGGTGTGACCTGGCTGGAGATATTAACTCTGTCAGTGGCTAAAACAGATCAGCATAGCAGATCCATTGCAGGACCATAGATAGGATTCTGTATACCTGTATGAAGTCCCAAGCCATGGCATTGGAAGTCTTCTTGGTATTGTTGTTTGGGAAGTTAAAAGGGCCCCAATACCTGGTGGTGGCCTGAATGTAGGTTCTGAACTTGTCACAGCAAATCATGTCTCTGTATGGGATGCACCAGCTAGGTATTTCCATATGTCAGTAATACATTGTCATGGCACACCAGTGCCATGAGATCATGGATGTTCAACACTGCCATATCTCCACTACAGGCACATGCGGGATGCAGGTATGATGTCAAATACCACCAGGTTGGTTTGCTTCTATACATACACTGTTACCTATAATACTGTTGCAGGACATGGGAGTGAGATTGTTACACATTAGCAGTTTTACAGTCCAGTGATTACCAGTATGCTTTCACAGGCGCTATGGTCATGGGGTCCTCCACTGTGGAACAGGGCATGCCTAATGTCAGTGCTGCATTTCAGCATCATTGATGATGTTAACTCTATCACAGTCTGAGGTCATAGTGTCACCATCAACACTGGTAAATTAGGATGGCACATTACTATCCACATCCAGTGACAGCTCTATTGGCTGTGTAATCCATTCCTAAATCTCCAGTTGATATGGAAGAACAAATCATGCCCATCAGCCCTGTACAGGAATCACCCTTGTCCCCTGCTCAGACACCAGCTTTCAACAGTGGAACCTAACAGTGTGTGATGACAGTGATCAGTAGTGGCTCCGGCTCACTGCCCAAATTATGTGTCACAATGGACACTATACACCAGATGTACAGAGCAGTCATCCAGGCACAGATGAATGCCACCAGTGCCATGATACAGATTATTACTGTATCCTTCAGCCTACATGATGGCATACATGACAGCATGTAATGCCTGGATCAGTTGAATGGAGAGCCTGACAGGTGCCCTGGTGCCTTCACTACCTCTATGGGGCCATCTGCCTCCATGCATCATGGCTGATACTGTCCCCATGGCTGCTGTTCATCTGCCACAACTGTGGATACATCCCACAGGGCAGGTATATCAAGGTCATGTTCTGCGATCTCCTCCATACCACCAACCGGTTGTGAGTCTTGCACAACACAGTATGACTGCTGTCCATCTGCATGTAGTCTACATGGCAGTCATGCACAGTTCACCATCATTCTTGCCGGTGGATGCTGATGCTCATGCTATTCCTCAGAGGGGATGCTCCTTTAATTGGAAACATGCACAGTCTTCATTATTCTCAGATGAGATCCCACAACACTTGTCACAGCCACATCACACAGTGCAACAATACTCGCAGTTGCTGTGTTCCTCGAAATCAGTATTGTGGAATTACCCATACCATCCTGTTCCCACAGGAAGCATCACCTCCTCACGTCACAGTACACCAAGCTGCCCAGTCATCCTGACATGTCACACTCTACCTTCCCTCTTCCACCTATGTGTCAGTTGCTGCTCTCTGTCACTGTGTCTTTCCCCACCTGTGCAAATGGTGACAACTGTGCCCTGGCCTCACTGCTGTATTAAATGGGTTAAATAATGTCTGATGCATAGCATGGCCAGTCAGTGCACTATACAGCATATACTGGGTGTATTATTGCATGTATCAGTTTTAGTCTTTGTTGTGTCTATTCTGTGCCATAGTTGTGGACTAGACACCATCTCTTTGCCAGTGCCTCAGTATTTGCATCCACCTCTGCCTCACATGTCCTTTCCCCGTGGCTGGTTCCACTGACAGTTCATCAGCTAGGACCTCCTCTGCCACTGACTCCATTCTGTCTGGTCTAAGCCTCCCTGAATAAAGATTACAAACCTATACACTTTTTATACTTACAAACCTACACCTTTTTCTTCCTAGAGCCTTCTTTACTAGCCCTAACAATAGCAGTTTCAAAATACTCAAAAATTATTTCCCTTACTAACGTTTCCTACTACTGACACTAATCTCTTACTGTCAGATTAAACCATTTTTTCCCTCTTTGAACTTTCCTACTTTTCAGATTTATTGTATAATTTTTTATATGTTTATTATGATCAATGTTTTTATATCAAAATTGAATATTATCTTCTTTCTACTATACTATGTCTGACAATGATGTAAATATTTTGTATGTTCTTGGAGCTTTTCTCTCTGGGCCTCTACTGAAAATGGGTCTCTGCCCCTGTGAGAAGTCACCCTGTACAAATCGAGTGTGTGCCAGATGTGGGAATTGTGAGAACTGCCGCGACGGTACACAGCCACACTATATATATTGTTATGTACATTGAACCTCACCTGACAGTGATGGAGCAGAAACCCTTCTGTTGGATATACTGGAGTCCAAGTGGATCAGACGAGACCTTGATGGTGATGTGGATGCAGTCAATAGCCTGTAGAACCTCAGAGAAATTGCCTAATTTGTAGAATGCCCATGTAGTAGCATTTCTGTCCTCTGTAGTCTGTAAGAACTGCATACAGTCCTCCACATTCTGCAGCATAACATCAAGGAACTGGTGTATTCATTAGGCAGACAGCTGTGATATGCCCATAATGTCCTCTAATGGCCACTGAAAGGTCCCTGTAGCAAGCATAGTCGACTTAACACATATCTTAGAGTCCATTGGGATTGGTATACCATGCATCCCACTAGAATCTAAGTGAGGAGGGCACATGTCTACAGGATTCCATATGGTATTTCTGTCCACACAACAGATTCAATTATATTTCTGTTGTGGAGGTGACAGCATGTTAGGCATGGTTAACTCCATCTGTGACATGGATGATGATGACCATACCCATCGCAGACACTGGCTATGAAAATCGTCCTAACATACATTGTCCATCTGATGCAGATGCTACTCCTAGCATCTTACTGTGGCCACTTTCTCTCTCTCTCTCTCTTTTTCTCTTTCTCTATTCATCAAGAAAAGACTATGCAAATTTGCTGCACAGCACAATCTGTTGCAAGATTTTTACATTTAAGAAGGGTCTGTCATGTTGTTTACCCTCATTTACATTTACAATTGGTATCACTATCATGGTGCTGCTCGTTTCTGTATTATTATATTATCATTTGCACATGATGCTGACTGTGCTGTTTTGATGGGTATTGTGACAGTGCTACTATGTCTGAATTGGTTCCAACCTTTGTGTTACTGCTCAGTACACAATTTTGCCAAATGCATTGTACTATTTTTTTCTGGACAGAGGATTAAGTATTTGTTTTTCTAATTTGTTATATGCCCAAATAGACCACAGGAAGCTGCCACTCAGAAATGATTTATTTTGCTAGTCAAAGCGTCTTTATCCATGATGCATATTATGCCCTACTACGATTACTGCAATCAGAGGCAAAACATTTTTGTACCACTTTCTCACCATTCATTTATAGTAGAAGTTTGCAGATTTTTTGAAAGTCTCTGGTATGTCAGTTTAGCTTTTTGCAGTGAGTCCATTTGGTTTGTTAAAGTACTCTTGAGTGTTAAGAGTGGAAGAATAGTTAATTATATTGCTTTTATTCAACCCCAGAACTTTAGTTCTGAGACATACTTTCTGGCCAATGTAAGGTGTGAAAATGGTCATCTCCGAATGATGGCTCATATTCAAGAAGACTAGATTTGCAGGCTGTACCTAGATTTTACTTTTCATTTAACCTACTTTTTAATTATCGAAGCCAGAACTGGTTACTTGTTTTAATTTCTTTTTCTCTTCTTAATACTGAAAGATGTTAAAGATGTAGCTAATCCTCCCCTATTTACTGTCTCGCATCGGTGAAAAGATGTTGTGACAAATATTGGAAAAAATTAAATTAAACTTCACAGAAGCCATGCAGCATACAGAGTAAATAAAAACAAAAGGAAAATGCAGGTTAGTGAAGGAGTAATACTCTAGCTGTCCTTTGTTTGATGTAGCATTCTTAAGTTTGGATTAAAGAGAAAGAAAAACACTTTATGATGATAAAAACTGACGTGTGTGAAGGTACCCTTTTCTACTTTTAGAACTAGTGTTAGCTCTGCATCTAATTTATAAATCCAGTATGTCCCTGTTTTAACAAGAAATATTCTAGCATATCCTGCAGCTTATCAGTATTTCTCATTCTTTCTGCTCCAATAAATGTAAATGCAGCTTGAAAGTGAGACAGTCATCTACAAAAAGATGAGCTGCATTCAGAAACAGTGCATATTCTTCCATAAATTTAAAATGATACTTTTTATTTTAGTATCTTTACTAGGAAACATATTAGCCTTAATACTTATTGTTTGGGCTATTCTTGCCCAGTCTTTACAAAAGGTTGTACCTCCAAAACTAGTAAACATATTGTAATAAAATATTCAAGGATTATACCAAATAACATGTATAAAATAACCTTAGGTTGTGGTTGTAACTTAAATGGCAGTGGAAAACTGTATCTTGAATTTTAATAAAATTTTTACTTTTAGTGTCACTTTATGCCACTGTATTTAACAACACCGAAAGTCTTACTTTTTTTTTGCAGAGGTACTGTTTTCATGTATGATGTAATAACACTGTGTATTTATGTTTTTATAGCTTTTATATTTCAACCCTGAATACAGCTGCTGACTATAGTTCTCCTTTTAAACTGATTATTTTGCAAGCAGTTCAGTCTGTCGGTGTCTAATGGCTATTTTGACCTTCACTTGACCCTACATGCAAAAGCCATATCTTTGCGTGCTTAAGAGATTTTCTTATAAATTTTCAGGACATGACACTTTAACACTAAGATATACATTTAGGATTGCAGTAACAAATAGTGTAAAACAAAAGATAATGACAGCACCTTAAATGGGTGGCTTGCTAAGGCTAACACCATTGATGTGCACCGTGAGACTCTGTGAACTTGCTGCTGGGCAAAGTACTTCATGTGGTTTTACTTTTTAATTTCTATTGAGTGTAGTTTATTCCTCATCTTTCAAGGGAATTTTTTTTTTTAGTATTTTAAGGTAGGGAGGTACATGATTTAGTTACGCCCACAAAGGAGCATTAGGGTATAAAATGTAATCTCTGTGAGAGGAAGCATTATTAAGGCCAGCTGTGTTGGGGTGTACTACATCTTCCACAATGTGAGACAGACATTTCTGTATGTATCTTGTTTTATTGTTCACTGCGTTCAGCTTGTTTCTCAGCTATTGGGTGTGTGTGGGTGGGTGGGTGGGGGGGGGCTGAACAGTTTATTTTATTATTTCAGCGTTTTGTTACTGGCAGGGTGGTGCAGGCAATTGCAATGACACAAAGGACCTTTTTATGGAAGTTCTATGGAGTAAAGCAGCTAAAGACTATCCCTTGCCATCTACAAATGAATGGTCATGTTGATTAGGGCCTATGCAAGAGGGGAGTGTTACTAAAAAAATAAAACTCTCTAAAACATGACTGGTAACATGAAGACATCCTAAGTTATAAAAACTTACTTAGTAAAACAGTTATGAATAGTATCAATAATTTCATATCCGAATGACTGTTATGAAATGTGCATGCAGCATGACCTACTGGCAAATGAATGCTTTATCTAGCACTATGGTACACAAGTTTGCCAGTGGTACTTAACATCTATAATGCTTAATTTTGTAATCTATTACTGTTGTTTTTAAATATTGGCTACACTGAAGACCATACTGAAGGCCAATTTAAGCGGGAGTGGGACAAGTACCTGTCCCATCTCCTCTTTACATACAGAGAGGTACCCTAAGAATTCCCAGGGTTTTCATCACATAAGTTACTTTATGGTCAGAGGGTGAGACACCTCTTGATTTAATTCATGATGATTGAAAGTGTGAATATGATTACCACAAGCAACCTAACCATGTCCGAAATATCAGGACCGGACTTATAGGTTCATAGGTTCATAGAGGGTTCATAGGTGATTACTAGGCTAACAACCACAAGGGCGTTTTTAAGCCTAGCCATGCATCGCAAATCTCTGACAAGGTCTGATATTCTTGATAAGTGTAAGCATGGGCCTGGGAGATGAACCATTTACAGGTTACCTGTGTCCATTAGAGACACAGGTGCCAAACCAGGGATGAATTTCCAGTTTCCCATCCAATTGTCCAAGTTGCACTTGAATTGGGTTAGGGAGGAACTCTGCTTCACATGGGTAGGGAGCCTGTTCCATAGATGGGGTAGTCTCTGGGTACATAACTATCTCTCCAGCAGGTCCTATTTATATCATAGGCAAGGTTTACATCTTTAGAACAGGTAATTCTGGTGCTGTTTGTTTTGGGGATATGCAGGAGGTCCATCAGATTGGGGTCTGACAATGCCCTGTATGCCAGGCATAGATCTCCCCTCAAAAGCCTGTAGGAGACAGAATACAGGGATAGGGCCTTAAGGCAGTCTGCATAGGACATTTTACTTATGCTCTGGGGTTGGGAGGGTGGCCTAATGGTTAAGGTGTTTGCCTTACAAACACAAGGTGCAGGGTTTGAGTCTCACAAGGGATAATTGGCTAGGCTTAAAATGGCTTGCAAGGGCAGTTAGCTTAGTACTAACCTCTGTATTCTTTTAATGAGGAACCTCTGTGGAAGTTCTAATTGTTGGATATGCCTGGTTAGGTACACACCAAAGGGGGCATTGTACTCAAGAATAGGTCTGATGAATGCCGAATACAGTGGAACAATGACTTCCTTGTTCTTAGATGCCATACCTTTGTTTAGAAGTTGCGCAACATAAAATTATTTCCTCACCACTGTAGACACATGATAGTCAAAGGCTAGATTACTATGTGTGTCCCTAAGTCCCTGACTACTAGGTTAACTCTAAGGGGTATGTTGTCAATATGATAATTACCAGGGATGGATGACTTCCAAAAGAATACTATTATGCATTTCTTGGCATTTAGGTACTAGGCTAATGGCCCTAGAGCCCTTACAAGCCTAGTCATATTTATCCCGAGCTGCCCCAATTGTTGGTGGTTAGGTGACTGAAGTTCACAGAGGTAAGGATCTATGGTAGTTAATACTGACTTCTTCTGTCCAGAAGGGACAAGGATGCCACCCCAGTAGTGAATTTGTGGTCACCCATCCATTGATCTAGGTTGCATTTGAAGAGGGTCAGGGAAGGGCTCTGTTTCATGTGAATTGGAAGCTTGTTCCAGAGAGGTGTCAGTCTCTGGGAGATATATCTATCTCTCCAGCATGACCTGTTCATGTCTGAGGCTAGCCTAATATCCCTGGAGTGAGTGACCCTCATGCAGTTTGATTTATGAATGTGTAGCATTTCCATCTGGGCCAAGTCATAGACTGCCCTGTAGGCCAGGCACAGGTCATCCCTTAGCAACCTGTAGGAGACAGAATACAGTGACAGGACTTTCAGTCTTTCTGCATAAGACGTGTTTTGTGTAACCTGTAACTTCTTGGTTAGAAACCTCTGTGGTTTCTCCAATTGTGCAGGTGTATGGTGAGGTACATGCAAAAGGGAGCATTGTACTCAATTATTGGTCTGATGAGGGCAGAGTATAATGGACTTATAAAATCCTTAGATCTAGATGCGATGCCTTTGCTTATAAGATGTGCCACAGATTTTCTTACTACTGTGGACACATGGTGATCAACGTTCAGATTGTTATCAACCTGAGTACCCAGATCACGTACGAATAGGTCTATACTTAGGGGGAGTGCTGTCTATAATGTATTTAGCAGGGATGTCAGCTTTCTCAAGGGGAACAATATTGCATTTTATTTATTTATTTATTTATTTATTTACATTTGTTGACCGGGAGTGTCTGACTGGACATAGGTCCATTTTCAGTGGAGGCCTGGGGAGAAAAGCTCCACAGTTAAAATATACAGACAGTAGTTACACTGGATTTACATAGCGATTAACAATTTGATTAACATAGCAATTAATTACAAACATAGTTACAGATGAAGAACATAGTACATCAGTAAACAACTAGAATCTTTATCTGTGAAGTACAGTGCGAAGTACATTAACAATTGTTGCAATAAGAAGTTCCTACTGTATAATAAGTAGTAGGCTTATGAGCATCCAAGCTTGCTATAATCAAGGTAGTTAGTGGGGTGGAAAGAAAGGTAGTGGTTGGATGGGGTGGGTGATATTAGAGTGGGAGTTGCAAGGGCATAGCCAGCATGTTTTTAGGTGCGCTTTTAGTAAAGTTTTGAAGTGGGTGCATGACGGTATGGAGGTAATTGTGGGTGGGAGTTCCATAATTTGGCTATGGCGCAAGAGAATAGTGCTTCACCAGCAGAGTTATTGGCTTTAATGATCTGCAAGTGATTTTTGTTGCTGGATCTTAGTGGTCTGGTGATAGGGTTGGAGTAGATTCTGGTGGGATGGAACATTTAGTGTGGATGGTTTACTAGTTTGTGGGCGGGTGAGAGTTGATACCATTGAAGGAGATGAGGGAGTTCAAGCCAGCCCAGTTCAGCAAGTGAGCGACAGTGGTGACTATGGTAGAATGCCCCTGTGGTAAATTTGGCGATTTTGTTGTAGCATGTCTCTAGCTTGTTTATATCACATTGCCTTAGGTTGGTATATACTGCAGGGGCATAAAGTAGGATGGAGATAAGGTGGGAATTTGCTACTGAAATCTTTGCTGCTTTGGTGAGAAGTTGCTTATTTCTGTATAATGCTCCTAGTTTTTTGTGGACTTTTTTGATGGTCATGGATATGTGAATGTCAAATTTTAGTTTATTGTCTATTTCCACTGCTAGCAATTTGGTGTGTTCTGTTGGGTGTATAGTGGTGTTGTCTTTTGCTGTGATGTTAAAGTGAGAGTTGTTTTGAGTATGTTTGGTGGGTTGGAAGATGAGTAATTTAGTTTTGTTTGGGTTGAGTATTAATTGGGCATCGGATAACCAAGTTTCAACAGAGGAAAAGGCTTCCTGTGTGACTTTTTGCAGTTTGGGTAGGGACTGGGCTGAGCAGATGATGGTTGAGTCATCTGCGTATTGTATGAGTGTGCCATGTTTGGTGGTAGAGGCTAGATTATTGGTGAAAATATAGAAGAGTAGGGGTCCAAGGATGGATCCTTGGGGAACCCCTATAGAGACAGGTAGTTGGGGAGATATGTCATTCTGCCATACAACAGATTGTTGGTGGTCAGACAGGTAACTCTGAAACCAGTTGGTGACTGATTGAGAGAAGGATAGGTTATTGAGGACAGAGATGAGTTGTTTGTGTGGTACCATGTCAAATGCTTTAGATAGGTCTAGGAAAGTAGCAGAGGAGAGACAGCCATTGTTTTTATGCTGAAGGATAGTGTTATGTTTGCATTTAGCTTTAATCCGTGGCTTTGGCACCAATCATTTGTCTGTGTTACTCCTGTCTGCAGTATATTAACATCATTGGGGGACTTAATGATTGCTGACAATTTGCAATCGTCAGCAAACTTGGTCAGCCACAGGCGGTCCAAGTTTGCCTGGACATCTGAGAAATAAATTCTGAACAGTAATGGGCCCAGCACAGAATCCTGTGGTACGTCACTGGTGACTGGTTTTTTGCTAGAGGTGAAGTCACCCACTTTGTCCTGTTGGTGAGCCCATTGGTTACCCATCTGGGAATGTAGGGGTTAATTACCAGTTGGGAAAATTTCTATCAAATACCTGAGTGGGAGATTGTGTCAAATGCCTTGGCTAGGTCAGGATAGGTGGTATGCACCTTTTCCCCCCTTCTCCTGGGCCTTGATGACTTTCTCAAAGAAGTCAACCATGTTCAACATGCATGATCCACCTTTAACGAATCAGAACTGGGTTGGATCCAGAAAAGTTGAAACTGCCTTGTGTGAGGGTCAAACTTACAACTTTCAGATTATGAGACTGATACCCTACCTACTGCTCTAACAAGACTTACAGTGTTCATGAAGTTGGGGAAGGAGCACCTTGCGCAAACACAACTGCAACAAAATGTCTGATATGTCTATACAGCCAGAACCCAAGAATATATTGTGGACAAAAATTAAGGGTGATTATTCCTGTTTAGCAAATCAAACTACAGACAGCATGGGAGAGTCTTTTCCATTTCGTAAGAAAGGTAAGTGATTTTAACTGTGTCACAGAGTGGCCATGCAGGAAGCAAAAACAAACTGTACCAGTAAACTTGAGTCCTAGCATGATGAAGAGACATTGGTATTCAGTATCTACATTTGTTTATAGGATGACTCAAAGTAGGATCTTGAGGGAGAAAGCATTAGTAAACCTCAGTCTGACATGTTAGTGAAAGAGTTTGTTCTTTTATAGCAGCTACCTCTTTGTCAAGTTCTGGAAATATGAGCTGTACTTCAGGAGCTTGGAGACATATTCATTTCTAAGCCAGGGTGCACCAAACTCACCATGCAGAGAACAGGACCCAGCAGTTGATCATACAGGCTCCTTACAGGATGCCTTAGTGAGTCAAGCAAGCCATGTGACAAGAATTGCCCAGGAAATGTAGGATCTGGGGTTAATTCAGGAATCCGGCAGTCCCAAGACCTCACCAAGTGCTGCTGCTGCCAATAAACAGAGGAGCAACAAGCTCTGAGTAGACTACAGAATACTAAATGGCTGCACAAAACAAATGCTTACTGCATGTATAGGGAGACAAGACCTTCATCAGATGGGTAGGGCTAAGTATCTAACTGCTACTAAGTGATTGGTTATTTGCAAGTTTCCTTGATACCCACAGCATGGGAGAGGTCAACTGCTGTTATTCCTACTGTGCTGTAGGAGTTCACCAGAAACTTTTCAGAGGTTGGTGGGTCACATTCTAGCAAGAATGAGATAATATGCTCTTGCTTATATAGATGATATTGTAAACTATAATAAGTTTTGTCAGCAGCATGTTCAACATGTTTCGAAGGAAGCTAAAAAGGGGTGGCTTAACTATTAATGCAAACAAGAGTCAAGTGGGAATCACAGAAGTACCTTATTTGGTCATCAGGTAGGTAGTGGCAACATTTGGCCATAGTAGAAACTGTTCAGGCATGCCCACCCTGTTGCCAAAAAGCAGGTAAGGTGCAACAGCTACTTTAATTACAGACCATAATGACAAAAAAGTTGGGTCATTTAGATACCGGTTTGTGAGCAGGCACTCCAGAAACTTAAGGAAGCTGTCAGTGCAACTCCTGTTCTTGTCATTCCTGATTACAATTAAGAGTTTATTATGCAGGTAGTTGCTTCACGTCATGGTTTGGGGATTGTACTTAACTGGGTGTCTTCTAAAGAAGAAAATAATGCGGTAGTATAACTCAGTCATAGACATCAGCCAATACAGGAGTCATAGACAGTTGTGGAAAAGGAAAGATTAAGCATAGTCTGGGCTTTCCAAAGAACGCCCAACACATTTTTATGGTATACAATTGAAAGTATCTATAGATCACAGTCTCTTAAAGTGGTTACAGAGAGCCATTGGGCAAACAGTAGGCTTCTCAGGTGTATTTTGGGATTATCCAGCACTGGAGTGGTGTCAGTAATGCCATTGCTGACAGTCTGTCAACATAGGAGACTTGGTGCTCTAAATGTAGGGAAACACCTCCTACTCAAATTATGTCTTGGGGAGTGTCTTAAGAAAGGTTGCTTAGGTCTGCAAAGGGTGAGACAGAGAGACATGAAAACCTTTATAAAACTTGCAACTATGTTTTCTGTTTAGTAGACATACAGTAGAGGTGTAAAATATACAGAGCCATACAAAATCTGCAACTGATATTTGGCAAAGATTTAAAAATGAGTTAAGTTGTTGTGCAAAACAAGGTTTGCTTTTCTAGAAATACAGCAGTGCCTTGGGAAGTACACTGCTTTATACAAACTCTTACCAGTGCTTATTTTCTGGCTAAAGCCATGTTACCATACTTGGAGGGGGAGCTTTCTATTTAATAGGAAATCTTTGCTTTTTCAGGGGAGAGGAGCTAGAGTTATTTAGATTTAAAAACTTGACCCAGCACAGAGTTTGGACTTCTTTATCTTACGCAGGATGTAACATTTTGGCTTAATGACTCAACTGAGTCTTCTTCAGTGCTATTGCAGTCCATGATACCTCTCTGGAAATTAAGGTTAATGGGACTTTTTCTGTTCAACTTCAGAAGTCTTGTCAGTCATTTACAGTTTCTGCTTTCTGAACTGCATTTAGGGTTGCCAGCTGTCCGGTTTTTGACCGGACTGTCCGGTTTTCTGACAAATTGTCCGGTTACAAATTTCATTCAAAACCGGACACATGAAGTCCGGGTTTTGTGCCACTGCCATGGTATCAAGCATTTCTCGAGCGCCATCTTTACTCTCTCTCCCCTCCTTATTGCCTGTGGTCTCGGTGTGCTTTTTGGCTATAATTAGTGCCATTACCTGACTCCAGACTGTCCGGAAATATATGACACTAGCAGATGTGATTAGCCTCTCCCCTTTCTGGAACTGGAATATGACCGGGGTCATTGGTGAGCATCTTTGCCGGTTCCCTGACAAGCACTGCCTCTTGCTCCTCCTTGTGTCAGCCCAGGGTGACAGTGTGGATGTGGAAGCTTGAAAGCTTGGACGTTTTGAAAATAATCCACTGTACACACATTAATGGGACAGACGCAGGTAGGCAAGCTGTGGCTAGAATGTGTCTGTTTTATTTCTTAGTCTTAAATATTTTAGCGTGGTGATAGATATGATGTCCCTGTACCAGCTGAATGGTATACATATCTTTGTGTACGGTAGAACAGAGGGCCCAGCTGTTCATCTGATGTAAACACATTTGTTTCTGTGGGGAGTGCAGCTTCCTAGTGTCTTGTTTTTGTGTACCGCATTTGTCTCAGCATTTAAAGTATACTCGTGGACCGCAAGGTGAACAGACCACTAACAAACGTTGTGGAGATGAGATAGGTATTTACAGGACATGAAAAATATTGTAGGGGCGAGACATCTGCCTGGATTAGGGTGGTCCATTAGTGATCCTTAAGTTTGTTTATTTGAACACAAAAAAGTAAGTAGTAATATCAATACACCTAGATATTTGAAATGCATATTTTCATGCCCCAAGTTCTGCGTTTGACAGAAGTGTTCTAGAAAAGGTTAGGAAACTGCATTAAGGGATTTTAAACTCTATGATGAGTTAAATATCCTGTTTAGTGTACAGAAACACTGGGCGTCACATAGTGGGAAGTCTGAGGCAAGACATGTTGGACCTGTAACAAGAGACAGTATTCTTTTTGCTGAAAACAGTTTCTTGCAAAAGACAGCGACTGTTGTCCTCCTTCAGCTTCTTGTTGAAGAACTGTGAGCTGCATGACCAATTCTGACAGCGTCTTTCAGGATAATCACAATGTTTGTTTGCTCTTAAATGCTCCTGAACATGCCTGATTGTGTTAAATGTAACTTGGGATATTGATAGCTGTTTGTATTTTATTTAGATGTACAGAAGTCACAGTGTAAAAGAAAAGTAACTTCTCTGTCCTATAAAGACAATAAAAACTGCAGTATTTTATATTTAAAGGCAGATATTTTGAAATGCAGTGACGGTCCATTAGTATAGCATAAAATGAAGCATAACAATTTTATGAGGCATTGGTTTAGTTGTTCATGGAATACTGTGCTTGTAGAATTATTGTATATTTCACCATATCTTCTTTTCACCCTTAAACATATTTTCACAACTTCCACTCTGCTTATTGTCCCGTTTCACATATTACACCTGTTAACTCCTCGTTCCCCCAAACTTTCTCTTCCAGTTCAATCTCCACCTATATTTTCAAACCTCAGTATCAACTACTAGTAGTAGCATTAATGTGAAGCAGCAGCACATTGCTCACCTGCAGTTGCCACATTTACATTATCTTCAAAGATAAGTAATAATGTCCATGTTTAACCAGGTAGGCCCAAAGTCCCTTTTCAGGAGTGACCAGTTGCAATGTCTGGTTAAGTGACTTGTTTAAGTTAACACAGTAGGCAAGTGAGGACTGAGGAAATAAAACCCTATACTACAAGAACTACCACTTGCAGCCTTAACTCTCTGCTCCAGTCTGTAACTACTTGTGTAAAATCCATTGTTTGATATTGTGAATTAGCAAAGGAATTTTGTTTAATAGTTTTTGCACATATTTACACTGAACTCGAGTAATTATGTTTTTATGTATCATATATGCATTTTTAATACTGCTTGTGTAGTACTGTTGTATAGTCGGTGAATGTGAGATTTAAAGGCAGAGTAGTTTTAACGCTAAGTCTGTTTTCACTGCGAGACTATATTGCTTTGTTTAGCAAATGTGTATCAGTGGTTTGGGCTATAAAATTTGAAATAAATGTTTTAAATTAAATCCAAATATCTGTAATCCCTGTAGAAGTAAAGCAAAAGACAGTATGCACACTGAGAGTTTTGAATAGTGTTTATGGCAACTGGGGAGAAATCAACTGAAATCAGGCATCGGGAACAGAAAAAGAGGGTGTTCCCATCAACTGTCACATTGTTGTCACAAAATGGGTGGAGCCTAGATGGGAGAGGGGGTGGGAATGGGTGGAGTTATGGGTGATGTGAGGGGCGTGACCTTAGTCCAGTTTTTGGCACAAAGAAAGCTGGCAACCCTAACTGCATTTGAGAAGAAAATAGAGACTATGTGCTTCATTCTTCAGAGTGAGTTCATGTCACATGTCATTTGCAGCATGCAGATAAATAGATTGACGCCATCTTCAGTTAGTGTAGTGTTAGAAATAGATTAAAGTGCTTCTTTCTGTTCAAACGTATATTAGTTTTTTAACTGTATTGTCTAATTGTTTTAGGTAAATTTTAATTACAAAATTTCAAAAGCTTGTGTCTGGCTGCTTATTAATGTATATAATGGAGACTGCATGAAAATGCTGAATTTTAACTGTAGGCATCTGTTCTTTAGACGAGAAAAAGATTGTTCAACTTTAGCTACCATAAATTGTAATACAATTGGCTTATTGTATGAGTGTACAGTAATTGTGTTCTAGTAGCACCTGTTGGAAATCATTTAGTGAGTGTATGTATTAATTTAGCCAAGATAGAGTTACTTCTGGGAAGAAAGCACTGCAAGTTCCTGGACTGAGAAGTAGATGGGTGAATTTCTTGGAAACAAGTGGTTATAACTTTGTTCTAAGGTGTACAGTCTAGAAGCCTATTTAGGTGTGACTGGTATTGCTTATAGCCTTTAGTAACAGTCGACGTTTGCTATACACTCTTAAGGGCAATCATCTTGCAATAATTATGATTATTAATATTTGGGATAGAAGTGAAGACCAAAGGACTGCAACTTATGTACCTGACATGTTAACTGGTGGCAGTGGTGTGAAGTTAAAGCCCATACCCTCTCAAATGTGTCAAGAATGGTACTCGCAATTCAATCCAAGACTAGAAGAAATGCCACAGTAAATCTTCAGATATATAAAATGTATCCCATTATCTTTATTGTTCAAACAGTGAATGTGACAAGATGAACTAAGATTAAATAATGCCACTGATCTCTCACCACTACCCTACTGATGACAAGTTTATTAATGGTTTTCTACATTTTACCATGCATTCTGAGTCAAGGCTGGAATAGATCCAAGAGAATCCTAGTTTCATGAAAGGATTCAAGCTGCTTACTTGCAGGAAATTACCTAGGATTATTTGAGCAAAAGACTGTTTCCTGGGAATTGGGAAATCAAAGCCTCCTTTCATGTTGTTGTGTCTTTCGGCTTTTCCCAGTTAGGGGTCGCCACAGCAGAACTCTGGTCCGCTAATGATTGGCAGTAGATTTTTACGTGCCGAGTTGCCGGCCCTGATGTACAACCTTCAACGAAGGTACGCCCATTCACGCATGTCTCCACACAGAAGACGCTCTAGCTGAGAATCAAACAGGACAACGTCTTACTGTGAGGCGACAATGCTACCGCAGCACCACCACCGCAGTATATGAACTGAAATATCCCAGTTCTCAAAATGAATGGATAATTCTTACTATGACAGAAGCATAAGCCTCCACGCTATATACAATAAGCCTATAAGGTACACAGTCGGACAGATACCAGCTTGAAATCCATTACACAAGCTGAGAGAACATGATATATTGAAATTCACAAATATCCATCCAATATGACTTCACAGACTCCATTGATATATCAGGAAGAGTGTCTCATCTAATGGAAATTCCCCTTTGTCCATACACAGACAAACACACACATGCAAAAAAAATCCATCTCACAATTAGAGTCAGTAAAGACATTCTGGATAGCTACATGAAAATCTATCTGGGCAAAGTGCCTTCTTCCAGAAGCTGTCATGAGGTACATAGCATAATGCAGGTCCATTTCCAGTTTGTCCTGTAGAAGGTGAGTCTGCCTCCACCAAAGTTCCATCCTTCATCTTTCTCTTAAGCATCCAAAGTTCACTATCACTCAATATATTCATGGCTGTCACAACTCTAGATGCAGAGTATATACCTACTATGGCAAACTGATCAAATACAACAGACCCACAGTTTTGCTAAGTAGCAACCAATGAATTTTGATTACTTGCACTGAAGCTCAGAATTAGCTGGTCAGTGACAGGAATCTGATCTTTCCTACTTAGTATAAATAATTCCTGTATGCACCACATTGAGATCAGGAAAAGTGGTAGAACATAGCTTCAAGTCAGGCTGAGGTAGGTTGTGGCTTGACAGTGAGACTGAGTCCATCACACGTCTGATATCACTATACCTAGATGAAATAACAAGTTCCTTGAATGGCATCTTTTATGGACTTTCAAGGTAACAACCTGCGCAAATCCAAATTCATTCGTAATAGGTATGTTTTAGCAAGGGTCAATGACTCACCATCATCATTATTGTCATCATCATATGTGATGCTAAAGTCACCCAGAACTAATCATAGAGCAGATACGGAAGTCAGTTAACTATTGTAGGGATTTCTTACCATTTCCTGGAATGTGGTAAACGAGAAAGCACTTACGCTCTATCCCTGCATTAAAGACATATTTTAAGGTGCTTATACCTTTACTGGGTTCCTAGGTGAATTGTAATTCTTTTAAGAATACAGTGTATAACCAGGACATATGGATGCACAAGGGATGGCGGGTGAGGGAAAAAACTGTGATTAAGCCAAGTCTACATTAAAAAAATAGCATCCTGCAACAAGTTGGAAATGTTACCAAAACTGCTGTGGGTGGACCTGGGATTAAAATACAATACCATATACAAAACCAGTGAACTGCAGGTCTCACATACTGGTCTTTGATGACCAGGGGTGATAAAATCCTGAACTTGGTTCTCACCAATATGGGGCAGCTCTGCTACCTACCAATTGTAATTCCCTCCCTGGCCAAACTGGACCACACATCAGTCACATTTAAGTTACGGGTGAAGCCAGAAGCATCCTCCAATACCTCAGCATTGAGAGATTATACTAATGCTAATCTACTGAAACAGAGTTAGGACCTGGATAAATTCAACATCTCCATCCAACTGGATGACCACACTTCTTATGTGGAATTGTTTATTGCCAAATTCTATGCATGTGTAATAGCTGCATAGATGCATCTGCCATCCTCCAAATTTAACATAAATTCAAAAATAAATCCCTATGGTAGAACTCAAATATAACCAGGTTTTGTAACAAATGAATAAAAACTCATTTGATGTAAAAATAAATGTAACTCTCAAGCATACTTTTCAAGAATGTCCAGATTTTTGCCTCATATGTTTGGTCTGTTCCTTATGAAATCTGTGGTTTTCTGGCAAATTGGTGATGACTGAATTCATTATATAATAATAGACATTTGAGTTTCACACTTCACATCCTTCAGAAAATACGTAGTAACACAAAAACTTTTATTCCAGCAACTTTCTTAGAATGATATTTAAAACATTTCTCCCTGTTTTTTTGGGTCTTTGTGTTCCCATTATTTTTGGCTTTACCCATATTTTTTGTGCTAACAAGCTGAGAGGTATGCTCTCAAGATGCAAAAAAGCTCTTGCTTAACTTAATAGGGAAATCTGGACCCTGATAAAATCAGCCAAAGCCAAATATGAGATAACAAATAGCCATCCAGGCAAAGGATAACCACAAAGCCTTCTGTGTTAGAAGCCTTAGAAATAATGTTTAGTAGTGTACAGCATTAATTGTAAATATCACATACTTAGACAAAGAGGAACATAGAAAACCTACTACAAGATAAATTTATCTGTAACTTCACTCCCTCTCCCCTCCTACATTCCCATATCTCCTGCCCACATCTACAATCCGCCCTCAAATCTCCCACGAAAAGTCCACAAGGCACTATTCAAGGCCAAGAACACTGTATCTATGGGGACAGATAACACACTGGGCTGTTTACTGGCTAACCTGAAACAGGACCTGTCAGTTCCCCTACACAGGCAATTCAATGTCAACCTCCACACAGGATTTATGCTGGTGAATGGAGGATAGCTACTGTCATTTCCTTGCACAAATTTGTGGCATCAATGAACCCAACAAATTACAGACCCATAGGTTTGAACAGCTTCATCTATAAAGCCATAAAAATGAAATTAATAAAAAAATGATCATTATGAAATTAATAAATAAGGACAAAGGTAACCTACAAATTCTTGACCCAAGTCATTTTGGATTTGTCAAGGTAAAAGCCTGCCTCCTTAACCTGGTTGAATTCTTTGAGAAGGTTACTGAAGCAAATGGATGAAGGCAATCAGTACACACCACATATCTAGACCTCACAAAGGTGTTCAGCACCATCTCACACTCAGGTGTCATAGATAAAGTATCCCAGCTAAATGTTAATCCCTGTGTAATTCACTGGATAGCAAACTGGCTCACAAATAGAACCCAGGAAATGAGAGTGGGCTGCTCTACCTCCCTCAAAATACCTATTACTAGCAGTGTACCCTAGGTTTCAATCCTTGGGCCATTCCTCCTTGGAATTTACTTCTCAAAGGTCAAAGCTACTGTTAAGGGTTTATGGCTGACCAAGTTTGCAGATGACTGTAAACTTGGTGTCATTATAAAATCTCCTGAGGACACCAAGATTCTCCAAATGGCCTTTCCCAAACAAATAGCTGACGTTAAAGTCATGGACTAAAAATAAATGCCAGTAAATGCATAATGGTATCCTTTGGCAAGCAAGAAATCCCTTGTAACTATCACATTGACAACATGTCCCTGAAAACTGATACAGTAGTTAGGGACTTGGAAACCTATGTAGACAATGAACTGTCCTTTGATTACCATCTATCCAGTACTGTAAGAATGTCCTTTTTTATTACACAATTGATTAATAAACATATAGTGTCCGGGTCTAGGGATGTGATCATTTCACTGTATTCTGCACTCATCAGGCCAGTCACTGAGTATAATGCTCTCTTCAGAATGTACATGTCCAGATGTATGGCATAACTTAAATATACATAGTGCTTTCCTACTACAAAAATCAAGGGCCAAAATAATGAAAACCATGCAGACCGTCTCAAAGCTCTATCCTTTTTCTCAGTGTCGTACAGGCTACTACTGACAGCCAAGCTGTTTGACTGCAGGTATTCTGGATGTAATATGAACAAAGTACCATGCCTCTGCAAATTGTCTGAACTGCTGACTTGTAAACTGTGCACCATTGTCAGAAATAACTCTATGCAGACTACCATGGACAGAAAAATGTCTCTTCAACTTCATAATGACAGTACTGGAAGTTAAGTTAGGAAGTAGGTCAATCTCAAACCAATTTGAATAAGAACCAAAAAAACAAACTGGAAGATAGAAGAACAGAGTGAAATCCACACCATGTTAGCATAATAAAAACTTTTAATCCACGCTTTTGTAACCAAACTTCTTCAGAATAAAATGTACATTCTCAACATCACATTTAAAAACAGTTTTGAAATACCTCTGCACCAATAAACACATCTTTCCACTTAAACAATTATACAATTAATTAATACAATTTCAAGGCTCAGGAAGTTATTTCCTTATATAGACTCTACGATCTTTCAAAAAATATTTAATGTTGACAGCATCATTTATACCAGGTTTTTTATCTGAATTTAATCTGATTTGCCATAAAGCCTCCTTTTGTTCAAGATTTGTTTTGAAATTGCACCCCCCTAAAATCATGAGTTCCTTGATCCAGCACAGAAAACATTTTTTTATACATAGGACAGATGATAGTATGCTTATAAAAAGCATTTGTCTTGTCTTGTTTTCTAATATTGTAATAATGTTCTTTTATTCTGGTGCACATGGCTCTTGTAGTCATACCAGTGTAGAATGCACTACAATATGCACACATACCAATGTATACAACTCCTTTGCTCTTACAGTTAAAATGCCCTGGAACTTTCAAAGTATAAGGCGAATGTTCTGTGTGATGTTAGAACAATGTGCAAATTTGTTTCTCTGTCTTTCTAAAATATTTTTTAAGTTGTTTTGATTTTTGTATACAAACTTTCGTTGGGTCCCCACTATAGGTTGTAAGTCTTTGTTTCCCTCTAGAATTTTCCAATTGTCAGAAATAATATTCCTGATAATACCACTGTCTACTGTCATGTCCAAGCAAAATAAATTACCAGCATCAGATGTGTTCATGTCATGGTTCTGTTTTGTGCTGATATTGGAAAACCCATGCTCAAGGATGGCTGGAAAGAGACTGTCCCTATTCTGTGTAACATATTCAGCCTGCTCTTTCAACAGGGTCTTATTATACCCTCTTTCAACAAACAAGGTAGTAATAAATTCTATTTCCTTCAAAAAGTCACCCGTTTCACTTGTCATTCGACTAGCTCTTATGAGCTGTCTTTTGGGAATGTTATTCTTTATATAACGAAGATGCATGCTGTTATAATGCAAGTAACTGTTAGTGAAAGTTTCTTTCCTAAAAATCCTACTAACTAACTTATGAAGCTTAACATCCCATTCCAGAATCACATCCAAAAAATGAACTTTTAGTCTTTTGTTGTAAGGATTTTGGAACAATCCCTTTTGGATCTTTCATGATGATGCCATTGTCTGACAAAATCTCATCTCTGTAAGGAAATACTGATGCACATCTACTGGTAAACAAGATTGCTTTGAGGGCCATCCTTGACTGATAAACAGGTTGAGCTTCTGGAGAACTGGATCTGAAGGTCTGTGAGTTCTAAGCTCATCAAGATGTGTGGAAGAAATATTTCTCACTTCCGTGACCAAAATCAAGTTGCTCATTGTTATGCTGCTCTGTGTTTTTTCTGGGTGAGCTGGATAAGGTATCAGCAAGATAAAGAAGTTTGCCTTTTGTGTAAACCAGATTGAAATTGTACTTTTGCAATTTGAGCATCATGTGTTGCAATCTGGCAGGAGTTGTGTGCATTGACTTTCTCAAAATAGTGAATAGAGGCTGCTGGTCAGTTTTAATCTGGATAGGTGAACCATAAATATAATCATGGAACTTCGAACATGCAAACACAATTGCCAAAAGCTCTTTCTCAATCTGGGGATATTGCATCTCAATTTGGGTAAGAGTTCTCGATGCATAAGCTACTGGTCTACCCTCTTTAAGAATGACTGCACCTAGACCAAACTTAGAAGTATCACAGGAAAGAGTAACTGGTTTGTGAACATCATAGCAGCGTAGAGTGGGTGGACTGGCAATTTTCTGTTTCAAGGGATCAGATACTCTTTGGTGTTGCCATGATCAGTTACGTCTTTGCATGTCAGTTCTCTAAGCAGTGTTGAAAGTTGGCTTAAATCTGGAATGAACTTACCTAGGTAGTTGACCATGCTAAGAAAATGTTTTAGGGCTTGAACATTGTCCGGAGCTGGCATCTCAAGAATTTCTGTTTGCTTGGAAGGATCTGGTTGCAAGCCTGAACAGGTAAACAAATGACCAACATAAGTAAGTTCTCATAGCCTGAATTTGCACTTCCGAGTATTTTGCTTAAGATTCTCTTCAGGGAATCTTTCCAGAACTTTCTTGAGGTTTCTATCATGTTCGACTTCACCATTGCCTCCTACTAGAATATCATCTACTATAATAGCATATGAATAGCCAGAAAAAAATGTGTTCCATCGCATGTTGAAAGACTTCACTGGCAGAATTTATTCCAAATGGCATTCACAGAAATCTGTACCTCCCAAATGGTGTACCGAATGTGGTTAACAATGAAGATTTGGCTGCTCACTCAAAATGGCAGTCTTGCTTGCACGTGCTCAGTACTTATATGCACATGCCCACTGACTGGAATGCTTCTTAAAGATATATCTACAGAGTAAACCAAGGGAGGTGGAAAAGGAGAAGCAACTGTCAGCTCACCTACCTTACAGGAAAGGGGTCACAGTCCCTCCAAACCATTCTGCTGATGTTGTTATTGGGCACACTGACTGCCCTGGGGTATAATTTCATGCAGTTTGTCTTCCACCTTTCCTGTATAAGATAGATACTTATCCCCATAGGCCAATGCAAGAGATCTGTTTTTGAACCCATATAGGACACTTTATACCAACATGAGCTACATTAAGAACAAGCATGTAAATCTCAGATTCACTGCATGATAATGATCTCATGTTCATACCAGAAACCTGGTTGTATAACAAATTTGTTCCTTATTTGTTGCAATTTGTGCACTCCAGTATCCACATTATTCAAAACCTTAGCAGGGATAGGATGGAGCTGGCTATATCATTTAATATAGCAATACAAGTAGCCCAGGCTCACTGTGGACATACCATCTCCTATAAGTATGTAATGGGTGACAGAACAAGTCATAAGTACCTCCTCACTGACCATCCACCCTGTTATATAAAATGTCCGTACGAGTGTTCGTCAACATCCTCAGCTCACTGTTCGGTAACCTGAACTACATCACCTTGGCTGACTTTAACATCTTTGCTGATGAAAGGTTGGCAGTTCTTACCAAAGAATTCCTCTCTATTATGAAGGATTTCTACAGTTTATTATCACTCTGACCAACCATAATGGATATTCTCTGGATGTGCTATTCTAAATGTCTATAACAATATTTGGCACAAACGTGAAAATGTAACCTTTGTCATGGTCAGACCACTTTCCGGTTCATTTTGCATTGGAAATCTATTCAACCACCAGATCTTAAGCTAGTGAAGTTTCTTGTCAATATCTAACCCATTTTCTCAACTAGTTCTGCTCCATGTGAGAAAAGTATGAATGAACTTGACTGGTTAATCCCGGGGATAATCATGTCCTGACCACTGCTATGATCACTTCACTCTACTCTGCACATGCCTTGCCTTCAGTGGGCAGTGGTAATCTTAGTAGGACAATTAATTTTTCCAAGTGTTTTGGGCTTGTAATACCGTGATGGGAATAGACCCGATTCCCAAGTCAGTGTATGATTAATGTTCATGAAATTAATACTGTTTCAATCTTTGATGTTATCCAAAAGTGCTTTTCACAACACCTGCAGTTTGCCTAGCATTGACTCCTTCTGTAAATCATACAGAGTTACGTGTATTAGTAGCATATCTAAATTTGACCCATTGCTCCAACTACTATTGGAACTGGCTGGGAATCTTTCTTCCACATTGCTCTTATTACTGCTTGCAAATTCTGGCATTTTATGTCTCTCACTACATAAAACACTGTAATCACTGGGTGTAGCAGTTTCAATGATCAGTGTTACTTTTGTCTTATTTTCATGGGCTACTATATCTGGTTTTCTTGGATTTATTTTTGAACTGTTGGTAATGGGTGATCCTATGCGATATACACCTCATCATTCTCTATAATGCTTTATGGCTCATGTTTCCAATACTTCTTGGCTACTTCAATATTGTAATGTTTGCACAACTGCTAGTGCAACAGTCTTGCCACATTATTATGCCTTTCAGTATGCAAGCCCTGCACCATTAGTGCATCACACTCAGCAACAAGGTGTGCAACTCTTTCTAGTTCTGTTTTACAGAACCTGCATTTGTCTGTTTCTCCCACATGTTCAATGGCCTTTGTAAACCAACATGTACATAGTCCACTATTCTGGGCCATAAATATTAAACTTTCACCTTATAGTTTAAATTCACTTCTCCTTAACCATTCCTGAATCAAAATCCTGATCAACATGAGGTTATTCCAGGAGGTTTATGTATTTAATACAATATTTACCTTTATTACCTTTAATACAATATACCTTTAGTTTTGCTTACTATGCTCCTTCCCTCAACATATTCTGACTCCTTATCTACACATCCTAATGGCCCCAACACACAAGTCTATATACACAAACTTACTACTCTTAACTACAGCTCTTGCTTCTCTTACAATACCACACACACTAACCTTCTTTGAACATTTTTTCTCTTCCTGAACAACACCACCCCTACCAGCAAACTCTACCAGTTTTTAACATAAACTCCCTCAACCACAGTAACATAACCTCCACCTCTATCTATATACTTCCAAAGTACCATAAATCTACCCATGTTACTTACTTCCTTATCAAACAAAACCCTAAACAACTAATACAAAATCCTTAAGTTTGTACAATATCCTCAACAACACCCCTATTAGATGGTGATATTCATCCAAACCCTGGCCCCAATACTGATATCCCCAGTAACCCACACAACCTAACATCTCCTGCTATCACTACCCCAAATAGACCATCTAACTCCCTCCTGATAGCACACCTTAACATCCGTAGCATTAACAATAAACGTACCCACCTACATGCACTCTTAGATGTGCACTCATTCGATATTCTCTGTATTACAGAGACATGGCTAAAGCCCTCAACTCTGGACCAGGAAATTACCCCTCCTGGATATAATATCCTGAGATGTGACCGCAAAACCAAAAAGGGTGGAAGTGTAACCATTTTGTATAAATCTGAACTCCAAGTTTCACCCTTCAATGTGCTCCTACTCTCAGATACCAATGCAGAAACCCTTACTGCCAAACTACAAATCAACAACTCTAAATCTATCTATCTAATTTGCACATATCTCCCCCCTGGAAATAATATCAATACTCTTGAAAATATACTTAGTTACCTCTCTACCCACCTACCTCAGGAAACCATTGTGCTAGGTGATTTTAATATAGACTGGGCAACCTGTAGCTTCCCTAATCCTACCAATGACATAAATCTTTACAGATTCTCACAAATAATAACCACTCCTACTAGAATCCATAAGCCAAGCAGTAAGGAAACCACCCTAGACTGGATCCTTCTCAACAGCTATCTTGATACTTATAAACCAGGATCCCTTCCTGATGATATCAGTGACCATAGGCTAACCTATATTATTAAACAAAGAATTCATAGCCCTAATACTAATATTTTTAAAACCTCCCGTTCCAAAAAATTCTTTCATCCAGAGAGCTTCCAAAATGAACTGAAAGCATGTGACTGGTCACCAATGTTTCATCTTCATCTTGATGAAGTAGTGACCTACTTTAATACTAGATTCCTTCAACTCCTAGATTACCACGCCCCCTAACACTCTTCTTGAATAAGGACCAAAATTGCCCCCTGGCTCACAAAATAAACTAGGCAAAAGATCCTCCTCAGAAATAAAATTTGGGCCAAATGGACAGCCTCCAAAAGACCATCAGATCACCTTTACTTTAAACAGTTAAGAAATGCCAGCAAGAAAGACATTCTCTGAGACAAAAAAGACTATTACCTTCACCTCCAACAAACCCACCAACAAAAACCACAGAAATTCTGGTCAGGCATTAACAAACTTCTTCAGCCAGGGTACTCTAAAACTCCTGCCCCTTCAGGATTCAACCATAATAACTCTAACCAGATTCCTGATGCCTTTAATAACTATTTTACTGAAGCCATTGTAATCCTAGCTAATACTTTACCACCTATTATCACTTCCCCATTAAATACCACTAATACTCCATCTCCGACCTTTCATATACAACCTGTACCTACATTCCTCATTTGTAACCTCCTTCAAAAACTTAAACCATGCACCCCTTCTGCTGACTGTCTTCCAGCTGAATACCTGCAAATTGCAGCTAAAGCCATTGCCTATACTATCTCCATCCTTATAAATAGAACAATTTTAGAAAGCAAAATCCCTTCCATATGGAAAGTATCCCACATCATCCCTCTACATAAAGGTGGGTCATCCACCAAGCTCTCCAACTTTCGGCCTATCGCCTTACTCTCTCCAATAGCTAAAATAATGGAAAAGTGTATACACAGACAACTACTTGACCACCTTCTCCAAAATAATTTACTTGCCAACTGCCAGCATGGTTTTAGGCCATTCCATAGCACAACTACTTCCCTGCTATCCTTTTCTGACTCCATAAACAAAAATTGTAACAATAACACTCTTTTCTCTGCACTATTTACTGACTTTTCAAAAGCCTTTGATATGGTGAACCATAACATGCTTATTGATATACTAAAAGCCCAATCACTTGATCCACAAGCATTACAATGGTTTAAATCCTATCTGGAAAACAGACAGCAAGCGGTACTTTGGGATAATAATCTTTCTACATCCCTCCCTGTGGACATTGGAGTACCACAAGGCTCTATTTTAGGACCTCTTCTCTTTTCATTGTTTATTAATGATCTACATACCAAAATTCCTCAAGCCACCTGCATACAATATGCTGATGACTCTACTTACATTTGTTCAGCCAAGTCCATAACCTCTCTCTAGACCCTCACCCAAACAGTATTTAACGGTGTTGAAAAATGGTTCATGCAACACTGCCTCCTTCTGAACCCAAAAAAAAACAAAATTATTGCTCTTTGCTCCTACTCATAAGTCACCTCAACTGCACTTCACAGTAACCTCTAACAATGGAACAAACATATCCCCTGACACTACAACCCATCTACTGGGAATATCAATTGATAACAACCTTAGCTGTGATGACCATATTAATTCTACGATAAAGTCTGTCAACAAAAAACTAAGCACCCTTTACAAAATCAAACCCTTCCTTACCCCTTTAGCCAGAATCACTATTGCCCAGATCCACCTGATCTCTACCCTGTTTTATGCTTCTGCAATATATACCAATCTATCTAAAAACAACCTCACCAACTTTCCACCAGTTACAATAACATAGCTAGATTTGCCACTGGCACTCCCTTTAGAACTCACCACTGTCACAACCTCAAACAACTGGGATGGTTAGAACTGTAGAACCAACTACTTTGTCAACAACTTGTTATCACCCAAAAGATCTTTTACCACCCTAATAATACCCCAATCCTCACTAATCTGATTATCCCCAACAAAAATCTTGCAGCACTCAGCCCCCCCCCCCACACCCAATAGCTGAGGAACAAGCTGAACGCAGTGAACAATAAAACAAGATACATACAGAAATGCCTGTCTCACATTGTGGAAGATGTAGTACACCCCAACACAGCTGGCCTTAATAATGCTTCCTCTCACAGAGATTACATTTTATACCCTAATGCTCCTTTGTGGGCGAAACTAAACCATGTACCTCCCTACCTTAAAATACTAAAAAAAAATTCCCTTGAAAGATGAGGAATAAACTACACTCAATAGAAATTAAAAAGTAAAACCACATGAAGTACTTTGCCCAGCAGCAAGTTCACAGAGTCTCACGGTGCACATCAATGGTGTTAGCCTTAACAAGCCACCCATTTAAGGTGCTGTCATTATCTTTTGTTTTACACTATTTGTTACTGCAATCCTAAATGTATATCTTAGTGTTAAAGTGTCATGTCCTGAAAATTTATAAGAAAATCTCTTAAGCATGCAAAGATATGGCTTTTGCATGTAGGGTCAAGTGAAGGTCAAAATAGCCATTAGACACCGACAGACTGAACTGCTTGCAAAATAATCAGTTTAAAAGGAGAACTATAGTCAGCAGCTGTATTCAGGGTTGAAATATAAAAGCTATAAAAACATAAATACACAGTGTTATTACATCATACATGAAAACAGTACCTCTGCAAAAAAAAAGTAAGACTTTCGGTGTTGTTAAATACAGTGGCATAAAGTGACACTAAATGTAAAAATTTTATTAAAATTCAAGATACAGTTTTCCACTGCCATTTAAGTTACAACCACAACCTGAGGTTATTTTGTGCTCAGCTAATAAGCTTCTAGTTTCCACTATTAAATCCAACAACAAAGCTGGGGTCTCACTTTTCACCAACACTGTAGGAAAAAGCTGGAACCAGCTTCCTAGTGAACTTTCCACCATTGCTTCCACTCTTCTTTATAAAAAGCATCTTGAAGAATATCTTAAAACTCACTAGCTTTGTCCCTGCTCTAACCCTGACTGATATCTCATTCCCCTTCTTGCTCTCTCTACACTTCTCTACTCCACTGTTCTATGTCACCTACCTGTAATAATGATTTCCTTCATAGTAATGAAAAAAAAAAAATTTCCTTCATAGTACTGAAAAAAAATTAAAATGTATTTTTTTTTATTTTTATTGCTATCTCTCAAATGTTTGCTCTCTGTATTTGATCTTAGCTTAAACCTACTAAAGGACTCTGTATATGTTTATCTTACCCTCAATTTAAACAATGTACTGTAATTCATTTGACTATTGCTATATATTGCATTCTTTGTCACTGCTGATGCTTGGAGATTTTCTCCCCGGGCCTCTACTGAAAATGGACATATATCCAGTTAGACTAGCCCGGTCAACAAATGTAAAATAAAATAAATAATTAAATAAATTTATGCCTTTCCAGTTTTTCCCTTTCTTCTTCTATCCTTTTTTTTTTTTTTTTTTTTTGGCACACTCATTTGCTGTCTGATTATTGTCTATTTCTGCTTTGATTTCCATTCCCACTTGACACCAATATGCTTCTGCTAAACAAAGCAGGGAAGTCATCTGAGACTTCTTCTCATGTTTTAAAACTTTCACTTTATTTGGAGCTGGTGAGATCAGAGATAAGTATGCAGTCCCAGGATCACAATCCGTACATGTAATCAATTTCAAGGAGGGCCATACCTTCTTAAGAGCGAGGTATATACAGTCTTGGTATACATTGATTTTTATATATCAGTTGATAATCATGAAGCATTTTTCTTGCTTTTCTCTCCAACTGATCCAATACCTTATGGGGTCAGTCAGTCACACCAAAATTGTAACTTAAACCAGGAAGAGCAAACTGGTTTATAGCTTGGACTTTGTTCCTAGATGTCAGGGCTGTTCAGTATTATTTTTAGTATTCTGCAGTATTCCTTACTGAGTTTTATTCAGATTTTTCATGTTGTATTGTTGATCCTGCATCAGTTCTCCAATACATATATACACTCCTTCCTGTTCAAGTTCCCTTATATCACATTCCTGTCCCAGATTAATATTTTCTTGGTACTGCAGACTTCCTGCTTTAAATGTTGCTTTCACCCATTTATCAAGACCAAATGACATTCTTATATCATCTGACACACTTTTAACCACTTCCAGTTTTGCTTTTCAGCCTCATCTGATGAACTATACAGTTTTAAGTCATCCACAAAATGAAGATGAATAGTGTTTATACTTGGATCTTTTCTGAGAGCAAAATTATAACCAAGACCTAATCTGTTAAGTAGATAGCTTAATGGGTTAAGGGCAAGACAAAAAAGCAGTGGTGACAAAAAAATGACCCTGGAATATCCTCATTTGAATTTTTATCCCTGGGATAATAATTTGCCCTTTGTCATAGTGTAACTGCAAAGTAGTTTGCCACACTGTTTCATTGTCACTGTAATGTAATCTATCAATGTAGGATGTATCTTATACATTTGTAAGCACTCTTTTATCCATGAATGTGGGATCCTGTCAAATGCTTTTTTGTAGTCTATCCATGCCATACTTAGAGTCTTCTCCTTTGTACAATTCTCCATTATGACTTTAGTTAACAAGAAATGATCCTTTGTTCCATATGACTTCCTTTTGTTACCCTTTTGTTCTATTTCCATGATTAGGTTTTCTTCTAAATCACTATAAACTCTGCCGGCATCAGTTCCAGAATATAGTTTATACATCGTCAGAAGGCAAGTTACTGGTCTATAGATTTTAGGATATCTTGCAGGTTCATGCTTAAAGAGTAGTATCATTTTTCCTGATAACCAGATTGGCCTCTGTTTGAAGTGGGCACATAAATAGTCCTTAATCATGGCTACATTTTCATGTTGATGTTAATATTTTAGCTAGACGTTAGGTACTGCATCTGGGCCTGGGGTTTTCCATTCAGCAGAAACTTTTCTTAGTTTTGTTTTAATTTTTCTGGCTGTTACTTCACTCCATGTCATATCCTGTACGTTTGAGCTTTTTATTCTTTGTTTTACTTCTATCCACTCAGCATCTTTGTTATATTTCACAGGATCTTCATAAATATTTCTCGAAAATGTGTCTATTTCTTCTTTTTTGTTATTCTTTCTGTTCCTTTCTCCTTGTGTCCCAGCTCTCTATAAAACTTTTTGGGTCATCAGTGAATTGCTTATTTTGTACTTTTCCTTTAGCTTTATCTGCATATTTTCTAAGTTTTTCTGCCTGTGCTGATATCTTTATTATTTGCAATAATTTTTCTGCCTGTTCTGATAATGCACATTACTTTTATCATGTCTATCTTTCTGTGTAATTTTGTTGAGCTGTTCCCTCTTTTATAATCTTCTAACAGTGGCAGTTCTTGTCTTAATTGCTTTATAGTTTTCTCTATTCGATACTTCCATAATGGCATTTGATTTCTCCCCTTCCTTTCCCTTACTGCCCTTGTTTTTGTGGTAAGACTTTATCTATTATTAATTTACCTACACAGTAATAAATCCTATTTACTTCTGTTATATTGCATGTATTTCTGTGAAAAGTCTTGATGACTGTGTTCATTTGTTTTATCAAAATTCTAACATTTTGGGTCTTATCGACTTTCTGTAGTCTGTTTCATTCATTGATCGTAATATGTCTATTCATCTCTATTAAATCAAGCTCTGTCCTTAGATCATTTTCTTCTAAACTAAGGGCACATCCTTTGTTCTTCATTTCCTGGAGGCATTCAAGAGAAAGTTCCAGAACATCTTCCTGTACCATATTGCCTTCAGCTTTGTGCTGTGTCATTCATTGCACTTTCATATTGGAACTCATTGGACTATCCCTACACAACACTGACTGCAGCAGTGTTCCCACAGTTTCCTGTTCCTTCTCTTGCTGTCCAACTCCAATTGAACTTTACTGAAGGCTCTGAAGGATCTTCATATGGCAACTAATCAGATGCTTCACACTCCACTGGTTTCTCCTTAATTTGGGGATTCATTATTTTTTTCATGCTGTGATGTTATCAGAGTTGGGGTTTCTACACTAAATTCTTCACTTTGCAGGTAATCCATAACTTCAGTTTCTCTCTCTTTAAATTTTCCATTACTAATTTTCTTTGAACTATGTGTTCTTATTTTTTGTATTGTACAATTTTCCATATCTGGATACCTTTGCCCGTATTTCTCTTTAAATGTCTTTGGTGTTGCTTTTTATATTGATTAGTTTTGCCTTCTTCTTTACATAAATATTGCACCATGTTAAATCTCTTTTTCTTTCTCATGTCCATATCTCTTCTTCAGATGTCTCCAGCTCCTCCTATTTATCTTTACTTGGGGGGGGGGGGGGCATTGTTCTATCATGCTGTGAGATAAATTGTGTTACACTTTCTGCACTAAATCCTTCATTTCATAGGTATTCCATAACTTCAGCTTCTATTTTATTAACCTCACTAACTTTAGTTCCACCTTCTCTCTTTGTGATCTTATTTGTCATATTGTGAAATTTTCCATATCTGGATGCCTTTGCTTATATATCTCTTTAAATATCTTTGGAGCTGCCTTTTTGTATTGATTAATTTGGGTGTTTCCTTTGCATAAACATTGCACCATATCAGATCTCTCTTTCTTTCCCATTTCCATATTTCTTTTTATACCTTTCAAAAATCTTTAGATTTTTTTTTTATATTTTTGCACTTCCTTAGTCACTTATTTTTCCAAATGACTCAAGGTTTTTTATCTATTAACAGATTTCTTGAATCTGTTGTATTAATGAACACAAATTTGCATTTGAAGCTTTTGACAGTTTTTCTTGTGCAAGTATTTTTCTTTCCTCTAATTTATCTCGTAATCTTTTTATATATGTTCTGTCTGAAAATTCTGGGCTTCTTGCATAATAGTAACAATACATAATTTGTTTTTTATCCTCAATAATCCACTCTATCATCTTTATGGTTCTTTTTGGCCTGTTAGTTTTTGTGGACTACTACTTCCTTCTACAACAGGGGTGCCATCCTAACCCTGATCTTGGCCTAACCCTATTGTAGAAATATTTCCATGTCTTTAGGATTCTATGCTGTCATTTTTTCCAGTCCTGGCACTAGTGCACCTACCAGGATTTGACACTTTTTTTATCCTGGGATTTGTGCACTTAATTGTCTTTTTTATTTTTTAACCTACTTCTGTTCATGATATATGCTATAGAAAATACAGTCTATATATCAGTATTGTCTTGGTGAGATTTTGTAAAATGAGGGTCCGCCTTGTGAACGCATTCAACAAGACTTGAGGATGAATTCAGTTCCAACAATACTATTCTCCTTTGCTTGCTGATTCTATCATCTCCCCATTCAGATCCCTATCATCTCTCAATTTGCCTTTATGAATGCTCTCATGAAAAGGCAATATTCTTACCAAGAGAGATTACAGCAACATTTCTTTGACCAGCTAAGCTCATCAGTGTAGTGAACAGGCTGTGCAATAATGACTGTCCATCCACATGGAAAGCATTTTCATCATTTGTTTGTGAATCATTTGCTGAACTGTTTGCACATAAAATTGCTTTAATTAGATTGGAAACTGCTTACAGTATAAATATGGATATTGCAGTGATCTCAGAGCCTAAGCTTATTGATTGGATTGGGCATGAGTTTCAGATTTCTGATTATGAGGAATTTGAGTTCCTGATTTTAGGTATGGACCTTACATCTTGTGGTTGGAGCCCATATCTGACCAGATTAGCTCTGGCTTGTCTCAAAATCCTGGGTCCACAATGTTAGAATGATCCTTAAAGACTGGTTGACATTTTGAGACCACATGTGAGCAGTAATCAACTTATCTTGTTTTTATCTGAGGAATATCTTAAAAGAGTAAGCTTTTTTTCAAGCAGAAAACCCTCCTGTGGTGGTTCATGCCTTGATCCCTTCATAGCTGGACTCCTGCCATGCCCATTGCACAATGCTTTCTGACATCAGACTGGATAGGCTCCCACTGGTGCAGAAACCTGCTGCATGACTTTTGACTGATTGCTTTATTTACATTACACCAGCCTTGCCAAGTCTGAAATGGTTGCCTGTACATATGTGTTGCCTATAACATTCTGATTTAATGTATAACTTTCTCCATCCATAGCTCTCGACTTCTTTACTCAACCTTCGAGGACAAATACAAAAGCATACCTCTAAATTATCTGGATTTTCAGAGAATGCCCAGATTTTTGCCTCATATTTTTGATTCTTTCCGCATAAAATTTGTGTTTTTTGACAAAATCAATAAGGACTGATGTAACTAAATAATGACATAAATTTGAGTTTAAGATTTTATATCCTTCTGAAAATGTATGTTAACACAAATCCAATTATTCTAGCAACTTTATAAGAGCAATATTTAATAACAGTCCCTATGTTTAGCCCCCCCCCCATTATTTTAGGCTTATAGGCTCAAAGTTCATAAGGGGTTACTAGGCTAATGGCCCTAGGGCCTTTACAAGCCTAGCCATGTAATACCCATGCGCCCTAAGTGACCTTAGTTAGATTGTCGTTACCCACAGAGCAAGTCAATGATCAGCATCAACTGCTCTGTCCATGAGGGACATAGGTGCCACCCTCAGAGTGAATTTACTGTCTCCCATCCAACTGTGTATGTTGTGCTTGAATAAGGTTATTGAGGAGCTCTGCTTCATGTGACTTGGGAGTTTTATTTCAGAGGAGCGTCAATCTCTGGGAGACATATCTGTCTCTCCAGCATGTTCTGTTAATGTTACAGGCTAGGTTGAGAACCCTGGAGTAAGTGACTCTTGTGCCATATGATTTGCAGATGTGCAGCATTTCCATTACAGCAGGGTCAGAAACTGCTTTGTAGGCCAGGCACAAGTCACCTCTCAGCAGCCTGTAGGGTACAGAGTACAGTGACAGGACTTTCAATCTTTCCATCTAGATCTTGTTTTGGAGGCCCTGAATTATTTTCCTGGTGAGAAACCTCTGTGTTCTCTCCAGCTGCTGTGGGTGTCTGGTGTGGTGCATCAAAAGGGAGCATTTTACTCTGTTAGTGGTCTGATGAGGGTTGAGTACAGAGGAGTTATAACATCCTTAGTCTTGGATGGAATTCCCTTACTTATGAGATGCGCAACATAGAAAGCTTTCCTTACCACTGTGGACACATGGTGATTGAAGTTCAGATTTCTATCAACCTGTGTTCCCAAATCTCATACCACTGAGTTTGAGCTTAGGGGGATGCTGTCAATATTGTAATTTGCAGGGACATTGTCTTTGCCAAAGGGGATGATAATGCATTTTTTTGCATTTAGTTTTAGTTTGTGGCTTTGGCACCAATCATTTGTATGTGTTAGACCCTTTTGTAATAGGTTAACATTGTTTGGGGACTCAATGTTTGCACCCAGTTTGCAATCAACAGCGAATGTGTTAAGCCACAGACCATCTACTTTCACCAGGACTTCCAAGAAATAGATTCCAAACAGCAGAGTGCCCAGCACAGATCCTTGTGGTATGCCACTGGTAACTGGTCTACTGGCAGAGGTGGAATCCCCAACTTTGACAGTATGAGTTCTGTCTGTGAGCCACTCGGATACCCATCTAGTGATGTATGGGTTAATCCCCAGCTGGGAGAGTTTCTCAATGATACCTGAGTGGAGAATTGTGTCAAAAGCCTTGGCTAAGTCAAGATAGGTAGTATGTACTGTTTTGTCAACATCCAGGGCTTTGGTGACATTCTCAAAGAAGTCCACCAGGTTCAGTAAGCATGATCCACCTTTAACAAAGCCAAACTGGATTGGGTTAAGCATTTGAAGGTCACCTATCTCCTTGTTGATAAGGTCCATGATAATTCTTTCCATGGTCTTGCAGATAAGGCTGGTTAGGCTTATGGGTCTATAGATCCCAAGGTCGGTTGATGGACCCTGTTTGCGTATGGGGATAACTGTTGCTGTTCTCCACTCTGATGGAACAAAGACACTGCTCAAGCTGAGGTTAAAGAGAGTGCCAAGTAGTTCCGCTAGGTCTTGTTCTAGATTGTGTAGTAAGCAACTTGGGATGTTATCTGGTCCCATAGAGGCCATATTTTTGTCCTTGGAGAGCGCAGATATGACCTGCCATTTGGAGATACTAGGTAGACAACTGTTGTCAGGTATGCTTTGGGGTATGGCTGGTGGGGACAGGGGGGTGAAGTTGGAGCCAAATCTTTCAGCTAGCAGGTTGGCGAATTCCTCAGGTTCAGTATGAGAGGTACCGTCCACTATAAGTTCAGCACATAGTTGGGCATTGCCTTTTAGATTTTGGATGTAGCTAAAGAATATCTTATGATTATTCTTAGCTAGGGATGCTAATTCAGCTTTGTAACTGGCTTTAGAGGACTCTATAAGCTATCTGATTTCCTTGTTCTAGCTGTGGAGGGTATTCTTCTAATACTAAGTTCCCTCTTATTTTTAGACATTAGTTTCTTCCTTTTGTTATATAACCTATTTATACTTGAGGTTCACAATCGTGGCCTGTTTTTTTCTGGAGGACCTGGTTTTGATCCAGTCAGGTACAGACAAGTCTATACAGTTGTTTATGGGTTCCTATCGCATGATCGAAAATTGTAAATGGCGAACGTGTATTGAGCAAACCCGATTGGTCGAAACATCGAAATGTCGTGTACGTAACACGGAAATCGCCATAGGGAATATTTTCCCTTTACTTCAATGCAGTCCAATCTTGGAGTAAGAATATTTAAGTAGTGGAGGTGTGGGGGTGCAGGGGGGCTTGCCCCCCTGCCTACAGTATTTAAGTAAGTATAGTTTTTTGTTTTTATTTTTTTATTATATTTTCAAAATTTCAAACATCGCTGATATGGTGTAGACCATATGGTGTTTGATGTCTGAAACTTTTGAAAATAATATAGACCCATTGTTTATGTGGATATACAGGGGCATTTGTAGACTCCTCTGCATAGGAGTCATTGTTGGCTGTATTTGCAGAGGGTTTGAAACTTTTTATACCATCTTCTAGTAGGCTGAAGTTTGCTTTGGAGAATTTTTTTAGTTTTTTTTTGCTCCTGTGGGGGTGTCAGGCCTGATCATTACTTCAGACAAGGCAGATTTATGGCCAGACCTTAGCAGGGAGGGCAACACACAGGGGGTAGTGCAGTGACCCCCCATGCTGGTGGGTACTAATTCTAGGACATTTGATCCCCTTGTGGGGTTGCAGACTAGCTGTTTCAGTGCATTTGTATTGACAAAGTCCAGGGACCTCAGGTCGAGCATGTTTATTTATTTTATTTGTCTTTGTTTACTAGTAAAGTCTGACTGGGTAATACCCATTTTCAGCTGAGGCCCGGGTAGAAAAGCTTCATTTGCTTACATTGCATTATACTAAGTTCCAGTCAAATACAGAGTAGTTACATTTCTATTTACATTTATACACAAACAGTAGTTACATTTATACATATACATTCTAAGATTTTACAGAGGTGGAAGTTACTAAAGAGAAAGCACACATGTAACTTAGTGGATTGTACAGACAGTAATGATGTATAAAAACTGTTTTGTCATTTCAATAAGAGATTGAGAATATTATGTTTAAGGAGAGTATTTGGATAGTATTGTACAGTGAAAAAGATTTAACCCTGTGATGAATAAGTACAGGGCCAGGATTGGTTAAGATGTTGTTTAAGCAGTGGTTTAAAACTACTGAATTTTTCTGAGAGTTTTATTTGCATGTGGATATTATCCAGGGGCGGCTCTTGCTATAGGACTGCAGGACTGCAGCCCCCCCCCACCGGCCACCTGTAAAATGAATAAAATAAATTCCCCATTCCCCCCACTGTAGGACATATAAAAATAAAAAAAATTAATTAAAAAATTTCCAGACTCCGCACATGCATGCTTAGTTCCTGACTGCTGTGTTAGGCAGACCAGAACTCCACGTACACATGCATGCTCATTCCTGAGCTCCAGACTGCTCTGTTAGGCAGTCCGGATAGGGAAGACAGGAAACTCCACCCTTCCAGCCCAGAGGTCTGTGCAGTGATGACCACACAAACTGGAAGGTTACTGGACTGCATCACCCGCAGGGTGGAGGCTCCAGCCTCCTCACACGTGGACCCAACAGCAGGAGGCTCCAGCCTCCTCACGTCTCGTGGGAGATCCAACAGCATGCGTGGGCTGTTATGGAGGACAGAGACAGGTGATCGGGCTGCAGGATTGCTACAGAGGACTTAGCTGGGCTGCTGCAGAATTGCATGGAGGACAGAGACAGGTAGGGCATTTATGGAGGACAGAAGTGTGTGTGAAAAACCCCAGTTGCTACATGGTGGTGGGTAGAGAATAAGGCTTGAATCCTGTACCTTGGGCCCAAGTGACAAGAGCCTGAATTCCCTACCCACCACCATTTGTAAAACATTTGCAGATTTTTGCCTGATATTTGTTCTGTTCCTCATAAAATCTGTGGTTTCTGCATTTTTGTTACTTAGCACAGCCAGTGGTGCAGTGGTAGCATTGTTGTCTGACAGCTACAGCTTGGCTGGTTTGATTCTTGGCGGTGGTGCCCTCTGTGTGGAGTCTGCATGTCCTCCGTGGGCTTGCTCTGGTGTCCTCAATGGAAATTTGTCCCTATTTTCTGGACTGTATTACCCCATTATTGGCTTTGTTCAGGTTTTTTGTGCCAAGGTTGAGAGCTATGGGGATAACTGAGCTCACTGAATATGTTTGGGGGCTGTATTCCCCCATTATTGGCTTTGTTCAGGTGTTTTGTGCTAAGATGTTGACAGCTGTGGTGACAACTGAATTCACTAAATGGCAGCCATTTAAGTTTCAGTCTTCCTTTCTTTCATATAAATAGATGATTTGGCATAGTGGTATGTTGCTCTGACTGTTTTGCACAGGGTCCTGGGTTCAATACTTGGCAGTGAAATGTATGGTGATAACCCAGCATTTTATTCTAGCAACTTTCCAACATTATACAAGCAATGTTTAAAATGTGTCCCTGGTTTTTGGGCTTTTGTCTCTCCCCCAAATAAATTTTGGCTTTTTCCAGATTTCTTGTGCTGCAAAGTTCAGAGATACAGCTGAGTGTCGAGTAGATTTTACAAGGAGCTGAGAGCTGCAGGGGAACAAATGTTTAGTGCTGCTTATGCCAAGTCTGCTTGCGTTGTTAATAGCACAACAGGTAATATACTTGCTTTTGATGCAGAAGACTATGGGTTCTACTCCCACAGTAAGCAAATCCACTGCTGATACTGTACTCTGTTGTAAAGGTGATGGATGCTGCAGTCCTCTTTGGCGAAGATACCTATTAACTATAAACCTGTTATCACTTTGTCATCTATTCCCTATTGCGATATTACTAGCTTATCATTTTTTTAATGCAACATAGGCAATTTAATCCTCAAGGGCAACAGGCATTTTATTTGTAGATGAAACAATGACATATAAAGTTGTTTGCGAGCAGTAACCTCTTCATTAGTTAACAGATTTCTTTAATGTAGAATTATTTAGATGACTTTTACTTCTTCAGAGATCATGCATATTTACTGATACTGGTGGACTGTAGAAGTTTGAGTAGACTTTTATGATGGAAATGTTCTGAATTGGGCAGTTTTGTCATTATTGGTGCATGCATTTTGTTTCATTGTTTACTGGGAAAATGTTCAAAGCAATAAATTTAAAATGCCCTCTAACAACTGTACTATATTATACAAGGAATATAATTTAATACAGTCAGGAAGGTGTATCAAAGCGCATGTGTATGTTTTGTGTTCAAGGGGCCTATGATTTGAAAACAGCCCAAAATTAATCTTTATCTGCCACTGGCAAAATGTATTTTCTTTGAATGTGGGTTTCAATGAATGTGAGTTTCAAGGGCAGAGAAGTTTTAATGCTAAGTCTATCATTGTGAGACTGCATTGCTTTGTTTAGCAGATATCTATTAGGGTTTATGCTGTAAAATATAAAATAAAACTTTCAAATGAAATCCATATCATTGCAGAAGTAAAGCAGTATGCACATTACAGCGTTTATGGCAAATGGGGTGAAATAACCAAGGAATGGGACATTGGAATGGCTGCAGGGGGGATGCTCCATTTGACCATGAATTTGTGAGGGGGGGAAGGGCAGCAAACTCAGACAGCCCTGGCTGAGCTATATCTCTCAACTGTCCAGAATTTTGCAGAATGAATAGATTTTTGCTTCTTATTTTTGGTTTGTTCCTCATAAAATTTGTGGTTTTCTGCCAAATCATTTAGGAATTAAGTCACTAAATAATGACAGACATTGAGTTTCAGACATCATAACCTTCAGAAAAATGCATGCTAAAGCAAGACCTGTTATTCTATCAACTGTCTTAAGTTTATACAAGAGCAATTTTTAGTACTGTTTGTATGTTCCCCCAATATATTTGGCCTTGTCCAGATTTTCTGCATTAAGAGGTTGAGAGGTACGTGCAAATAAATCGCTTTATAAAATTAGGAATATCCAAACCTCTCAACTGTCTCCAATTTTGGCTCAAAACATTGCTCTCCCCCTAATAATCCCTCTGCAAAATGGCAATTTTGGAAGAAAATGTGGAGGGTTTACAATTATAAATAACTGTAATGATCAGAGTTATAGATTACTTTTATTTCAGAAATGCATGTAGATGCTCTTATTTTGTCAGCTGCTCAAGTTAACAGTACTAATTTTAAAAAGGTGTCCCTTCTTTGACAGGTTCCCAGCTGTATTATGTGGCTATTTTATATTTTTGAATAACATATTTGGTCTGTTTTTCATAAAATTGTGTTTTTTGGCAAATTAGTAGCACATCATTAAAGATTGAAGTTAGAAAATAATGGCAGACATTTGAGTTTCAGATTTCATACCCTTCAAAAATTCATACTAATGCAAGACCTACTACTATTTTATTATCTTTCTAAGTTTATAAGAGCAATATTTAAAAATTGTCTTTATTTTTGGGCCTGTGTCCCACTTCTATGTATGGCTTTGTCCAGATTTCTTGCTCTGAGGTTGAGAGGTATGAGTGTCAGAGCCATCACAGTCAGCCAGAGACATTTCAAACTGTGACCTACTTGTTGCACTCCACTCCCCATTGTAGTGGCTCTGGATGAGTCCAAGCAAGGCAATGAGCAGTTATGCAGTGTAAGTGTGCAGACTATCCCCCCATCCAAGGTAGACCACAAGTACGACTGTGGCTTTTCATCTGTCCTTGATTTTGCTGAATGTTTTGGTTTTCTGTCATACTTTTATACTGTTGATTTATGCTTCTTATTATTCAGAAAATGCATGCTGTTGCAGTGCCCTGTTGCTCTGTATTAAAGTAGAGATGCTTTAATGACCATCAGGTAAGCTTGTCAGAAATTGTAAGATGCAAGTAAGCTTTAATAAGCATACTGTTTAAGAATTACCAACATTGAAAGCCTTTTCATTGTTGCCATGCAGAGAATATTTACATAACTAAATAACATATAGGCCTTAGGTATTGAAATGCATGACAGCATTTGTAATAAAGGACAGAACTACAGTATTTTCAGAAGCTCATTACATTTGTTGGAGACTTGCAGTTATCTTTGCAGGCTTTACCCGTAAACTAAACAGAATGCCAATTTATCATGTGTGGTCCATAACTTGTGCAGTAATCCTTTAAGCAATTTATCTTGAGCTTGTTTCTTGTTCGCTGTTCATTTTTTACTTTGATCATGTGTTCTCCATGAAACAAGTAGATAGTTGTTGTCAGGCAGCAGGTCTTTTTTGGATAAGAAGCATTTTTACAAGTGGGGGGTATCACAGAGATTGCTACTTTCAGCATGTTAGTTGGTAATTTTATAAAGCGGAATATAAATTATAATTAGAACTGCAGTGCAAAGAGAAGTGGTTTGAGCCGAGTGCTGCTTGTTTTTTTTTATACTTGATTTTGACTGGCATTCCAGTAATGTATTTAAAAAGCAATTTATTTTTTCATGCCTCACAACCTTTGTGTTTCCATCTAAATATTAAGTAAGTTGTCATGTAGCCAATGATTTGAAATATTTTTTTCTTCTACACTTCATTTTGTCTTGATTGGACTCTCGTAATGACCGTTTGGCACCCAGGGCAGCGTATTTAATGAAAGTTCCAGTTGTTGTGGTTTTGAGCATAGCTCCAACCCTTTCTAGTTGGTCACACCCCTTCCCATTGGCCCAACCCATTCAGTTGTCTCCTGCTGCCCCCCCCTTTAATTTGAAGTCACCAGCTGTCACTGAAATTATTTCACAGATTAGCAACGCATTGGGAGTACAGCAAGACTCCTGCAACATTATTTGACTTATTTATACGTAATAAGACTTTGTTACTAGAACATAAGTCCCTTGCTGAACAGTAGGGTAGCAATAAGTTTTGTAGTACAGGGCATTTTTCTGGATGATGAATGAGTTCATGTGCTGTAGACAGTTGTGAATATGTTAGACAGTTGTGGAGTTCAAGCCAGTTTAATTGCTTTAAGCTAAGAGAAGGAGACTTGAGGCAAATTTAGCTATTTTATTGTAGCAGGAGGCAAGTTTCTTTCTTTGAGTATTGTTTATGCTTGTTAGGATAGGAGTGGCATATTAAGAGAGTCGGCAGTAAGAAGGTAATGGCAAGAGTTTTTCTTGTAGTATCTGCAAGGAATCCATTGACCCTATACCAGGAGCCTAGTTTTTGGTGTTATGATTTAATGGTGTGTAGTATATGGTGGTCATATCTGAGACTGTCATCAATTATAATGCCTGGAAGTTTAATGTGAGTTACAGTTTCAATGACAGTATTATTTGCTGACTTTATTGTAAGAGATCACTCTTGATTTTGGCAACTTTTTGAGGTGAAAAGCATTAACTTAGTTTTCTTGGGGTTGAGTAGGAGGTTTGATTCTTTGAACCAGGTTTCTACAGAGGAGAAAGATTTTTGGGTAATGTCTTGGTGCTTAGTTATTGTTGAGGCCGCACATATTAATGTTGAGTCATCTGCATACTGAACTAAACTAGCACAGTGCGTAGAGGTGTGGAGGTCATTAATAAATATATTAAGTAGCACAGGAAGCAGAATACAGCCCTGAGGGATGCCTGTAGTAACTGGTTGAAAGGATGAGTAGGTTTGTTGCCATTTAAGGGCTTGTTGCCTTCCAGATATGTAACAAATGAACCACAACAAGAAGTACTGTGAAAGTCCTATTGAGAAGAGTTGAATGAGCAGTTGCTGGTCAATGGAAGGCTAGTTGAAATCTCCCATGACCAAAATGTTTGGCTGTATAGTGAGGGACTCTATTAAGTTCAGGCATGCAGTGTGCTTCTCTTGTTTCATGGTGGAGGACCTGTAGTTAGCAATGATGTGGTAGTGTGCTTTACCTATAGTTAGCTGGACCTGGAGTAACTCAAGAGAGACATACTGTTTAACCAGTCTCGAGGGAGTATTTGGCTTTAATGAAGATGGCTACACCTTGATCCTTTGGTTCTTTCACAGTCGTTTTGGTGTCTGAATGTCTGGAAGGGATTGCAACCTTGCACAACAGGAATATTATCTGCGGCCTTGAACCATGTCTTGGTGACAGCATAAATGTCAGCGTCTTCCAAGGTGAGAAGTGCTTCCAGGGAGAGCAGTTACCTGTTTAGGCTCCTAGCATTACACAGCATAACCACGAGTTTGTCTTGAGTAGATTTTTTATGTCGGAAATGTTGTTCTTTTGACATTGCCTAAAAAAGACACTACTGGGGTGGCAAGAGCCTTTGCCAGTATCAGAAAGCCTAGAGGAGACAGGTGATGACCATGTCTGGCAAAGCAATGTGGTCTGTCAGCCATTTCTTCCCAGGCTGACAGATACTGGATCTTCCTGGACTGACTCCAGAAGCGAAGGCAGTTGTTGAAGTAAATCATTTCTTGTCTATATTGTAGTATAATCCTGGGTGAAGGTAGAATGCTGCTTAGGGTTAGGGACATACCTGCCTGGAACACATAATGTGAGAGTTCCATCATGTCTCTCTTTATATAGTCCAGAGAGGTATGTCTCAGGTTATTCACCCTAACATATACTATGACAGAGTCATAACAGTAATTCTTGTTGAATGACTGCGTCTGTGATTTGATGGATCCTGGCACCTGACAGGCAGCTGATCGTGACCTTCTCCTTATCAAGCCTGGTAAAAGGGACATCTGTGTGTCTCACTATGGAGTCGCCTATGACCAGGACATTTGGATTTGAGGTGTTTTGCCTTATGGGCTTATTTGCTGAGACACTGGTGTATGTGTTGTTATGTGTAGTAGATTCTATTTGCTTTGCACAGTGTGCAACTGGTTTGTGCTTGAGAGGTCTCTGATCTTTTGGTAGGCTTCTATTGAGTACCGTCGCATATGTGAGTTTATATATTGTGACCTTGTTTTGTGTTAGAGGTGATGTGTGCGTGCTGACACCCTGTTTGATGTTTGGTTTGTTATGTGAGAGAACTGATTCCAAATTCATATTGAAATTACATTTCTTACATATTGTATTTGTTTGTTTTAGGAGTAAGTGGTTGTCAGTATACATGAGGAAATTACTACATTGTCTCAGGATGCCCATGTCAATCAGGCCAGCCAGAGAAATGGTTGGAAACTGACCATCCATTATGGTAGGTTTTCACTGTAACTACTATTGGGGAGTAGGCTAGTTTGACCAGATTCTGCTTTAGGATTAACAAATGGGCTTATTCTATTGAAGGCTAGGGTTGAAAACCATGGCAACGCTTCTCAGCACATAACTGAGTTTCCCGCAGTGCAGCAGGGAAGCTTGGGGGGGTTCACTAACAGACGTCTAGGAGAAAATTGTCTTTCAAGGCGTTTGCATCTATACAGGGCACTGTTGAACCCTGTTGAGTGGTGCACAGCTACGTGCAAACACGAGGCTTAAATACAGGCAAAATTAAACACTTTTAAGCAAAACTAGCAATGAGAAATCATACAATAAGCTTTCCTCCAGTAATCTCTAACTCAGATGAGGCTCAGACTACACACTTCTACCACAAGGGTGCAGGCAAGGCCCTCCTAATGTAAGATGGCTGGAATAGTGCTCAAATGTAACAATACATTCTAGATTCAGTAGATCTGAATCCAGTCTATACTATGTACTAGCTACTTCAAGCAACAGAACATCTTTTTTAAAATGTAGAAAAATACATAAAAATTAGCAAAATGATAAAATAAACACTTTAAAGTTAAACTACCAATGGGAAAACACACATTGAGCTTTTCTCCAGTAATCTCCAACTCATCTAAGGCTCAGACTACACACGTTTGCCACAAGGGTGCAGGCAAGGCCATCCTAATGTAAGATGGCTGGAATAGTGCTCAAGTGTGAAAAATGCAGTCAGCTGATCTGAATCTAGTCTATGCTGTGTATTTGCTACTTAGTGCAACATGGCAACTTTTTTAAAGTGCAGAAAAATACAGTAAAAATCAGCAAAATTATAAAATACAGTCAGCAAAGTGCAAAGAAAGTACTTTTTTTTTATTTTAGCAGTGGATGCTTTGGATTTCAGCAGAATCTTTCCAGACCTCTGGCAAAAGTCACCAAATGTTGAGCAGCTCCATTTAGATGACCTGCTGTGGTACTGCCCTCTGCACAAACAGGCAGCTCTTTGAACAGCTGTAAACAGTGGGAAACTATGGTAATATAAAGGATTTTAAACTGGAGAGATTTGCTTATATACAAGGCACTGGGAACTGTGTTTGCACAACGTAACAGAATGTTTTGGCAGACTCAGGAGAACTTTGACAAACTTATAACAGCTTTTGCAATAGCAGAGGAGGTTAGGGAATATTAGAATACTGTTAAAACAATCCAAGAGCAGTACAGAAAGAAACAGATGGCATTCCTTTAACAAGTGCAGACTGAAAAACAGTGATAATTTCAACAAAATCAATAAATGCAGCACAGACGTGATAAACAGTACTGAGACAGTTAGAGCAACTGCAAAATATACTTATGGGTCCAGATGTTTTTAGAAGCAATCCAAGTCTTGTAGTCACATGTGCCCAAGCCAGGCACAGGAAAGTTCTGAATTAATGAGCACAATCTCACAAAAAATATAATTCTTTTATACCAGCAGGATGAAAGACTTTTACAGAGTTAATCCCGCAAGCCAATCAGATAAAAGCACAATAAACTTTAAACCAGCAGTTTGCAACTTGGATGAGTTGAATTCAGCTGTGCTCCCACCAGAGTGCTAACGAACTGGTTTTGAGCTCTAGTGCAGTAACAAATGCTTTACAGAATTCCTGCAGTATCAGGAATCCTTGAAAATAAGTTCACTAACCCTGAAAAATGTTCAACAAAATACAAAAAAGTGCACAACATTAGAGAACATTTTGGCAGACTCAGGAGAACTTTTGCAAACTCAGAACAGCTTTTGCTGTACCAGAGGTGGTTAGGGAACATTAGAATATTGTTAAAACAACCTAAGAACAGTACAGTAACAAACAGATGGCATTTCTTTAACAACCGCAGGCAGAAAAACAGTGATAAATTAAACTAAATCAATAAATACAGCACAGAAGTGTTAAAATGTACTGAGACAACTAGAGCAACTGCAAAGAAATACTTATATCAGTTTTGTAGGTCTAGATGGTTTTAGAAGCAATCCAAGTCTTTTAGTCACAGGTGTCCAAGCCAGGCACAGGAAAGCTTGAGATGTATGCGCAAAAGTAATGGCTGGACAATGGTTCAAACCCAAGGGCATATTTTTAAATATTACTCTAATTCACTTAATATAACAGCAGGTTTTGCATCAGCATGCATTTTCTGAACAGGAGTATGTATGAAGCTCTAACGCCTAGCATTATTGACTGACTGTACTCCTCAGTGATTTAAAAAAAAAATCAAAAATTTTACGAGGGGCTGATATGAGTCAGAATTAAAGACAGTTAAAAATCCCCACCACGTCTTTTCATAAATGCAGTGCAATGCATAATACGGTCTGTGCGACAGCACTGCATGCACTCTGTACAGCATAAAGATTCATAGCACGATGCTAGCCTAAAATATATTTTTAAATGTGTGTTATCATCTTCACGAGCAGCGAGTAGACATACTTCTCTTTTAAATGGTCCCAGATTCCTTGCTGTACTTCCTCCATTTCAATAATAATAATTTATGAGGCTTGGAGAAACTTAACCACGGCTGCAAATGAGTTACGGGTTCAGGGGGTGCCAGTCCCATTTCTAAACAAGAGCAATATCGAAACTGCAGTTTGGACAAAAACAGTTGCTGCGGTTTTGCTAAAAAAAATGTACGGCCAACTTTAACACAACGATGATGTTCATGCGACTCTGTCTGTAGCTTGCTCTGACTTATTTTAGAAGGTAAGACCAAAAGCTTTCACTTGGGCTGCACCTTCATTTTTGTTCCAAATAATTGCATAAAGTTACTACAGAAAGACGTATTTACTTTTTAGACGCTCCCTTGTTCTAGTGTCCTTTGTTGCTTAGATACCAAAAACATTTCAGCTTCCGGGAAGCAGAATGGAAACTGTGTGGGGTTAAAACTTCAAGAAAAAAACAAACGGTATGTCTTTTCATCCCAAAGAAAATGGAAGACTTTTAAACTAAGCGTAATTTTGTAACTATCACTCTAAGTCTGAGATAGGTTTGGTGTGTTTGCCGGTATACGATAGGGCACTGTTTTTTTAGATGACTTGTTTCTGTTTTGACCACAGCATGTAGAAATTGAACTTAGTCAGATTTCTAAAACCTTTACTCACATACATAACCCGTCAACTGTCCCTGATTTTTAGGAACGTCCTTGATTTGAGTCATATTTTAGCTCTCTCCCTCTTAAACCTTCCTGTAACCAATGGCGTTTGGGAAAAGGTGGTGAATTACCCTTAATAACGACAGTAATTACAGTTTTTACTTCAGAAAATGCAGATTAATGCACATTCTCTCTGTAGATCCTTGTCTCAAGTTAATACTAATAAAATTTTAAAAAAGCTCAAGAAATCAGGACAAAGCCTAAAATAATGGGGGACAAAGGCCCAAAACAATGGACATATTTTAAATATTGCTCTTATAAACTTAGAAAGTTGCTAGAATAACAGGTTTTGTGTTAGTATACATTTTTTCCGTAGAATATAAAGTCTGAAACACAAATGTGTATCTTATTTAGTGACTTCAGTCCTCAGTAATTTGTTAGAAAACAACAAATTTCATGAGGAGCAGACCAAAGATATCAGGCAAAAATCTGGGCATTCTACGGAATGTTGGGCAGTTATGTCCCTGATTATGTTGATACTTCTCCCAGATTAGCTGAGAACTATTCTTACACATATTGTCAGTGTTTAATCAAAAAAGCATATTTTTCCGGTACACCTTGTTATGAGGAATGTTTCTCATTCTGAGTTTTAAAAAAGTCCAGTTTTTCTCAGTTCCACACTGAAAGGCTTGGATACACATTCGGTGT